>NW_011494761.1:2034015-2069580 GCF_000754665.1 Bison bison bison
AGTTCACTCAAACTCACATCCATTGAGTCGGTGATGCCATCCAGCCATCTCATCCTCTGTCGTCCCCTTCTCCTGCCCTCAATCCCTCCCAGCATCAGAGTCTTTTCCAACGAGTCAACTCTTCACATGAGGTGGCCAAAGTACTGGAGTTTCAGCTTCAGCATCATTGTTATTCGTGTATTATTCTCTCATCAAACCACACAGTCAAAAAAACAAAACAAAACTATATAGTCATTCACATACACTTGATAGAGAAAATGCAGCAGACACAAATCTGTGCACATCAGCACAGTCACATCTTCACACTTGTGATTCCAACACATGAAGTTAGTAACATGTTCCCAAACTCTGTCAAAACCGCTTTCCTCTGACTTCAAAAAGGCACATCCATTGGTAATCTTATGAAAGAACCAATGGCAATAAATTTAGCAATGAAAAACATCTTATTGAGGCTATTTTTCAATGAAAGGAGCATTACGGTACAGTGTTGTGTAACAAAGGCTCCCATCTGATTATTCACAAATAGCTCCATGTACATGTGTATGAATACAGATACAAATGTGTTCCGTTTTAAGAAAATCCTATGGTAAGAAACCAGAGAAGGCAATGGCAACCCACTCCAGTACTCTTGCCTGGAGAATCCCAGGGATAGGGGAGCCTGGTGGGCTGCCGTCTATGGGGTCGCAGAGTCGGACACGACTGAGCGACTTAGCAGCAGCAGCAGCAGCATGGTAAGAAACAAGAAATTTCCGAACTCTCCAAATTTGGATATTACTTACATTACTGGAAGATATTTTCCCAGATAAAGGATAAAAAAACTCAAACTCTATTGTGCAATATAAAATTCAGGCAGTTCAGTTGCTGAGTCATGTCCAACTCTGCGACCCCATGAACCGCAGCAAGCCAGGCCTCCCTGTCCATCACCAACTCCTGGACTTTACTCAAACTCATGTCCATTGAGTTGGTGATGCCATCCAACCATCTCGTCCTCTGTTGTCTCCTTCTACTCCCACTTTCAATCTTTCCCAGCATCAGGGTTTTTTCCAACAAGTCAGTTCTTCGCATCAGGTGACCAAAGAATTGGAGTTTCAGCTCCAGCATCAGTCCTTCCAAAGAATATTCAGGACTGATTTCCTTTAGGATGGATTGGTTGAATCTCCTTGCAGTCCAAGGGAGTCTCAAGAGTCTTCTCCAACACCACAGTTCAAAGGCATCAATTCTTGGGCGCTCAGCTTTCTTTATACTCCAACTCTCACATCCATACATGACTACTGGAAAAACCATAGCCTTGACTAGATAGACCTTTGTTGGCAAAGTAATATCTCAGCTTTTTAATATGCTGTCCAAGTTGGTCATAACACTTCTACAAAGGCTCAAGCATCTGTCAATTTCATGGCTGCAGTCACCATCTGCAGTGATTTTAGAGCCCCCAGAATAAAGTCTGACACTGTTTTCCCATCTATCTGCCATGAAGTGATGGGACCAGATGCCATGATCTTAATTTTCTGGATGTTGAGCTTTAAGCCAACTATTTCACTCTCCTCTTTACTTTCATCACGAGGATCTTTAGTTCTATGCTTTCTGCCATAAACGTGGTGTCAACTACATATCTGAGTATTGATATTTTTCCGGGAAATCTTGATTCCAGCTTATGCTTCATCCAGCCCAGCATTTCTCAAGATGTACTTTGCATATAAGTTACATAAGCAGGGTGACAATACACACAGCCTTGACATACTCTTTTTCCTATTTGGAACCAGTCTGTTGTTCCATGTCCAGTTCTAACTGTTGCTTCCTGACCTGCATACAGGTTTCTCAAGAAGCAGGTCAGGTGGTCTGGTATTCCCATCTCTTTCAGAATTTTCCACAGTTTATTGTGATACACACAGTCAAAGGTTTTGGCATAGTCAATAAAGCAGAAGTAAATGTTTTCCTGGAACTCTCTTGCTTTTTCAATGATCCAACAGATGATGGCAATTTGATCTCTGGTCAATTTGATCTCTGGTCCCTCTGCCTTTTCTAAAACCAGCTTGAACATCAGGAAGTTCACAGTTCACGATTTGCTGAGGCCTGGCTTGGAGAATTTTGAGTATTACTTTGCTAGCGTGTGTGATGAGTGCAATTATGCAGCAGTTTAAGCATTGTTTGGCATTGCCTTTCTTTGGGATTGGAATGAAAACTGACCTTTTCCAGTCCATTGGCCACTGCTGAGTTTTCCAAATTTGCTGGCATATTGAGCCCAGCATTTTCACAGCATCATGTTTTAGGATTTGAAATAGCTCAATTGGAATTCCATCACCTCCACTAGCTTTGTTCGTAGTGATGCTTCCTGAGGCCTACTTGACTTTGCATTCCAGGATGTCTGGCTCTAGGTGAGTGATCAATCATACCATAGTGATTATCTGAGTCATGAAGATCTTTCTTGTTCAGTTCTTCTGTGTATTCTTGCCACCTCTTCTTAATATCTTCTGCTTCTGTTAGGTTCATACCATTTCTATCCTTTATTGAGCCCATCTTTGCATGAAATGTTCCCTTGGTATCTCTAATTTTCTTGAAGAGATCTCTAGTCTTTCCCATTCTATTGTTTTCCTCTATTTCTTTGCACTGATCACTGAGGAAGGCTTTCTTATCTCTCCTTGCTGTTCTTTGAAACTCTGCACTCAAATGGGTATATCTTTCCTTTCCCCCTTTGCCTTTCACTTCTCTTCTTTTCATAGCTATTTGTAAGGCCTCCTCAGACAACCATTTTGCTTTTTGCATTTCTTTTTTTTGAGGATGGTCTTGATCACTGACTCTTGTACAATGTCATGAATCTCCGTCCATAGTTCATCATGCACTCTATCTACCAGATCTAATCCATTGAATCTATTTGTCACTGCCACTGTATAACAGTAAAGGATTTGATTTACGTCATACCTGAATGGCCTACTGGTTTTCCCCACTTTCTTCAATTTAAGTCTGAATTTGGCAATAAGGAGTTCATGATCTGAGCCACAGTTAGGTCCCAGTCTTGTTTTTGCTGACTGTCTAGAGTTTCTCCATCTTTGGCTGCAAAGAATATAATCAATCTGATTCCAGTGTTGACCATCTGGTGATGTCCATGTGTAGAGTCTTCTCTTGTGTTTTGGAAGAGGGTGTTTGCTATGACCACCAGTGCATTTTCTTGGCAGACCTCTATTAGCCTTTGCCCTGCTTCATTCTGTACTCCAAGGCCAAATTTGCCTGTTCCTCCAGGTGTTTCTTGACTTCCAACTTTTGCATTCCAGTCTCCTATAATGAAAAGGACATCTTTTTTTGGGTGTTAGTTCTATAAGGTCTTGTAGGTCTTCTTAGAATCGTTCAGCATCTTCAGCATTACTGGTCAGGGCATAGACTTGAATTACTGTGAGACTGAATGGTTTGCCTTGGAAATGAACAGAGATCATTTTGTCATTTTTGAGACTGCATTCAAGTACTGCATTTTGAACTCTTTTGTTGACTATTAGGGCTACTCCATTTCTTCTAAGGGATTCTTGCCCACAGTAGTAGATATAATGGTCATCTGAGTTAAATTCACTCATTCCAGTCCATCTTAGTTTGCTGATTCCTAACATGTTGACATACACTCTTGCCATCTCCTGTTTGACCACTTCCACTTTGCCTTGATTCATGGATCTAACATTCCAGGTCATGGTGGAGAGTTCGGACAAAACATGGTCCACTGGAGAAAGGAATGGCAAACCACTTCACCATTTTTGCCTTGAGAACCCCATGAACAGTATGGCAAAAAGACAGGACACTGAAAGATGAACTCCCTAGGCTGGTAGGTGCCCAGTACGCTACTGGAGATCAATGGAGAAATAACTCCAGAAAGAATGAAGACATGCAGCTAAAGCAAAAACAACACCCAGTTGTGGATGTGACTGGTGAGAGAAGCAAAGTCCAATCCGGTAAAGAGCAATATTGCATAAGAACCTGGAATGTTAGGTCCCTGAATCAAGGCAAATTGGTTTGTGAATGTTAAGGTTTAAGTCAGCTTTTCACTTTTCTCTTTCACCCTCATCAAGAAGCTCTTTAGTTCCTCTTCACTATCTGCCATTAGAATGGTATCAACTACGTATCTGAAGTTGTTGATATTTTCCCAGCAATCTTGATTCCAATTTCTGATTCATCGAGCCTGGCACTTCTCATCATGTGCTCTGCACAGAAGTTAAATAAGCAGGGTGACAATATACAGCCTTGAGGTACTCTGTTCCCAGTGGAATCAGTCTGTTGTTCCATGTTCAGTTCTAATTGTTGCTTCTTGACCTGCAAACAGGTTTCGCAGGAGGCAGGTAACGGGGTCTGGTATTCCCATCTCTTTAAGAATTTTCCACAGTTTGTTGTGATCCACATAGTCAAAGGCTTTCTTGTAGTGAATGAAGCAAAAGTAGATGTTTTTCTGGAATTCCTTTGTTTTCTATATGATCCAATGAATTTTAGCAATTTGATCTCTGGTTCCTCTGCCTTTTGTAAATGCAGCTTCTACATCTGAAAGTTCTTGGTTCATGCACTAGTGAAGCCTATCTTGAAGGATCTGGTGCATAACCTTAATACAATGTGAAATGAGCACAATTATATGGTAGTCTGAGCATTCTTTGGCATTCCCCTTCTTTGGGATAGGAATGAAAATTGACAGCTTCCAGGGCTGTGGTCATTGCTAAGCTTTCCAAATTTGATAACATATTAGGTGCAGTACTTTAACATCATCATCTTTTAGGATTTTAAGTCACTCAACCTGAATTCCATCACCTCCACTAGCTTTGTTCATACTAGTGCTTCCTAAGGCCACTTGACTTCATACTCCAGGATGTCTGGCTCTAGGTGAGTGACCACACCATCTTGGTTATCTGGGTCATTAAAGACCTTTCTTCGATAGTTCTTCTGTGTATTTTTGCCACATCTTCTTAATCTCTTCTGCTTCTGTTAGATCCTTACCATTTTTGTTCCTTATCATGTCCATCCTTGCATGAAATGTTCCCTTGATATCTCCAATTTTCTTGAAGAGATGTCCAATCTTTTCCATTCTGTTGTTCTCCTTTACTTCTTTACACTGTTCATTTACAAGGTCTTCTTACTTTTCCTTGCTATCTCTGGAACTCTGCATTCAAATGGGTATATCTTTCCCTTTCTCCCTTGCCTTTCGCTTCTCTTCTCAGCTATTTGTAAGGCCTGCTCAGACAACCACTTTGCCCTCTTGCATTTCTTTTTTCTTGGGGATAGTTTTGATCACCGCCTCCTGTACAATGTTATGAACTTCCATTCATAGTTCTTCAGGCACTCTGTCAATCAGATCTAACCCCTTGAATCTATTTGTCACTTCCACTGTATAACCATAAGGGATTAGATTTAGTAATACCTGAATGGCCTATGGTTTCCATACTTTCTTCAATTTAAGTCTGATTGTACAATAAAGAGATCATGATCACAGCCACACTCAGCTCCAGATCTTGTTTTTCCTGCTGTATGGAGCTTCTCCATCTTCGACTGCAAAGAATATAATCATCCTGATTTCCGTATTGACCATCTGGTGATGTCCACGTGTAGAGTTGTCTCTAGTGTTTTTGGAGGAGGGTCTTTGCTATGACCAGTGTGTTCTCCTGGCAAAACTCTGTTAACTTTTGCCCTGCTTAATTTTGTTATCCAAGGCCAAACTTGCCTGTTACTCCAGGTGTCTCTTGACTTCCTACTTTTGCATTCCAGTCCCCTATGATGAAAAGGACATCTATTTTTTTTTGGCTAGTTCTAGAAGCTCTGTAGGTCTTCTAGGAACCGGTCAACTTCAGCCTCTTCAGCATCAGTGGTCGGGGCCTATGACTACTGTGATGTTGGATGGTTTGCCTTGGAAGCGAACTGAGATCATTCTGTGGTTTCTGAGCCTGCACCTAGACACTGCATGTTGGCCTCCTGTTTACTGTGAAGGCTACTCCATTTCTTCTAAGGAACTGTTGCCCACAGTGGCCATCTGAATTAAATTGGCTCATTCCCATCCATTTTAGTTCACTGATTCCTAAGACATCAATGTTCAGTAAAGATGTGACACCAGAAGATGAGCCCCAAGTCGGAAGGTGTCCAATATGCTGGGGAAGAGCAGAGGGCAATGACTAATAGCTCCAGAAAGAACCAAGTGACTGGGCCAGAGCAGAAACGACGCTCAGTTGTGGACGTATCTGGTGGTGAAAGTAAAGTCCAGTGCGGTAAAGAACAATATTTCACAGAAACCTAGAATGTTAGGTCCATGAATCAAGGTTAACTAGATGTAGTCAAACAGGAGAGTGTTTAATAAAATGTAATAATGAGATGAAGCTGACAGAGAAAATGAAATTTCTAATTAGCCACTAGTGTCCTAAGATCTTGTATAAATTTCTAATATATCTCTTCTAACTAGAGAAATTGTGAATAAAATAATGGGAATTTTCAGTTTCCAATTCTAAAGAACATATCTAGTTTTTAATCTGAAGGTGGCTTTCTGCCACTGACACAGCAATCATGATGGAGTAATACAGAGAGTAACACAAGCAGCGGTACCCCCTTCATGGGCTGAAAGGAGAAACTGACTTCTGGCAATTACTTGTTTAAAGCAATCCTTCTGACATCAGGGACATCCTGAGTCCTAACACAGTGCAAAACCCATCAACTCCCTTTCTTAAAGATGAAGATAAAGAATCTAAAAATAATGCCAAGGCTGGTTGCTCATAAAGTTCATCTAAACAACTACGGCGAAGAACAGCACATTCACAGAACCCTCACGTGCTGTCAGTGGGAATGTAAATTGGTGCAGTCACTACAGAAAACAGTATAACACTTCCTCAAAATACTGAAACTCGAACTGCAATATGTGTGTGCTCAGGAATGTCTGACTTTGTGCAACCCCATGGACTGCAGCCCGCCAGGCTCCTCTGTCTATGAGATTCTCCAGGCAAGAATACTGGAGTGGGTTGCCATGCCCTCCTCCAGGGGATCTTCCCGACCCAGGGATCAAACCCTTGTCTGTCTCCTGCATTGGTAGGCGCGTTCCTTACCACTAGTGCCACCTAGGAAGAAGTATAATATGATCCAGCAATTCCTCAATGTGGTATTTTTCCAAAGAAAATAAAAACTACTTAGAAAAGATATATGCATCCCTATTTTTATTACAGCATCATTTACAATAGCCAAGATATCAAATCAACCTAATTATCCATCAATAGATGAATGGAAAGGAAATAAGATATATACACACACACACATTGGAACATTAATTGGACGTAAAGAAGAATGAAACCTTACCATCTGTGACAACATGGATGGACCTAGAAGATTCCATGCTAAGTGAAATAAGTCAGAGAAAGACAAATATTATGTATGGAATCTAAAAAACAAAACTAACAAAATAGAAACAGACTCACAGATACAGAGCACAAAGTGGTCTTTGCTAGAGGGGAAGAGGGTGGAGGGATGAAAGAAACAGGTAGGGGAGATTAAGAGGTACAAACTTCTAGCTATACAACACAGAAGTCATGGGACATACTGCATAGCACAGGGAACACAGTCAACAGAGGGTAATGACGCTATAGTGACAGATCATCACTAGACTATCACAGTGATCATTGTGCACTGCGTAAAAATATCAAATCACTATGATGTACACCTGAAACAAATGCAACATTGGAAGACGATTTATACTTCTATTTAAAAAAACTAAAAAGTACATTCAAAAAACGTTGAAGACTTGTTTCTTGATACACTCAAAATTCCAAATATTACATTTGACCTTGTACAAATCTGTGCAAATGTATTATAATTCAGCTAAGAGGTTGGGTTCACATATAGATAGGCTCTTTTAAAGTTTCTCTACTTTAATAATAATGTGACTATTAATGTGGCTTTAATGATAATGTGACTGAGAGAATTCATATTCATTTTAAATAAGAGATTTCTTTTTGGAGCTACTAATGATTTCTATGTGAATTTCAAAAGAAGCAATAAAAACAGTAGTAGAGAATAAATTTCCACAAATTCTGACAAAATTGTGTTGACTGTCATTTGTATTACATTTTTAAAAATCAAGTAACATATTATTAAAAAATAAGTATAAATAAAAATATGCTAAGGGCTCAATTTTATAAAATAAGAATTACATAGATACATACTATTAGATATTTTTTAAATCTCAAAGAATATTCCCTGAGTCTATAAGGGGGTGTTACTGTGAAGCACACATTCTGTGATACATATTTCTGAATTTTCACTAAGAGTATGCATTACTTTTGTTTTTAAAACATTCACAATATCCAGAATTCATTCCTGATTTATCACTGTGCAACTTAAGAATCAATCATGCATACTGATGAAAAACACATAAAAAGCAGAATCAGATTTTGTTGCTACACATATTTCCAGAAGACTATTATTATGCAAGAAAGTCAGACAGAACAGCATAAGCACATAAAAATGAGAAGGGGATTCAATGAATGTTAATTTGAAATATTATGCCTGAGGAGATCTGAAAAAAAAAGAAATTGAGGATAAGCATGCTTCAGAAAAAAATAAAAAGGAAAAAAGGAAAATCATTTCTGAAAGAGGCCAAGATGAATAAGCTGAATAAAAGCAAAATGCTAAAACACTCCTTTCTGGGGTAATACCCAAATCTAAAAATGTAAAACATAAATTTTAGCTTTCTCAAATAAAAACAGCACATTGACTAGTTGTAACATATTACCAGTTAAACCAGTAAACAGAAAAGGTTGTTGGGGAACCTGAGGAATAATATTAAAATGATCCTGGCATGGCATCTCCTAGTTAACTTTTATTCATTCCTCAGATGTTGTCTCAAACATTAAGTTCCTTAAGTTTTCCAGTTAAAAGCTTTCAGAGCACTGTGTATCTTTATAGCATTTACTATGGTTTATAAATTCATATATTGTATGCGATTTATAAATGACCACGAATTCTCCCCACCATGTAAGCTCCATCGTGATATGTCTGGGCCTCAAAAGCACTCACTCAATTAGTATTTCCTGGAAATTAATTAATCAGGGTTTGGAATGGATTTGTTTTATTGTTAAGAAGGAAGTCTCCTAAGTCCCTGTTTATGTGCCTGGGGCACAGAAAATGATATCTCATGATGGTTTCATTTTGACTTCAAGGTATATATACTGCCTTCTCTTGAATCCGTGAATGGCTGGGTAGTGAAACAGTTAAAAGAATCTTAAGCATACAAGGACAAGGCTACAAACTTGGAATTGACTGTCATACAAACAAACTGTGGATCTGTATATACTTTCACTCAGTCTGTCTGAAGACCCATAGTATGGATTTAAAAGGTAGTTCAAAGAGCCTAGAGACTGTGGCAACAAAACAAAGCAAACCTGTCTGGTACATTCAGAGATTAATCCATCAGCTCAAAGCGGAACTTAGCACATGACAGACATCCAGTAAGTACCTGCTGAATGAACTGATGATACAACATGCTGAGATACCTAATTTCACATACTTACTACTCATGGCCTCCACTTTTGTGTTATTTTTGATTGGCCCACATCCCAGGGTCCTACAGAATACTTGCTCAACTAGTATTTCTTAATTGAAATGAATGAAGAAATAAAAAATGATGATATGCAATTATACAGAGGACTTTCCCCCAAGTTTTATTTTAAAATATTTACTATGTTGCTATTTTTCAATTCATTATCAGATGTTAATTCAAATGTTTGGTTCAGTCATCTCTAATTCTGCATCTTTAATGTTTCTCTGTTCATAAATTCTACTAATGTCTCACCTACCAGGTATTAAGCTCACCAAGCAGTAGGCCATGCATTTTTAATTTCACCTTCCTACCTTGCCAACATGGATACTTCCTACCCTCCCAACATGAATAAAATGATACTTTACCAAAATGTGTTTTTAGCAAATGTGTCAGATAAATAAATCAGAGAAATATGAATTGGTACTTTCCTATTAATAACAGCATAAAAGTTTCCTCTGAAATACTTTATCACATATTTTTGTTTATCTTATACAAAAGCAAGGATTTGATTATACATTAACATATGAAATCTAACGATGCTATTTGAATCTATGAAAATCTACCAATATTTATGACACAAGATAAATAGTTTTAGGTACAAACTCTAACTGTGACTTTACAATATGCACCATAAACAGGTTAATAACTATGGAATAGTCAGTAAGTAACACTAGAATTACACTGAGATTCAGATACTTAGATATGCTTAATACATTAACATCCAATAAAAAGTACAGTTGTCCCTGCTTGAACTAGCTAAAACAACAGACATTCTCTGCTAGCATAGTAAGAAAGGTGAAAACTGAAAGTATCTGCATCCATGCAGGTCAGCCATAATGTTCACAGCACGTGGCCTCATACCATGTTGTAAAATAACTGATAGGCACACAAAAACAAAGCTTCAAACTAGCTGCCAAACTAGACTCTAGCTGGCAGAGACAACGTTACTAAAAACAACATTATTTGTGATCAATGAATGCCTCAAACTTAAATACATGATTTTCAAAATAACATTTCTACCATTATTTAAATTTCACAAATAAATCTCAACAGGAACCAGAAAGAATTTTTAAATTCTCCAATTACATTGATATTCCATACAAAGTACGTTTGTATGTTTTCTCAAATAAAGTGTTCAAACAATGGTAAAAATGCCTAATGATCTGCACAGCACTTAATAAGAATATATTCACTCTCCGACTCTCACAAGCACTGTATTGGCTATTACCCCCATTACATCCCAAACCACAGAGCTTATCAAGTACATATCTGAGCTTGAAACCCAAGTTTCCATTGGTCTACTACTTGACATTTTTTCCATTTTCTAAAATCCTATATGTCTTTATATCTTCCTCTCTGAGGACACCCGTCCCCTCACTTATGTACAGCTTTTATAATCTAGTAATGGATTAAAAAGTCATTGATCGGAATAAAATTTCAATAGGCAATATAATAAATATCTGGTAATGACTTCCCCATTTATAAAACCCTTCCAGACAACAGGTATATGACAAAGGAAATGCAATAAATTTAGACCAAGTAAGAATCACCTACATAAAAAGAAAAAGAATTAAAATTTTTCCCAGTAGTCTATTTCACCTCAAAACTCTTATGATTGAAGAACTCAACATTATATAAGGAGGGCAAATTAAATAAAATTAGGCAGTGGAAAACTGGAGGCATTTACAGAAACATAGGCACTCTCAAAGATCTCTGCAAAATTTCAATGTCAGAGGAAGCCAAATAAAATCTTTAAATGTGAACTTGTAACAATGTCTCATTTTTTGAATATATAATGCTGTTCACTTTAGTTACTTAAAACAAAATGGAAATATAAAGACAGGTGATAATTTCCAAGTGGACCCTTTCCATTTTGTTTCTAAAAAAACTAATTTAAATTCCTGAGGTTACATTTTAAACTATAATAGGTAATAAAAGAAATATTTCAGTCTTACTGTATGAAACATTTCAAAATAGTAACTTTTAGAGCTTAGAAAATAGAAGGAAACATTCATATAAGTTGTAGTTAGTTCATACTTTACCTACCCTCTTTCCTTCTAAATTCTCACACCATTTTACAAATATTGCCAACATGGTTACAGGTTGTAATAAGGAAGGGTATCTATCAATACACCCATAATTTAAAGATAGATGCAAATTATAAAACAGTTTGCCAAGGAAATAAGGAATGATATACTATTAGAAACAGTAAGTTTGATGTATGAGAGTAAACAATTCTAATCATCAAGTTGAGATCTGAATACTATACAAAATTAACATAATATACACTTTAAACGGCTTATCTTAACCCATCTGATCAACATCTATTTTCCTTTAAATATAATTCTTAGATGTGACTATACTAAATGCCACTTTTAAATGGTTATTTTTATGATATGTGAATTTCAGCTCAGAACTATATCTATGTAACACATAGATAAAATGTAATGTATTATCATTAGATGAATTTATATGTTATATGAACTATGTATGAACTGGAACATATATGTTCCTAAAACCTTCTGAAATTCATCTAATGATAATGGTTCAATCTTCTTGTAAGTACTTAGTGTCGCTATAGTGCCTGGACATTTACTGAAATCCTATAGGCAGCCAGCTTGAAAATGCATGCTGTTTGAAATGATGAGGTTAAAAAATGACAAACAGAAGCATTAATTCCTTCCTATGCCAAAAAGTTTAAAATTTCTCAGTGGATAAAATTAAAGAATTTTGAAACACTCTTCATCTGTTTAGTGGTTAATAAAGAATGCAACACAAAAGGAAACAGCTTATAATACTTAAACTTCAATAAATAAATCAGTATAACAAGCAATGTGACTTGATCACTTTTAAAATTCTTCCTAAATTCCTATTTACTGTTCATTAACACCAACAAATAAAAGCTTATACTTAAATGGAAAAAAACCCATTAATCCTCAGTGAATCATAAAACCAATTCAACTATCACCATCTCATTCATTAAGGTACTTCATTATTATTATTTAATAAAATACTTCTTAAAAATCTTGTGGCAACATTTTTGTGCAATTTCAAGGTCCAATTTTAAGAGCATAAAAATCATAGTTAAGTTTCTCTAGAAAAAAATTGTAATAATCACATATTTCATTTTTAATTTAAAGGATCATAAACAAAGTTAACTTAAAATATTAAATATTAATGCATTTAAATTTAATGCAAATTGTAACTATTTTTAACTTAATATTTTAAAATGCATATTTCCTTTAAAAGATGAAAATTTCAGTGCATTTTGGAGCACTAAAGTTAAGGAATTTAAAAAAACATTAAGTGCTAAAGTTACTGTTATAGGCATTTACCACAAATCATTCATCATTTTATTACAAGTATACCTCAAATAACTACATCAAAATATACATATAAACTAAAGTGGAAACGTACATCAACATATTGTATGATAAAGTGTCTCCTTTGTCCATCAGAAAATACAGAAAGGACATATTCACCAGGTTTCCCATGACTCTCTCGCACCAAGAAGTCTCCTTGTTGTTTTAACAGGTCTTGCGCTTCTATTCTGGGAATTGCACCATGGTACCAGTCCTGTTCTGCCAGAGGTTTCTCAAGTACAGGGATCGTATCACAGAACTTAAGCAAATATTGAAAAAAAAACACATTAAGTTAGAGAAGATAGCAATTTTTTTCTGGTAGGACTAATAGCAATTATAAATACTTCTTACCTATGTTCCTCCCTTTAATTGACCAATTAAACGTTATCTGAAAAATCTGAAATGTTCATAATCTTTTAATACCTCCTGGAGCACTGATGCTGAAGTGTAATACATACCCTTAAATACTGCAAGATTATTTGTTTTTTCTATCAGACATAGGTACACACAATATTAGCATTTAGAGTTAGCACTGTAGTCTGAGTCACCATACTATAAAATACATATATTTAAAAATCTTCAATCAGAGGATTATGATGAAATGAGAGTATTATCAGGGACACTTTTCATAAACAACTTCATTTTCAAAGAAGTAGAAGTTGAATTATATGTTTTTATGGCATTAACTCTTGATCACATGGCTGCCCCCGTCATGGGTTCCAGAAGCACTAAGGCTTCATCGGGTGCTGCCTTCTTGCTGTGCCTGCTCATCCTTGCTCCTCCGACTTCCTTAACCATTACCTCTGCCACAGGGCTGGTCCTGATCCTACACAGCAACAACAGACAAAGGCTCAGCTGAAACAGCATCCCTGAAACCACCAAGGTGCAATGGCAAACATGCGACAAAAACAAGGCAGGGGGGATACAAGCCATGAGCGCAGCAGGAAGCAAGTCATCCGTTATTTTAGGAGGCCAAATGCTAACAACAAATAGAGGTAACTCAGAGCTGGTTATGTTTCTTTGAAATGTTTCTAATTAATATGTTGATGTATGGCAAAACCAATATAATATTATAAAGTAATTAGCCTCCAATTAAAATAAATAAATTTATATTAAAAAAATAATAGATGATCTTATGGTTACAAGTAAAAAGTTGTTTGTTTGTTTCTGTTTATCACCCACAGAAACTGAACTGCCCCAGGTCATAGGAACTCTTCATAGGTAAGGCACAGGCACCTTTCTGGTAAATGAGAACTAGCTTGAAGAGAGCCTGCACTGTTTCTGTCACTTAGTGGTTTACTCGCCAAGTCGTGTCTGACTCTTGCAAACCCACGGACTGTAGCCCACCAGGCTCCTTTGTCCATGGGATTTTCCAGGCAAGAATCAGTTCAGTTAAGTTCAGTCGCTCAGTCGTATCCAACTCTTTGCGACCCCATGAATCACAGCACGCCAGGCCTCCCTGTCCATCACCAACTCCTGGAGTTCACCCAGACTCATGTCCATTGAGTCGGTGATGCCATCCAGCCATCTCATCCTCTGTCATCCCCTTCTCCTCCCGCCTTCAATCTTTCCCAGCATCAGGGTCTTTTCAAATGAGCCAGCTCTTCACATCAGGTGGCCGAAGTACTGGAGTGGACTGCCATTTCCTTCTCCAGGGGATCTTCCCGACCCAGGGAATGAACCCAGGTCTTCCGCATTGCGGACAGAGTCTTTACCATCCAAGCCACCAAGGAAGCCCTGCCACTGTGAGATTAATTCTTTAAATACATATATGATGCATCTGTACATGGAAATTGTTTATAAGCTGAATAAGCCTTTTCTTTGTTAGAATTATGACAAATACTTTACTTTCAAAACAATTTAAATTGTATTCCCAAAATGGGTTTACAATTGAATTATATAAAGAACTAGCCACAACTATGAGAAAAAAAAAATAATTATTTTTTTTAAAACAAATGCATAATCCATATGAAATTAATTTTTGTGTATACTAACAGTTTATAATTCTTAAAGTAGGTGGTCAGAATGATTAAATATTTCTTCTTTAAAATTTTGTCACAATGGATTTCAATATAGTAAACACTAAAATTTTTACTGTTATAGAAATATTTTCAAGTCTCGCCAATGGCGAGTGTTTTATTGATTTTTTTCCTCTGAGAAGAATCAATATAGAAAGAAATTCAGTGTCACTTTTAGGCAAAAAAAACTTTTTATTATTATCTCTTTTTTAAAAGGTCTACATAATAGAAAAGCATCACAAACAAGGATATCATGTGCTTGATTTCCTCTCCTATCAGCCTATCCTCCAAAAGGTTGATTTATTTAGAAGTGGGACAACAAGGACCCTGGGGAATTCATTAAGTCAGAAGGGCATTTGAAATACAAAAGCTCAGCTAACACAGAAATTCATTTAAGCATCTAAAGGTGAGGAATACATTTTGGGGGAAAAAAATCATTCTGAAACATCTAAGTTTGTTTGTTTGTTTTAAAAAGAGAAATAAACGGGAAGGAACTTACAATGGTATTTCATAGGGATTATACTTCTGTTTTTTTGTTTCATAAGGTCTTTTGGGTAGGAAGGAAAACTTCGCCATCTGCCGTTCCTGGCCCTAGACAATACCGTCATGGAACGCCGGCTGAAGTCACTATGGGTATATGTGTGTGTACATGTGAGACATGCATACACAGGAAAAGGCTGTACACAGCCCCTGACTGCATCTATCAAGGTCTTTCAGGAATTTCCCTGGAAACACTGGGAAAAAACATTTTATTAATGTGCTTTCAACTAAATTCTAATACAGCTTTGCAAGCCTGACAGTAACAGAATGAAGGTTGTGCCAGCAATGGAATCCAGCATTCCAAAGGCTTTCATAATGACATCAAAAATGAAAGGAAGCTTTTTACTTCAAACATCACAACTTTCTCAGCCTAAGTGGGGAAAGATTTTTCCTTGTTATCTAAAATTTTTGTCAAAGACATGGGAAAGATGAAGTTTCCATTTTCATATGTGCAGTAACATAACATAATTAACAAGTTACACAATAATAAGACAAGCTTTCCTGATTGACTAGACTAGCTATCTACCTTTTTCCCCAGATCTTATTCTTAAAGAATATTTCAGAAAAAACATACTGAACTTAGTTTAATAAAAAGATGGTTTAAATGAAGAGGCAATGAGGAATCAGCCCAAGAAAATGAAAATTTTTTTCCAGACTTAAGAATGAGGTTATTTTTTTGTCTTAGTCTAATTAAGACTAATTACCAAGAATTTAATGAATATTTGTATGCTTTTATCTCAAACATTTGAGCACAAGATTAGCTCCTTATGAGAAGCAAAGACAACAATGTTTTTTAAAAAAATCAATGTCTGGATTTTACTCAAATTAAGCACCCAAATAAGGAACCATTAAAAAAAAAAAACTAAAATATAACAGCATCGAAAATATGCAAGTAAACCTCTCAGTGAGTTTGAAACAAGCTAAATAAAATTTCAACACTAACATATGAGTTTTTATGAGTTTTTAATGAACATAAAAGTGAACATAATTCTCTTCTAAATCCTTATATAAATTTAGTTATTAGTTTAACAATTGAAGTAAAGAATTATTTCAAACCGAGTGTAATAATATACTATAGTGTCTACAAGTAACTCATAGGATTTTAAACATTTCTAAAAAATTCCATAATGACCCCTTTAATTTTAAAGCTATATATCACTGAGAGATTTTAGGGGCGATTAAGAATCAAATGTCACACAAAGAGAAGAAAATCACCAAACACTTGCAAAAGGTGGGAAATACTGGCCTACTGAGTAGGAATCTGAGTTACGCAGTAAAGGCGACTTTCTATGAAAGGGCCATGTAAACACTCTGGATATTTCACCTTCATGACTGTTTGCATTCCTGCTGGACAAACAGGATGTAAAGCAGTGCTTCCATCTTCAACAGGCACAAAGGCCTATCTGTAAATTGACAAATCCTATTTTTTTAGCAATAAAGTAGAATTGATCTTTTTTTCATGCATTGATATCTTATTTTTATCAAAAACATACTTTACCTAATGTTCACTTTATACTATGAAACTAGAAGCAAAACTCTTATTAACAAATTCCTTAATTAACAATTTTTGTACTTTTTGAGACTTTGAGTTTGTTCAGTCGTTAGGTAATAATACAACTATGATTACCATAATGATTAGGCAGAATTACATGCTGATCAGATTCACATTCTTCTACAATTCTTCCCCAAACAATATTAATGTCACTCTTCCCCAAAGATATACAACTTAATCAAACTTGAACATCACCTGACTTCCATGACTTTCCACTTCCTTGACTGCCTGTTTGTGTACCTTCCAGGATGTCTAATAAGAGACCCTATCTCTAGCAAAATATATTTTTTAAAGGTCATTCATTTTTGGTCTCATACTTCTCCAATACCTTCTGATTTCTCCCGACTTTGCTTTCTTCCCTGCTTCTTTAGTTCCTTTACTCAACTTCTTTTTATGAGTAATCGTTCTTTTTTCTCATTATTTTTATCCATTTACTTTTTCCAGTTGTGCCTGTGACTCTCATTCATTCTCTTTCATCTCATCACATTGCTGCCATTTTTTCTACAGCTTTATTTTTTCCAAATCAAACATCCTGACCTGAAGCTCATACAATGTTGCAGAGAAAATGTACCACTGCATCAATAATAACATTTTAGTCCATTAACTGTCTTCAGTGCAAGTGCTATACTACACATCTCAACTAAAACTATTACCAGATCATTCTGATGAATCAGTATGAAATCACAGCTCGGTACCTTTGAAAATTTATCATCAAGTTGGGATTGCCTGTACAGAACACAGTGTCATTCTGACATGATCTGGGTCAAATGCTGTAAGCATCTGAGCAAACACATAAAAGAAGAGGCTTACTCTCTGTGTGGCTTCCTAAGTGGCACTAGCAGTGAAGAATCCACCTGCCGGTACAAGCGACATAAGAGACTTGGGTTCCATCCCTAGTTCAGGAAGCTCCCCTGCAGGAGGGCATGGCAACCCACTCCAGTGTTCTGGCTTGGAGAATCCCATGGACAGAGGAGCCTCGTGGGCTACAGTCCATAGGATCGCAAAGAGTGGGACATGACTGAAGTGACTTAGCACACACACTCTATGTACTGAAATAATAGAAAATAAAGCTTGATAAGAGAGAGTGAAAAAGTTGGCTTAAAGCTCAACATTCAGAAAACTACGATCATGGTATCTGTTCCCATCACTTCATGGGAAATAGATGGGGAAACAGTGTCAGACTTTATTTTTTTGGGCTCCAATATCACTGCAGATGGTGACTGCAGCCATGAAATTAAAAGACGCTTACTCCTTGGAAGGAAAGTTATGACCAACCTAGATAGCATATTCAAAAGCAGACATTACTTTGCCAACAAACATCCGTCTAGTCAAGGCTATGGTTTTTCCAGCGGTCATGTATGGATGTGAGAGTTGGACTGTGAAGAAAGCTGAGCGCCGAAGAATTGATGCTTTGGAACTGTGTTGGAGAAGACTCTTGAGAGTCCCTTGACTGCAAGGAGATCCAACCAGTCCATTTTGAAGGAGATCAGCCCTGGGATTTCTTTGGAGGGAATGATGCTAAAGCTGAAACTCCAGTACTTTGGCCACCTCAAGTTAAGAGTTGACTCATTGGAAAAGACCCTGATGCTGGGAGGGATGGGAGGCAGGAGGAGAAGGGGACGACAGAGGATGAGATGGCTGGATGGCATCACTGACTCGGTGGATGTGAGTCTGAGTGAACTCCGGGAGTTGGTGATGGACAGGGAGGCCTGGCGTGCTGCGATTCATGGGGTCATAAAGAGTCGGACAGGACTGAGTGACTGAACTGACTGAACTGAAAGCTTGATAAGCTCTTCTTAAAAATTATGTATAATACTAGGGATTCAAAACATGTAATTCTGAGAATATTATTTAGTTTTCTTAGACATGACTAGCTACATGGAGAATTCAATCTATTTATGGCAGTGATATGATGTAAGAAGTTTAATTTTTATTTTTCCTATTTCTCATTTTTCTACATGTTACTGTCTGGGATAAATAAATAAATATTAAATCCTTAAGGATAAAGGAAGACAACCAAGGTTTAAAATACATAATATCTAAGTTGAACTTAACAACATCCCTTGTCAGAGGAAGTACAAGGTTGTTCTGTTGGACTTAAAGAAAGACACTAAAAAACATGAGCAGTTTTTTATGTTATGAATGAAAATAACTATATTCCCTTATGCCAAAGGTGAAAGCCCAGCATTATAATACCAACATGATAATCAATGTACAACAAACACAACTGAACCATAATTTGCTTATTTTCTAAACAGAAGCAAACAAGCAAATCTTACTTAGTATATAATTATTTATTATGGATGCACATCATTATTTTTGAATATTTTTATTTTCAATCAAGTTCAAAGTAATTCAAAAATTTTTAAAAACCTAGATCCAGAAAAATGTTAATTTTAAGGCGACAGAAGAATAATTTAATAATTCTTCTGACATCTAAAGAACAATTATCTGGACCAAAGTGTGCTTTATTTTTATTTTAAATAACGTTTTTCAAAGAGTGCTACTATTATAAATGTGTTCTGTACTCCACTCATCAGTGAACAACAACTAGTACTCAGAAGGGGCTGTAAGACAGAAGAGATTGTTCAGCCACTTATAACAAAAATTCTGCAGTAAAAAAATGGCTCTGGAGAAAGGGCAGTATTCTTGATATGACTAGAACAGATCTCATCGAATATAATGTGGTTTGAAAGACTTTCAATGGAAATGGACCCTCATGATCGCCTGTAGGCTTTCAGATTATACAACGAACCCTGTCTAACACCCCTGGCCTTGATTTCAGAAGCAGTCTATGAGAAATAGTCCTCAATGCAAATTCATAACCGCCTGAAGCACGAAAGATGCAGGATATGAAGCAGACCTCAGTGCCTAGAGGGACTCAGGATAGGCTATTTAACTCCTTTAGTGCAGTAGAAAAAAAGAAACACCTGCTTGGAGCTGATACAGCGTATTAAAATACTAATCTCACCATAACAGTAAATATTAAACATCTATCATCAGATATTATAGTCTGTTAAAGTCAAATTCACCTATGAGCTAATTATCTGACATTCTTCCTTCCAGCAACATTTCTGATTAAAGTGCTCCATCAGACTGTCTTCACAGAGAGATCTACATTTTAGCCACAGTGTAAAAAATGGCAAAATAAGTAGCTATGAGAAGTTCAATGGGAATACTATCATGATTAATCCATTTCCTTTTGTATAATGCAATTAACAGTTTTATCTAAAATTATGCTCTAAGCTCCCAATTTTATATGTTTGAGTAAAAAACCAGCGATTTCATAGTTGTTGCTTTTAGATTTTAAATTAAATATGCTTCCACACTTTAAAAAATAATTTGAATATATACCTCATACCATATGCAAATATTAACTTGCAGTGGATCAAAGACCTATATGTAAAACTACAGAACTCTAGAAGGAAACACAGGTGAGGGTTTGCATGACTTTGCACTAGACAATTTTTTTAGATACAGCACCAAAAGTATGTGCAATGAAAGAAAATTAGATAAATGGACTTTCTCAAAATTAAAAACTTTTGTGTGTCAAGACAATTCCAAGAATGACGGAAAAAAATTTTTAAATTATGTATCTGATAAGGGGCTTGTATTCAGAATATATAAAGAACTCATAACTCAACAATGAAGGAAAATCACCAATTAAAACATATACAGTGGATATGAATAGTCATATCTCCAAAGAATACATACAAGTGACAACAAATCACATTAAAAGATACTTAACATCATCAATTGTCAGGAAAATGCAAATAAAACTACAATAAGATATCATTTCATACCCACTGGGATGCCCATAATTTTAAAAAAATGGAAAAATAAAAAGTGTTGAGATTGTAGAGAACTGGAACACTCAAATAATACACTTTGCTGGTGCGAATGCAAAATGCTGCGAACACTGTGGAAAACAGTTTGGTAGTTCCTCAGAAATTAAACACAGAATTACCACATGACCCAGCAATTCCCTGGTATATAACTGAAAGAACTGAAAACATACATTCACATAAAAACTTGTATTTGAATGTTCCCTGCAGCTTTATTCATAATAGCCCAAAAGTAGAACAACCTAAATGTCAGCTGATGGATAGGTAAACAATGTCAGATAAACCCACACAAGGAAACACTATTCTCTCATAGAGAGCAATGAAGTTCCAATAAATGCTACACCATGGATGAATCAAGAAGACACTACACGAAGTGAAAGAAACCAGGCAGGAGAAGGCCACATAGCGTGACTCCATTTATGGGAAATGTCCAGAAAAGGCAAATCCATAGGATCAAGAATAGATGAGTGATTACCAGAAAATTGAAAAGGGGGGAAATTAAGACCAATTGCTAACAGGAGTTTCTAATTAGGGAGACTGAAAGGCTCTGTATGTATATGATGGTGATGGTTCCACAACAATGAATATGCTAAAACCACTGCGTGTATATGCTGAAATGGTCAGTTTCGCATTGTGTGACCTATATCACAAAAAAATAAACTAATTGGCTTAAGTTTGCCATTTTGGCAGGGTTCTTAAAAAGTTTTAAAGAAAAACTCGTTTAGAGTAATTAAAAATTTTCCTTCTTTTACACTACCTTTACCAGACTAGAATACTCAAAAATACTAAACTATGTCAGAAAAAAATTTTAATTATAATTAAATAGCCTCTAAAGTTTATCTTAGACTATTATACTACTTGAAACCTTCACATTCACAGTAAGACAGTAAGACTCAAGACCTCAGTTACCTGTGTAGTTGAGGGGAAAAATCTTCTTCAAGTAAACAGGATATTTAACACCTTACAGAAGTAGTTCTGTACCTTTACTCACAGTGTACCAGTGTCATAAAGTGCAGACTATCTCAGTCTTCTTAGTTCATAAGATTTCTGAATAAACCAGGGAATGTCAAAGGGCTCTTAAGTGATGGATATAATGACTGCCTTAATCATGAAGATAAAAACGTGATCAAATGCAAGACAATGTACAGATTCACTAGAATTCTTGATTACAAAGGGAAATTTTCTTAAATGAAACAGGCATTTCATAGCTTCAAGGATGTTGATAAGGTTATTTAAATGTATATATGAATGAGGTACATGCTTTGTGGGAAAGGCACTTCATTTCAGATAAAAGCAGTCAGTAAACACCAAATTTAACCTATATCAATCACTGCCAATTTAGTAATTTTACTTAAGAATAAGGTAAATACCACTTTTAAGTGGAGACAAAACATGTAAATATCTTAAGGCATTTAAAAAGTTATGATTTATATCAACTAATTATGAAGATTGTGTACAGTATATCTGACGTACTTTTGGAGTGCTAACCCCATACAACTTCATCTTAATGAACAAACAGGATTTCTCCTTTGTTTCTAGATGTAAATCAATGTGTCTTAAAGGAAAAGAAAAACCTCTTTCATCCTCTGTTTAAGAAATACTTTAAATATTTCCTTGTAAGAACTGTTTCTTTTTCTTCTAATGTGCTGTGCTTAGTCGCTCAGTCATGCCCGACTCTCTGTGACCCCATGGACTGTAGCCCACCAGGCTCCTTTATCCATGGGGTTCTCCAGGCAAGAATCCTGGAGTGGGTTGCCATGCCCTCTTCCAGAGGATCTTCCCAACCCACGGATTGAATCGAGGTCTCCTGCATTACAAGCAGATTCTTTATCATCTGAGCCACCAGGGAAGCCCTTTTCTTCTAATAAAAATTATCAAAAAAACTCTCCTCATAGAGTCTCGGAAACTTCTCATGAATTCTTAATCAAGTCTCCTATGCCTTACTTTGACTGTCAAATCATAATAAACCAAGTCTTATAAACTACTATTTATCTGTAGAGTTGTAAATTTATGAAAATAAGAGCAGGAGATAAGGCTTGAAAGAGAAGTACTCTGTCATGTGGCTCCTGCACACAATTTTAATTTTCATTTGCTACTTAATGCCACATAAGACGGTCTGCATTAGTTTTCTCCTGTGGATACTTCTGAACGCTGAAAGTGACAATGGCAGCATCAAAGGTTAAAAGATAAGTTGAAAATCTTTTACGCAAAATATATTTTTCTTCCTTTTTTTTAATTAAAATACCTGATGCCTTGCCACAGTTGTGTATAAAAGATTGTTGCTTGAGTGGAATAAATATGGGAATATGTCTAACATATTAAAAAGCGTGCATGCTCAATCGTTAGATCATGTCCAACTCTTTGCGGCCCCGTGGAATTCAGCCCACCAGGCTCCTCTGTCCATGGGATTTCCCAGGCAGAAATACTGGAGTGGGTTGTCATTTCCTCCTCCAGGGGATCTTCCCAACCCAGGGATCAAACCTGTGTCTCCTGCTTGGCAGATGGATTCTTCACCACTGAGGCACCAGGAAAGCCACATATTGAAAAGGAACTATAGCAAATATATCCAAAATGAACAGTGAACTAATCTAAGGTTAGGAAGCACTTTTTTTTTAAATATATGAGTAGGTCACATTGTTTTAGCTAAACTTTTAAAGAACAAGAAATAATATTAAGATATTATGTTGTAGAAACTTGGCAAGATGGGGGGGAAGCATGTAATTAGTTTGTACTGAATATTGTTTCAACCATCATTCAATAAAATACTATAAAGCTCTATACTGAGAGTGAGACATGGCTAGAATAAAAAGCTTGATGACTTAGTATTATAGGTAATGAAGCAAAAAAATACTTTATACTTTTATATATAAATGGAATAAGAATATTTTTTTTATCTTGCTTGGCTATAGCTGCTATTACTAGGAGTAGTGAATATTCTATACATTACCATGTGCCACGCACAAATTTCAAATGGACTTTAATTTTCCAATTAAAACATTCTTAAAAATATGAACACATATAAAATGATACATTTTTAAAATACATATATAATAATCCCTATTATAAAAATGTTTCACTGTAAAATAATTATATTTATAGTTTTCCTCAATGTTACAAAGTACATAAAATACTGTAAGTACTTATACGCAGTACAGAAAGTCTACAAATCAAATTTATTTTTCTTCCTTATTTCACTGTTACATGGGTCTTACTATACACATATCATTAATATACACACAGATTCACATGCACACATAAAGTTAAATTGTCTACTTACCTTTCCATTGATAAATACAAATTTACATGACATTCACTGATACATCAGAAGAAAGCTAGACAATGACTATTTTCAGTAATGTATAGAGTTCATCGTACTTACTGAAGAGCCCAGTGCAGATTTTGGAGATCTAATGATTCCAGCAATTGAGTGACGAATAGACTCAAATCTGGACAGCCTCTCCTTCCTTTCCTGGAGAGATGCAGAAAGAAGCTGTTAGCAGTAGTAAACTGTCGGGTACATACACAGCTACGCTAGGCAATCAGGCATTTATCCGCAGCTTAAGTCCATTCACTCTGTCTTGCAAGTAAATAAAATGCAAGTTTCCTAACATTCCAAGTGATAAATAATCAAATGCAAATGAACTCTGCAGCATTTTATTTGCCTGTTTGCTCAATAAATATCATGATTTGGGAAAAAATAAGAAATAGAAATTCATGAGATAAGAGAAAACAAGAAATGCAAAGAAAACCCACAGAAACATAAGCATTAGCACAAGGCGGGGCAGGGGAGACACAAACTAGAAGGAATCAGTCTAACAGAAAATTTCTGACGGTTGTGAGGGATTTTCAAGGAAAAAACAGGAGTAGAGGGGGCAGGAGGAGAATTGTACGGAATGTATTTCTAAACAGCGAATTTCACTTGAGCAGCGTGGAGGTTTCCCAGAGACTGACGTGATGATGAGAACGATGGCAACGGAAAGGACAAGGCAAACCAAGCAGGCAGGGGCGGCAGCTCTGCCACTAAGGGAGCGCGTCCAGGCTACTATTTGCTACGGGATGCATTTCTGCAGGTCACATACCACAATGGAAGGAAACTCTTCCTTAAAATTTCAAATCCTTAGATCCGTTCTACAGACACAGGTGATGGGAGAGGTAAGAGAGGTTAGGAAAGAAGAGCAGGAAGGAAAGCAACGCTGAGAGCCTGGAGGTGAGAACGACAGCAAAGCGCGTGTGAGGGTAGTAAAAGCACTGACTAACGGTCCCATAGCGACTCCAGTTCCACTGCTGGCAGCAGACAAAGAACAAGGCATCACAGCGCCAAGCTCTGTACTTCCATGTCTTCCAACAGCAGTGATGCTCGACTCGACTCGCTGTGGAAAAATAACCAGAGCGGGCCACAAGCAGCATCTTCCGTTTCCTCTCATAGATAAACACTGTTTCCTGCCACGTCAGTAAACACAGGATGTCACGGCATCGCACCATCAGCCTCTGCGGCTGCCTCAGCTGTCCACCCTGAGAGGATGGAGAAGAAAGTCGACACTGGCCCTTGATACCAGAGGTGCACGTCAAAGGGACGACTTCAGTGAGCCAGGCTCCTGCACCTTCCCACACGCAGAAAAGGACTACACTTATTAACATGAGACGTCCACCTTACTTTAATCAGTAGTAATGTACTGATGTTCCAACTACCTGGCTGGTTGCAAAAATTCCTGTCTGTTATGACTCCTCCCTCACCTCTTCAGTGCAATCTCTCGAGACCTATCTGAGGGGCTGTGTCCTGGGCTTAAGTCCTCAACAAGCCCATCGATAAAACCTAATTCCCAAGCTTTAGGTTGTGTGTTTTTGTTTTTCAATTGACACTGTGTCTCCAATACCTATAGTATGTCTCTTTATATAGTAAATATTTTTCGTCACATGCTACCTGGTAAACATCATGTTTCCTGGAATTTAACCTTTGTCTCTCCACTTGCTTATTGCCAGGTTATTTGCTGTTATTCTACGAGTTGTGGTACTGTTAGTTTTTATTATTCTACAAACATATGCCTACTAATACTTTAAAATAATCTTAGGAGATCAATTGAGTCAATGCTCTTAAAATATTAAAGAGAGTAGAATCCCTATGTAGGAGTAGTATGAGAACAGAACCGAAAATTACAGGGAGGTTATGCAGAAAACTAGAATATTCAATGGAGAGATTTAAGTGTTAGAATGTATTTTACTTGCATATGTTTACAGCAATATTCACTGTCATGGTAAAAATAACTCTCCTCAAGCTACATCTTGGGCATCAAACCCTATGAAAGTAAAGAGAACAATTTCTCCCCAAGCCTCTTACTAATGCTAAAGAGAAACATTTTCTTAAAAACCTATTACTAGAACTGATTCAAATGTATTCTTTTTAATGGCTGAGTAATACTCCATTGTGTATATGTACCACAGCTTTCTTATCTATTCATCTGCTGATGGACATCTAGGTTGCTTCCATGTCCTGGCTATTATAAACAGTGCTGCGATGAACAGTGAGGTACACATGTCTCTTTCAATTCTGGTTTCCTCAGTGTGTATGCCCAGCAGTGGGACTGCTGGGTCATAAGGTAGTTCTAATGAGGTGGATGAAACTGGAGCCTATTATACAGAGCGAAGTAAGCCAGAAAGAAAAGCACCAATACAGTATACTAACGCATATATATGGAATTTAGAAAGATGGTAACAATAACCCTGTATACGAGACAGCAAAAGAGACACTGATGTATAGAACAGTCTTTTGGACTCTATGGCAGAGGGAGAGGGTGGGATGATTTGGGAGAATGGCATTGAAATATGTATAATATCATATATGAAACGAGTCGCCAGTCCAGGTTCGATGCATGATACTGGATGCTTGGGGCTGGTGCACTGGGATGACCCAGAGGGACGGTATGGGGAGGGAGGAGGGCGGAGGGTTCAGGATGGGGAACACGTGTATACCTGTGGCAGATTCATTTTGATATATGGCAAAACCAATACAATAGTGTAAAGTTAAATAAAATAAAATTAAAAAAAAAAAAGCTATTACCAACTAGGTAAGACTAGTAGATAGGTCTAGGTGTGGAATAAAAAAATTGCTTCCCTTATATTAAGTTACACAGCATAATATTGTCTGTATTCAAAGGAATATGATCAGTGAAAGAACCTTTCATTTAAAGATACTCTTCAAATAATGTGGTCTTAAAAAAATGTATTATTAGAAGCAATAAATAGACTAAGTTTTATGAGGAATAATCAAACACGATTCAGTTCAGTCGCTCAGTCATGTCTGACTCTTTGTGACCCCATGAATCACAGCACGCCAGGCCTCCCTGTCCATTACCAACTCCCGGAGTTCACTCAGACTCACATCCATCGAGTCACTGATGCCATCCAGCCATCTCATCCTCTGTCGTCCCCTTCTCCTCCTGCCCCCAATCCCTCCCAGCATCAGGGTCTTTTCCAATGAGTCAACTCTTCGCATGAGGTGGCCAAATAATTTGGTGTTCCTTCCAAAGAACACCCAGGGCTGATCTCCTTTAGAATGGACTGGTTGGATCTCCTTGCAGTCCAAGGGACTCTCAAGAGTCTTCTCCAACACCACAGTTCAAAAGCATCAATTCTTCGGCACTCAACTTTCTTCACAGTCCAACTCTCACATCCATACATGACCACAGGAAAAACCATAGCCTTGACTAGAAGGACCTTTGTTGGCAAAGTAATGTCTCTGCTTTTGAATATGCTATCTAGGTTGGTCATAACTTTCCTTCCAAGGAGTAAGCGTCTTTTAATTTCATGGCTGCAGTCACCATCTGCAGTGATTTTGGAGCTCAGAAAAATAAAGTGTGACACTGTTTCCACTGTTTCCCCATCTATTTCCCATGAAGTGATGGGACTGGATGCCATGATCTTCGTTTTCAAAATGTTGAGCGTTAAGTCAACTTTTTCACTCTCCACTTTCACTTTCATCAAGAGGCTTTAGTTCCTCTTCACTTTCTGCCATAAGGGTGGTGTCATCTGCATATCTGAGGTTATTGAGATTTCTCCCGGCAATCCTGATTCTAGCTTGTGCTTCATCCAGCCCAGCGTTTCTCATGATGTACTCTGCACATAAGTTAAATAAGCAGGGTGACAATATACAACCTTTACGTACTCCTTTTCCTATTTGGAACTAGTCTGTCGTTCCATGTCCAGTTCTAACTGTCACTTCCTGACCTGCATATAGGTTTCTCAAGAGGCAGATCAGGTGGTCTGGTATTCCCATCTCTTTAAGAATTTTCCACAGTTTATTGTGATCCACATAGTCAAAGGCTTTGGCATAGTCAATAAAGCAGAAATAGATGTTTTTCTGGAACTCTCTTGCTTTTTCCATGATCCAGTGGATGTTGGCAATTTGATCTCTGGTTCCTCTGCCTTTTCTAAAACCAGCTTGAACATCAGGAAGTTCAGGGTTCACACAGGCTGAAGCCTGGCTTGGAGAATTCTGAGTATTACTTTACTAGCATGTGAGATAAGTGCAATTGTGCGGTAGTTTGAGCATTCTTTGGCATTGCTTTTCTTTGGGATTGGAATGAAAACTGATCTTTTCCAGTCCTGTGGCTTAGAGTTTATAAAACATTTTAACCAGTGTCAGCTCACTTGGTGCCCAGATTTCCACAAATTAACGTGAAATTATTTTACCAAAAGAATTTCTGGTCAGTGTAGCATTACATATCAAGTTTAAATAATCTACCTAACAATACATCAAATTATGCTGATTATTGTATTAATGAATTAAATGGCTACTTTAACAATTAAAATTAAAAAGCTTCTCTTCAGTTACCACGGACAAAGCGTCTAATTTTGCCTGTAGGCCTGCTAAGGCTGGTGATGATTTAACAAGGTAAAGAGATTTCTCCAGATAAACAGGGATCAGTTCTAGCTAAAAGTCCCTCAAAGTGGAGACAGCTGTGGGCCAGTGAAGGAGGGAAAGGAGAGGCAATGTGATGAAGTAATATATGATGTTATCAAATAATATTATGATGAGTAGCCTATAAAAATTCCATAAAGGTATCTAGAAAGAACAGATGCAGTATCAGTTTCACATCTCATTTAAGAACAGCTTTTCATTCCATTAAAATTAAAGCAGAGCTTCTCAATATCCCTCTCAATATATATATACATATATATATAATAACTAAGAGACTTCCATAATAATTAAAAGCCTATCTATGATAACTCTTTCAAAATATTCTGAAAGAAATAATATCTTAATTACAGTTCAAGTAAAACCAAACCTATCCAGTTTCCAAATCACTCTTCACTGAAATTCTCAAATTATAGTAAAATAGGCTCTCAAGTTACCTTCATCTCCTGTCCAAAGGCGAAGATATAAAAGGCAAGTATTGAGGTTTTGCTAAAAATGAACCCCTCTTCCAAATGACAGTCTATATAGATGCCGAAGTAAATTACAAACTAACGACTTGAACCAAAAAGCATGTGCTGCTGCTGCTGCTAAGTCACTTCAGTCGTGTCCGACTCTGTGTGATCCCACAGACGGCAGCTACCAGGCTCCCCTGTCCCTGGGATTCTCCAGGCAAGAACACTGGAGTGGGCTGCCATTTCCTTCTCCAATGCATGAAAGTGAAAAGTGAAAGGGAAGTCTCTCAGTCGTGTCCGACTCTTAGCAACCTCATGGACTGCAGCCTACCAGGCTCCTCCGTCCATGGGATTTTCCAGGCAAGAGTACTAGAGTGGGGTGCCATCGCCTTCTCCGAAAAAGCACGTAACAGGTCTCAAAGCAAGGCCCTTAAAGAAGGCACTACTGGGGGCAGGAGGAGAAGGGAAGAACAGAGGATGAGATGGCTGGATGGCATCACCGACTCGATGGACATGAGTTTGAGTGAACTCCGGGAGTTGGTGATGGACAGGGAGGCCTGGCGTGCTGCGACTTATGGGGTTGCAAAGAGTTGGACACTAATGAGCGACTGAACTGAACTGAAGGAAGAAGGAATAAGATTCTTGATGTCAGAAGAGAAATTTGGGCAAACCATTTAACTACTCTGGCTCTTAGGTTTCCATATCAGCAAATAGAAGAACACTGGACTAGACAAAAATATTCATCTTGAAAATTCGGTGACCATTGCTGGACTCCCCAGTCATCTGTACCGCGCTGATCACTAAGGATGCTCTCACGGAAGAGTTGCACTGGATCAGGCTGGCAATCAGAGTTACTCCCCCTGGGGGACTCAGTCACACCTGACAGACGGTGCCCCCAGAACTTGTCCTCAGGAAGGGGGAAAGAACTATGGAGAGAGGTGACACCAGAACACTCTTTGGTTAATAACTGCACATTCATTGAGGCAGTAACCATGTATTGTTTCTCATAGACGTCTGTAAATAAACTCAATCAAATAACATTCTTAGAAGGAACAATGAAAGGGATTATTCATCCCTGCAGGAACAGTCAGATGTTTATTCAAATCAGCAGGTGGTAAGATTCAAGAAAAAGATAATATTCACAATATTCACTCTCAACCTCCAGGCTGTGTGCCAAATATCTTTGGGACTTCTTATGCAAAGCAGCCATGAAATTTGGAGTGATTTTGTGAGGAATAGCTGCAGGGAAATTACAATGCTAGAGAAGATTGTCTCTCAAAAAAAAATTCTAAACAGTTGATAACTCCATAATGTAAATGAAACACTGCAAATATCAATAAGTCCTTCATAAAAGGAATGGATTTATAAATAAACAAATACCTTAGTCTTTTGCAGATGTTGATCTGCTGGAGAGAATGAAGGACACACAATTTCTACTCCCATCACAGTACAGAATTTAAGCATTAAAACAGTTTCTAAATGATTTATTCTAGCAATTGGGTTCTTACTGAAGACAAATCATTTTAGAAGTATTTACTGCCTGGGAAACTTGTTTGTCATACTGTTTTTCTTGGATGCTTGCATAATAAGAATATTTATTAAAGTAAAGACAGCAATAGTGAAATTTGCTCAGTTATGTCCGACTTTTTGCGACCTCGTGGACTATACAATCCATGGAATTCTCCAGACCAGATTACTGGAGTGGGTAGTCTTTCCCTTCTCCAAGGGATCTTCCCAACCCAGGGATCAAACCCAGGACTCCCGTATTGCAGGCGGATTCTTTATCAACTGAGCCATCAGGAAGGCCCAAGAATACTGGAGTGGGTAGCCTTTCCCTTCTCCAGGGGATCTTCCCAACCCAGGGATCCAACTTAGGTCTCCCGCATTGCAGGTGGATTCCTTACCAGCTGAACCACGGTTCAGTTCAGTTCAGTTCAGTCGCTCAGTCATGTCTGACTCTTTGCGACCCCACGAATCGCAGCATGCCAGGCCTCCCTGTCCATCACCAACTCCAGGAGTTCACCCAAACTCATGTGCATCGAGTCGGTGATGCCATCCAGCCATCTCATCCTCTGTTGTCCCCTTCTCCTCCTGCCCCCAATCCCTCCAAGTATTAGGGTCTTTTCCAATGAGTTAACTCTTCACATGAGATGACCAAAGTACTGGAGTTTCAGTCTCAGCATCAGTCCTTCCAATGAACACCCAGGACTGATCTCCTTTAGAATGGACTGGTTGGATCTCCTTGCAGTCCAAGGGACTCGCAAGAGTCTTCTCCAGCACCACAGTTCAAAAGCATCAATTCTTCGGCACTCAACTTTCTTCACAGTCCAACTCTCACATACATACATTACCACTGGAAAAACCATAGCCTTGACTAGACGAACCTTGTTGGCAAAGTAATGTCTTTGCTTTTGAATATGCTATCTAGGTTGGTCATAACTTTCCTTCCAAGGAGTAAGAGTCTTTTAATTTCATGGCTGCAGTCACCATCTGCAGTGATTTTGGAGCCCAAAAAAATAAAGTCTGATATTGTTTCCACTGTTTCCCCATTTATTTCCCTTGAAGTGATGGGACCAGATGCCATGATCTTTGTTTTCTGAATGTTGAGCTTTAAGCCAACTTTTTCACTCTCCACTTTCACTTTCATCAAGAGGCTTTTTAGTTCCTCTTCACTTTCTGCCATAAGGGTGGTGTCATCTGTGTATCTGAGGTTACTGATATTTCTCCAGGCAATCTACAAGGGTAGCCCAAAAAAAGAGAAAGACAACCCCCTTGCTAAGTGAAGCATTTTCACTTTTTGAAATAATGAAATAGGAAACTAAATGCACAAAAGGAATGCTTGAATGATTAAGATTTTGTCTTAAAATAACAATGCTGAAGAAATCTATGGTATAATAGAATGGGGTTCAGCGAAAACCAGGCTGTAAAGCTCCCCAGCATACTGTCTGCTTTCCTGACTCTGTATCCTCTTAAATAAGGTGATTTCTCCTCTAGGGAAACAAATCCCAAGCGTCAGGCTATAATCAGCTCCCTTCCTGTTCAATATCTAAACATAATTTGTGTTCCATGGAGCTTTCCTCAAGTGTAGGAACAAATATCCATTATAGTTTTTTTATAAAGTACCCAGAAGTGCAAGATGCACACCAACCAGTTTCCTTTTGAGGACCTCACTGACTCAATTTACATACAGATAGATTTTGCTCAGTAAGCAATTGTGCATTTCAGTAACTTAAAAAAGTACACTATTATGAATTAAATTATTAAGACATCTTAACTGAAATTCTGCTATTAAAATAAATAAGGGACATAATAATAAGATCATACATTTATTCCCTTTGCTTAAACTAACAAATTATGAAACATATATGTTATAATGTATAGACTATATAGAGAATGAAAGTGTTACTTCATTTGAGGTCCCTATGTCTAGTAATCAAGGCACTTTACCAACTTCAGCCTCACCCTCACTAACTCCCAAGCTCATTATTATATTTAACAAACTGCTTTGATCAGGCCAAAACCATCCCTTTGTCACTAACTGTGTAAGCGGCACGTGCCTCTCCCAGCGGCTTCCTTCTCTCTCTTCCTCTTCCCTCTCTGTCTCCCGTTTCCCTTCTTTCCTCCCATCTGTCTCCCAGGTCACAGTGAGAGCTTATAAACTTTAGTCATCATTATTTGGGTTTTACTAATACTAACAAGGACATGTGGGCAGTTCCCATCTTTTGGCTGTTGTGAATAGTGCTGTAATGAACATTCATACAAACATACTTGAGTATCTGTTTTCAACTCTTTTAGGGATTTATATAGGAATGGAATTGCTGGGTCATATGGCAGATCCAACCAGTCAATCCTAAAGGAGATCAGTCCTGAATATTCATTGGTCGCTGAAGTCACGTGATGTGAAGAACTGGCTCATTTGAAAAGACCCTGATGCTGGGAAAGACTGAAGGTGGGAGGAGAAGGGGACGACAGAGGATGAGATGGGTGGATGGCATCACCCACTCAATGGCATGAGTTTGAGTGAACTCCGGGAGTTAGTGGTGGACAGGGAGGCCTGGCGTGCTGCAGTCCATGGGGTCGCAAAGAGTCAGACACAACTGAACAACTGAACTGACTGAACTGAATCTGCCTGCAGTGCAGGAGACCTGGGTTCAATCCCTGGGTTAGGAAGATCCCCTGGAGGAAGGAAAGGTTACCCACTCCAGTATTCTGGCCTAGAGAATTCCAAGGATGGTATAGTCCATGGGATCGCAGAGTCGTACATGACTGAGTGACTTTCACTTCCACGTCCTATGCATTGTTCTATCTGTGGAAGTTACAATGGCTAATGGAGCTTATATTTTAATGCTTTTGAGTTGAGAACGTTTACACGTAATATCATCACCACTATAGCCATTCTAAAAACAGATATGCTTATTTTTCTTGAGTAAACTCAAGAAATTTACTCCGTTAATTTTACTCAGTCAACAAAAATTGTAATGTCATTTTGGCCTTTCAGAACACATACTCCTGATTTTAGGTTGGTCATAGGAAAAAATAAAGGGAGACAGCCTGGTGGCAATTCTATATTTTAACTTTCAGAGGAACTGCCAAACTGGTTGACCCATTTTACACTCCCACCAACAATGTATGAGGCTTCTAAATTTTTCACATCCTCGCCAACACTTGTTATTTCTGTTTTTCTGATTATAAACATCCCAGTGATTGTAAAGTGCTGCTTGCCTTCATTTTTTTTTAAGGATACTTTCACTGAAGATGGAAGTCAAAGTTGAGGCTTTTTTTTTCTTTTGTTCCAGCGCTTTGCGTTCTGGTCTCCATTGTTCCTCGTATGAAGTCAGCAAGAATTCATGTCATTATTCCCCTGTACATAATGCTTATTTTTTATCTGATTGCGTTGTAATCAACTAGGATATAAGTACATGTAAATTTTTCTTTTAACTATTCTTTTTGGGGTCTGTTAAATATCCTGGACTTCTGGATTGAAAGTGTTAGAAAACACAACCATGTCTGTTCAAATACGTTTCTACTCCCATCTCTCTCTCCTTTCTTAAATTCTAATTATTAAACATGTATGTTAGTCCTTTTGATATTACCCCATGATCTCAAATACTCAGTTGTCTATTTTTATCTTTTTGCTTCATTCTAAATGCTCTCTATCACCTGTCTTCACAGCTCACTGTAATTGTCCTGTGTCTAGTCTACTGACAAGTCCAGCTAATGAATTTCTCAGTTCTGATAAATTTTTCATTCTAGAATTTCCATGTTTATAGCATCTACACTGCTGCTGAACTGCTCCATACACACTGTATATCTTTTCACACACGTTGTATATCTTTTCTTAGACCCCTAAGCATTTTCATAAGCTATCCTAAAAGACACTAACAATACAGTGCCATCCCTAAGTCTGCTTATTTTCTGAGCTGTAGGCCACATTTCTTACTTTTTAGTGGCCATACAATGTTTAACAGATGGTTTCTACTAAAAAAAAAAAAGCAGAATCTGAATTCTATATGTTTACCTCAAGAAGGAGGCACACATACTCTCTTTTCCTTTCAGGATGCTAGAATTGGGGCTGTAGTTAATAAGCTGGGCTTGTCCTCTGCCACTGCTTTGGTTTGAATTAATCCATCACCAGCTTCAAATATTTGGGGCTAGATCAAGTTTTTCTTCCAGAGAAGGCAATGGCACCCCACTCTAGTACTCTTGCCTGGAAACTCCCATGGACGGAGGAGCCTGGTAGGCTGCAGTCCATGGGGTCGCACAGAGTCGTACACGACTGAGTGACTTCACTTTCACTTTTCACTTCCATACATTGGAGAAGGAAATGGCAACCCACTCCAGTGTTCTTGCCTGGAGAATCCCAAGGACAGGGGAGCCTGGTGGGCTGCCGTCTATGGGGTCACACAGAGTCGGGCATGACTGAAGCGACTTAGCAGGAGCAGCAGCAAGTTTTTCTTCAGCTACGGATGGAATCTGAACTGTGGCCAGATTTCAGCAGGCTCTTTGGCAGGGGTGAGGGGGGGCAGAAGGCAGGCTCTGGGGAGCTCTCTTTCCTCCCCAGGCTCACCCGCTACATTACATCTAAGATAACTTTCTACCTTCTCTAGCCTTCAGAAGGCCACTGCTCCCAACTCTGTGAAGACCCACAAGTCCCTGCAGAGAATCCATCTGAGAGAGGGTTCCAACATTCTTTTGTCAGTAAAAACCCAGAGGGCTCGGTCCTCCTGCCTCTAACCTCAAACAGCCACCCCACGCCCCCCAGACAATACTGCAACACTTTTTACATGCGAGGAGGATGTCACTCGGGATATCTTTCTCAAGCGTTCATCTCTGATTCCCTGCTGAACTCAGTGAAGAC
>NW_011494761.1:2069680-2070060 GCF_000754665.1 Bison bison bison
GCCCCCACACGACCTCAGCGCTGCTAGACTTGCTGGCACTGCGGCACTCCCTTCTGACGACGCCCATCTCTCCCTGCTTCAGTGACATCGTCGCCTCTTGATTTTCTCCATCTGTCAGCTTGATGCACCTCATTCGTGTGTGTGTCTGTGTGTGTGTGTCTGTCTGACATGTGCTCAGTCACGTCTGACTCCCTGAGACCCCACGGACTGTATAGCCTACCAGGTTACTCTGTCTGGTTGATCCACCTCATTCCCGTGTGTGTGTGTCTGTGTGTGCTCAGTCACGTCTGACTCCTTGCGACCCCATGGATGGTAGCCCGCCAGGCTCCTGGGTTCATGCAGTGTCCCAGGCACATACCCTGGAGTGGCTCCCCCGCCCC
>NW_011494761.1:2070160-2078738 GCF_000754665.1 Bison bison bison
TGAGTCTTTTTTTTTTTTAACTATTCTTTTGTACCGTATTCTCCGATAAGTAACCTACTAGTCATCATTTATCTTTATTCACAAATTAAGAAAATAAAAAGACATACTTTAAGGGTCTTCAGTAAGAAGTCATTAATTTATCAAAAGTTACAGACTTGAATTTAACTACTATTTTCTAAAGCAGTCAATTATCACAGAAGGCCTTTAAAGATTACATTTCTCAGAAAACTATTTAAAGGGTTAACGTCCAGACTTCTCAGAAATTTTGATTGCTATTCTGTTTTGGTTTTCTTTTGTTGATTGCTTTTGGGAGGTAAGGGAGATGAAGTTTATTGGCCTTGTATTTGCTGCAGACCTCACAAGGATACTATAAAGACTACTGTGCAACATATTTCATTTCTTGTAAAAGGCTTTAAGTTTCCAACTTTATCTGAGAAGTTTCATGAATGGAAACATACTGTTTGATAGTCTCATACTGCACATGTATCAATAATCCTCTTATCTGTTCAGAGCTCCTTTTGTAACTAGAACTGAGAACATTTCAAGTTTCAAGGCCTCAGTCAAGACTTTATTAGAATGGAATCAGAAACAGCAGGACTCAAAAGAGAATCCTGACTTAAAAAAGAGAAAATCATAAATTTTAAAGAAAGGAAATGTGGTATGTATAATGTTACCCTTGCATTATCAGCAAATAAAATACAACCAGGAAACCTGTTTTAGAAGGAAGCAAACTAGGTTCTAAGCGTCTGTCTCAGCCTCAGCCCTCCTGAGATAATACCACACTGCAGCACCGTGGCACCACCACGGGGAGTGAAGTCGATACGATAACAGGCACAACTAAGAAACCAGGGCACATGCCTGACAACACGATTCGGAATCTCTGGACATATCCAGAAATCTGAGGAGAAAAATGCTCTATTTTGCCTTAACTAATCTGCCATAGTTGACTGCTATTATGGAATGAATACAGTAGGCTTTCTTAGAATATCCATGAATAATTAAAGATTACTAATCAATAATTACAACTATCACAAATGTCACTAACAAAATAACGCACTAACATTTTTAACGTTTTGGACATATGTTAACTTCTAACAGGAAAATGAATATTTTAGTATTGAAATGCATCAACATAAATGTCAAAATTCTTTGCAAAATGAACATTTACTATGTTGTGGTGCTCCTTCTTACTGATTCCCATTAGTTGAACAGTTTCAGCACATGACACACGAAATACCTGCCCAATGTGTTGGTGAAAACCCCAGTGTAGATGGTTATTAATAGATATTATATTGCAAAAGGTTTAGTAACTGCACAGATTTTAGAACTGCTCAGTTGAACAAATATTTAAGCAGATTTCTTAATGCAACATGTCTCAGAGCCTCAGTAATGTACTTTTTTGGGGGGAAATATTATTCAACAAAATTCACCTCAAGAAATGATGTCATGAGGATTTCATTAAAGGTAGTAGGAGAGAAAACATTCTCTTCCACTTTACATTAGTCACGGCTTTTCCTGGACATTATCCTCACATGTAACAGGTCCAAATTAACGAATTTCAGTTTGTCTCTTTCTGGCCACAAGCACCTACCCCACTGGTGTGCTTTTAACTAGATCCACTAAAACCATGTTTCGACTTCACTGAAGCCCTAAGGCTTTGAGTCTCCGAATTTCTTCCACTCCATCACCTTCTCTTTTGTTCTCTTCCTCACTGAGATGACCATGATGCCTCACTCCACTGACACTCGCCATATTCTCAATTCCCTTGCTCTCCGGTCTCTTAGTTGTCCCCACACAGCAAACCCCAACCATGGACAAATCCAACTTTCTGCTCTCTCTGAGCTAACATTTGGCAACCCACCACTGTTCAGAGAGTCACATGATGATTGCTTCAAATGGGCCCTAAATATCTGACATACGATGGCATTTCGCTGGTCAACTCACTTCTTAACGCTCCCACTTCCACTGTCCACCCTTTCCTACTTTCTGTGTCTAAACCACCTTGATCTACCCTCCCCTGCCTCTTTAGAAAGAAACTACAAGGCAGAAACCCCTTCAGCATCCCTTTTCATGCCCATAAACGTATCCCTTCCCCTCCCATTCTAATCCCGTCCCCATGTGGACACATGGAGCTGTCTCTCTCCCACCAAGGATGACCACTCTACTTGTACTTCCTGCCTTTCTGCCCTCCCAAGGACTTTACACCTTTAAACACCTAACAGACATCTCTGTGATGCACTGTCCCACTGACTTTCATATTTAAGTTGCTCTCATAGGGAAACAAGAAGAGTTAGGAGGAGAGAAAGGAGGAAGAGAGCAATGAAGAGAGGAGACGATGAACCTTTCCCTTAACCACATACTCTGCTCCATTTATTGTGTGCTCTTCACAAAAGGGAAAAAAAAAATCCCTAGAAGAGTTACCTATGTCAGCTAGAAATCTTGGGACCAAGTCTCTGTTTCTAAGTAACAGGTATTAATCTGTTTAAATTAATAAAGCACTCATTATATTTACTGGTATTTTCAGAAATTCATTCACTGTTTCACCACCCGGCAACAGGCAGAGAAGAATCAATAAGAAAAAAGAGACACCAAACTACTAGCCTAGAATACTCAATGTGCAGCTCCAAATATCATACTTGTAAATCAGGAAGCACTCTGATTAGGTATCACCATACAAGCCACAGTTCTCATTTGAAAAATAAGAGTGGGTATTCACTAACTAACCGTACCAATGGTCTCACAAAGTTATTAAAGTATAATGGTATATGTGAACACAATGTACATAATGGTATAATAATTCTAAATAATTAAAATTATATTTTTATTAAGCAAAATTATTACATTGGAGAAAAAGTTTAGAGATACGAGAATCTGAACATCCCGTAATCCCCTTATTCCTACTGAGTTCTCCATGGATTTTATAATTAGCATTGTCTATTTCTGTCTTTATAGAGGATACCTTAATTTATACCTATTGGAAATGCTCATAGACAAGATTATGACAAAGAAAGTATAGTCCAGAACTACTAGCAGCTTGAGGAAAAAACACTATACCGCTGAATACAGAGTTGACTAAGCCCTTAAATAAAAAAGCCTCTCCAAGAAGGTTTCCTGTAGTTACCTCATGCAGAGCAAAACTTCATGAAGATTCTAATAAAAGTACCTGAAAAGTTATGAATGGTCTTTAAATTTTTATTCCTGATGACAACATTCCCCACAGCATTCTTTTGGCTGTGATTACATTCTACCTATCTCAATATACAACTAGAGGCAAAAAGTGATTGGTTCAATTGGAAGTGGCGGCCCTAAAAGTTAAGAGGCTGTATTTTTTTAAATCATAGCCAAAGTGAACATCAACTGTCTTGACTAAACTTCCCTAGGTTTGCATGACCTACATATCTTAGAAAGCACGGCTTTTAAAGGCACCTTGATTGTTCTACACTATCTTCATTTCTTAGTCAAACTGGCATTCCTATTTCAAGATATATATTCAAACCATTTTCTCCTTGCCAAGCATTAACTTCCTACCTTATAAGTAGCTTCAGTGTGTTTTATCTGAGATTCAAAATAGTTTATAGAGAAGAAAATTTTCCTATAAAACGGGAGGAAAGCTGATACAAATACATATAAAGGCTGGTAGTACTTAGATGAACTCACAACTTCTCAGGATGGGTAAGAAAAAGAGGAAGTGGTTTACAGTCTATCTAGGTCTAATTTAACATGAATAGCTATGCTCAAAGGCACATATCAAGCTCAGCAGAAATATATATACATATATATATATACATACATACATATATATATATGTATGTATGTATGCTGCTACTGCTGCTAAGGCAAGAGTACTGGAGTGGGTTGCCATTTCCTTCTCCAATGCATGAAAGTGAAAAGTCAAAGTGAAGTCGCTCAGTCGTGTCCAACTCTTAGCAACCCCATGGACTGTAGCCCACCAGGCTCCTCCGCCCATGGGATTTTCCAGGCAAGAGCACTGGAGTGGGTGCCACTGCCTTCTATGTATGTGTGTGTGTGTGTATATATATATATGTATGTGTGTGTATATACACTCAAGAGAACAAGAATAATACTGTATAGATGTGTTTAATTCTAATCATATTTTCATGGCCTTAGACGCAGCAAAAATTTTTCCAGAGCCTCAAAATGCCATTTAGCCATATTCAAATAAGCTTCTCAGAAGACAAAATTTATCCCTCAGAAAGCATTTTAAACCCGCTTAGTTCATGATAAGCTCACAATTCACATTTAAAATTCAAAGAGCATAAAGAACTTTATCTCTAACAGATATGAACCTGAAAGAAGACAGGTACGGCTTTTTCTAATCTTCAATATAAGATTAAAATATCAATGATTTCCTTGGCCATAGAAGTAACTGAAACTGCACAATTAATTTGCATTATTTCTAATTCAGAATACTTTTGCATAGCTATACTTTATTCCAATCAAAAACCCAATTTTTATCAGTACTACTCAATAATATCTATAGAACTGACTGACAGAAACATAATATTTTTATTTGAAATAATACCAAGAAAAATAACTCAATAAAGGATGAATCTTAATTAAACAATAATCCTCTTTATCAAAGGATAAAGAAAAAAGATTATCTTACTAAAAACTTTTTTTTTTAATTCTAAAATGGAGTTTGGAATTTTCCTCTCATTAAAAAATAAAATACAAGCAATGAAATAACCGACCAGAAGCCATATGAAAGCATTATGAAAAGTACCCTAGCCTATGTTCTTTTTGCTTCATGTGATAAAACAGATGAGTTAATGGAGGAAAATTGTATAAGGACAGCAGATAATCAGGAAGCACTCTGTCAATGGAGGAAAGACCAGAAACACCCACAATGATCAACCTCAACACTGGGATAGCGGTACAACTAAAACACTCTTATTCTCCACAGATCACCATGCTATGTTTTCCTTCCTTCTGAAACTTATCCACCTGAGAGTTGGATATAAAAAGGGAAAAAGTCAACCACGTGCCCATGTGCCCCTGTCCCTTGTTGTCTACTTGCCCCGCACATCACTGACCTTTGACCCGCCCCCACACGACCTCAGCGCTGCTAGACTTGCTGGCACTGCGGCACTCCCTTCTGACGACGCCCATCTCTCCCTGCTTCAGTGACATCGTCGCCTCTTGATTTTCTCCATCTGTCAGCTTGATGCACCTCATTCGTGTGTGTGTCTGTGTGTGTGTGTCTGTCTGACATGTGCTCAGTCACGTCTGACTCCCTGAGACCCCACGGACTGTATAGCCTACCAGGTTACTCTGTCTGGTTGATCCACCTCATTCCCGTGTGTGTGTGTGTGCATGTCTGTGTGTGTCTGTGTGTCTGTCTGTGTGCGTGCTCAATCAACGTCTGACTCCTTGCAACCCCACGGACTGTAGCCTGCCAGGTTACTCTGTCTGGTTGATCCACCTCATTCCTGTGTGTGTGTGTGTGCACGTCTGTGTGTGTCTGTGTGTGTGTGTCTGTGTGTCGTGTGTGTGTTCAGTCACGTCTGACTCCCTGTGACCCACGGACTGTGCCAGGTTACTCTGTCTGGTTGATCCACCTCATTCCCGTGTGTGTGTGTCTGTGTGTGCTCAGTCATGTCTGACTCCTTGCGACCCCATGGATGGTAGCCCGCCAGGCTCCTGGGTTCATGCAGTGTCCCAGGCACATACCCTGGAGTGGCTTGCCGTCCCCTACACAGGGGATCTTCCCAGCCTTCCCTGATGTGTCTCCTGCACGGCAGGCAGCTTCTTCCCCAGTGCGCCACCCGGAAAGCCCTTATTACCCATCCCTTGTCTCCGCCTGGCCCTCAACACCAGTCACTCAACATTCCCCTCTGTGGCCCTCCTCTCCTGCCCACAGTCAAACACAGTTATCTCCATCACTTCACTTATAAACTGCGTGCTGAGGATTCCCAACAGCCACATTTGCAGCCTGACCACCAACTAGCACTCGCCATCCTTCACCCAGTCCAATCTGTTGTCCTTCTGTTCCGACGACCCTCATCTTTTGCGGCGAGCACCACCAATGACAGAACTCCCAAGGCAGAACTCTGGAGGGCAATCTTGGTACTGCTGCTCCCTCATATCCATCTCCAATCAGTTACCAAATTCCAAAGTCTGTATCTATAAAATACCTCCAAAACTGGTCCCAGGAACTCCCTGGCAGTCCAGGGGTTACAATTCCACGCCTCCACTGCAGGGGACACAGGTTCAATCCCCTGGTCGAGAAACTAAGATCCTGCACACGGCGCAGCACAGACAAAAAACAAAGACAGATTTAAACATCAGCCCCTTTCTTTCGGTACTCCCTGATTCGATTTAGTTCAGCACCAGCCTTCCTGGCCTGGATAGTTCTTTGCTCCTGTTCACTACGAAACCCCGGAGTCCTCTTTGTGAAAAGGTAAGCCAGATCGATTCACTCTGCAGCTTACTGTCTTGAATGGCTCCTGCACTGTGGTCACCATAAAACCCCAGTTCACACACAAAGGTTTTTCCATAGTTTAAGCTCCGACATAATATCCAATATCATTTCTCTCCACTTAACTTTTCATACCCATAATGTGGTCATACATAAATACTGAAGATTTAGAACACACCATATTTTCTCTTACCCGAGTAATACATGATGCCTCTCCCTTTTCCTGAAAAACTATTCCAGTTTTCTGTCTTCTGGCCTGTCCAGCCCCGTGTCTTCTTCAGACACAAAGCAGACCTTCACCTGGAGGACTGAAGCTCTAAATCTAGGACATCGTCTTATGTTCTCTGATGGGACCCAGGCTTAACCCTCATCAAACTCCCCATACTCTTGTCATAATGATCTGCTAACCTGTCTTTTGCTCAACTCTGAGCTCCTTGCAGACAAAGACTTAACCTCACTCAGCTTTGTATTCAAAGGTGAGACAGTGCGTGTGGCATATGAACTTCCCCAAATGGCCTCAATAGTACCTCCATCACACGCACCCTTCTTACCATAAAGACTCTGACTCCACTTTCTTGGGAAGTGGGGCATATGTCCTCTCCTCGAGATTCTGGGTGAGTACATGACTATGGTGAAGGGACACGACGTGACGGCTGAGCCCAGGTCCCACAACCAGCTTCCTTCTGGTTTTCTCAGAACACATACTCTGGAACTTAGCCACCTCAAGCTGTAACAAACCTCAAGCAACCCACAGACAGACCCACAGGAGATAAAGAGAGCTCAGTTGAGCCTGGAGCCAGCGGAACCCAAACTGTAAATCATGGGACTGAACCACCTAGGAGGTGGAGCTGAAGGCGTCTAGTCCAAGTGTTCCGGGTATGGCGCATGGAAGAGAGAGAAGCCTTCGCACTGAATTCTTCCCAAACAGAGATTCATGAACAAATAAAATGACTGGGTGTTTCAAGCCTTTAAGCTTTGCAGTGATCTGTTACATAGGAACAGAAAATCAGAATAGTGCCTGCCAGAGTACACACACACACACACACACACACACACACACACACATATGAGTTTACACATGAACAGCACATAGTCACACACATACATAAAATCTGGTGAATCAGTAAATATGTTCTCTATCAATTTTACTACGTAAGTTAGATTTGGTGGATAGAGGAGAGAATTTCCAAGTATTTTAATTGGACAATTAAACTATCTCAGCTTTTTTTACCATTAAAAAACTGACAATCAAACACAAGGAATATATATGCCCTTGTAACCATCCCCCAAGTCAAGAAATAGAGCCCTGCTAAATACTGCAGGCGGCTTCCATTCGACGCGCCCCAGGTGCAACCACCACCCGCATGCCTCCCTCCGAGGTTACCACTATCCTGCTGTCCATAACAAATCACTCACCTGCATGATTGTTAGTCTTTGGTGTGCATCCCTAGAAAAGATAGTTTTGGTTTGGGGCATTTTTTAAATTTTATTTAAGGTACCTTTAAGCACCTTTTAATCGATAGGTTCCCTCTCTGTCCCTATATTTTACTTACAATTTAGCTGTTTAAAGACCCAGCCATAGGATTCAGGGTTCACAGCATGGGATTGCATGATTCCACACTCCAGGGGCAGTCTGGCATGTCCTCTGTCCTCTTTTCTACAAATTAGCAGCTGGGATCAGAGGCTAAATCAGACTTGGGTTTAACATCTTCAGTGAAAGCATGGTGGTATGTACCAGGAAATAATGTCTGGTTCTCTCTTGCTGTGATGTCAGCAGGGACTGATGCTCAGCGTTTACGTTTACCAGTTCACAGGGTGGTAAATGGTGGTGTTCAAATCCTATCATTCATTTCCCATTTATTAGTTGGAATACATCTATAAAAAGATGCATCCCCTCATCAAACATTTGGTTAACCATTATTATTATGTGATAACAGTTCATACTTACTTACTCCTTGGAAAGAAAGTTATGACCAACCTAGACAGCATAATAAAAAGCAGAGACATTACTTTGCCAACAAAGGTCTGTCTAGCCAAGGCTACGGTTTTTCCAGTGGTCATGTATGGATGTGAGAGTTGGACTGCGAAGAAGGCTGAGTGCCGAAGAATTGATGCTTTTAACTGTGGTGTTGGAGAAGA
>NW_011494761.1:2078838-2082192 GCF_000754665.1 Bison bison bison
GTTGAAGCTGAAACTCCAATACTTTGGCCACCTGATACGAAGAACTGACTCACTGGAAAAGACCCTGATGCTAGGAAAGATTGAAGGCAGGAGGAGGAGGGGATGACAGAGGATGAGATGGCTGGATGGCATCACCGACTCAATGGACAGGAGTTTGAGTAAACTCCGGGAGTTTGTGATGGACAGGGAGGCCTGGCGTGCTGCAGTCCATGGGGTTGCAAAGAGTCGGACACGACTGAGAGACTGAACTAAACTGAACTGAATAACTATACTATTATAAAGATAAACTATAATGATTATTTTGTAAAGGTTAACATGAGAAATTGTCTCTAAAATCTTTCATGGAAATATGTTTTCTAATGGTCTTCTGAGATAGAAAATTCCAAAGCTATTACATAAAGTAATAATCCCTGTACCAGAAGAAGGTGTTTTAACTCGGTCCCTACAATTTAATGTACACAGATATTCGTTCTACCATTTACTTATGTTTACTTGTAAAAATTATTCTTCAGAAGTCCATTCCTTTGAATTACAAAAATACAATAGTCTGAAAAAGCTTTTAAAGAATAATCAAAATACATAAATTCAAGACTGGCTGGCACATTATACATATTTCTCATTATTTTAAAGCTTTTACACAAGAGTGAACAAGTAGAAAGTATAATAAAAACTACATCAGCCAATGAACACAATACAACCAGCAAAGTACTCAAGCACACTGAATCATCTTACGGGAATAGATTCTTAAAAAACTAAATTTAAATAAAACTGTATTTTGAAAGATTCAAATCTGCTATAAATAACTTTGATTATAGAGTTTATCCTGAAATTCTTATAACTTTAACAAAAAGCAATACTACTCAGATAATATCAGGTGTAAAAAATCAACAAGAACTCATGATTTTGAAATGCATGATGAAGAGAGATTAATGAAACAAAATGGGTTACACAGATGTAACTCTAATCATTTGGCCTAATACTAACCAGAATACTTAAGAGTGTAAAGACAATTCTTTCTTAACCAGTTTCGCTTTTATATAAATACTGCTTATATAAATGCTTATATAAAACTGTTGTTTTATATAAACAATGCTTATATAATCCACGTCCAAGTACATGGATTAAATCTCATGTGGCGATCTGGATGACAACTACTACAATTCCATACTTCTGCCTTCAACAGGCAGGTACCAGCTCATGAGGAATCATCTAATAGATACAAACAAGAATGTAATTTCACCAGAATTGCAACATATAGTTCTCTTAAATAAGACATTTGGTGTAGATTTAAATAGAAATCTGTATGGGATACCTACTCTTGATGAGCTAACTGGACTATTCAAGTACATTTATTACATTTAAGCAAATAGAAGTTTCACTTGAGATTTAAACACTATTTTCACTTTCTTCATACTAAGCATAAACTAGGTATACCAGTGAAGAATGTGAATCTTCTCAAACTCCTGGAGTGAGTTGCCATTCCCTTTTCCAGAGGATCTTCCTGATGCAGGGATCAAACCCAGGTCTCCTGCATTGCAAGCAGATTATTTTCCATCTAAGCCACCAGGGAAGCCCTCTGTGCTAGAGGGGAAGTGCTTCTCAAATATAAATAATTAAATACAAATCATGAAAATAAGAAGGGATATTCTACGACATGCAATTACCTCAGGTATAAAAATATTTACTATAATTTTAGACATTGCATTATGAAGTGGACATAATATTCTATGATGATTTACAAACTATTAGTAATAAGCCTACAAATATATTTTTACATACAATTCCCAATTATATGATTTCCTAAATATTAATCGGGGCTTCCCAGGTGGTGCAAGTGCTAAAGAACCTGCCTGCTAATTCAAGAGACCTAAGAGATGTGGGTTCCATCCCTGGGTCAGCAAGATCCCCTGGAGGAGGACATGGCATTCCACTTCAGTATTCTTGCCTGGAGAAGCCCATGGACAAAGGGGCCTGGCAGGCTACAGTCCATACACCTGCGCAGAGACTTGACTGAGGCAACTTAGCATGCAAATATTCACTACCATTGCCCCACTACTGATGAATATTTATTATGGCATATAATATTAAAAATAAATGTCAAAAATCTAAAACTTTACTTAGAAACTGCCTTTTTGAAAAAGAAACCTAAAAAGAAGTTCTTAATATTTTTGCCATAAAAGCAATAAAAGGGTAAAAATAATAATTATCAGAGATACTACATTGGCTGGCACGTTTTTCTGTAAAGGGCTAGACAGGAGATATTTTAGGTTCCTGGCCCATATGTATCGGTCATCACTACCCAACAAGGCCAATGTTTGTAGCGCTGTATTATGAAAGCTGCTACAGACAATATGCCAAAAAAATTTAGCAAGCCTGTGTTCAATTTTAATTGAACTTTATTTATAGACACTGATACCTGATTTCATATAAATTTTACATATCATGAAGTAGTCCTTCTTTTCAAATTTTTTCAATCATTTTGGAGGAGAAGAGGGAGAAGGTGAGAGGAATGGAGAGAGTGGCATGGAAGCATATACGCTAACATACGTTAACAAGCAGCCAAGGAGGGTGTGCTGTGAGACCAGTAGACTCAAACTCAAACTCTGGAATAACCCAGAGGGGTGGGAATGGGCAGGGGGTGGGAAGGGACATACGTACACCTATGGTTCATTTATGCTGATGTATGACAGAAACCAAACCAATACTGTAAACCAACGATCAATCAATGAAAAATAAATAAAAATATAAAAACAAGGCTTAGCTCACAAGCCACCCAAATAGACATAGCAGGCCAGATATGACCCCATGGGCCATAATGTGCAACTCCTATTACATCACTTAAATTACAGAAGCTACACAACAGAGGTGATATAAGCAGATGTTAAGAGGACAGGTTCCACAGTCTTGAATGGGGTTGACATGTGACCTCCCTACTCCCAATCTACAGGACTTTGGACGAGTTGCCTAACTCTTCATCAGTTTCCTTCTCTATAAGCTGAGAATAATAATAGTACTGCCTATTAGGAATAATAGGAGCTATCCCACATTGAAGGTCAGGGAGGGCGGCAGTGAGGAGATACCCCTCGTTCAAGGTAAGGAGCAATGGCTGCGCTTTGCTGGAGCAGCCGTGAAGAGATACCCCACGCCCAAGGTAAGAGAAACCCAAGTAAGACGGTAGGTGTTGCATGAGGGCATCAGAGGGCAAACACACTGAAACCATACTCACAGAAAACTAGTCAATCTAATCACACTAGGACCACAGCCTTGTCTAACTCAATGAAACTAAGCCATGCCCATGGGGCAACCCAAGACAGGCGGGTCATGGGGGAGAGATTTGACAGAATGTGGTTCACT
>NW_011494761.1:2082416-2082869 GCF_000754665.1 Bison bison bison
ATTGCATAGGAACCTGGAATGTCAGGTCCATGAATCAAGGCAAATTGGAAGTGGTCAAACAAGACATGGCAAGAGTGAATGTCGACATTCTAGCAATCAGCGAACTGAAATGGACTGGAATGGGTGAATTTAACTCTGATGACCATTATATCTACTACTGCGAGCAGGAATTCCTCAGAAGAAATGGAGTGGCCATCATGGTCAACAAAAGAGTCCGAAATGCAGCACTTGGACGCAATCTCAAAAATGACAGAATGATCTCTGTTGGTTTCCAAGGAAAACCATTCAATATCACAGTAATACAAGTCTATGCCCCAACCAGTAACGCTGAAGAAGCTGAAGTTGAATGGTTCTATGAAGACCTACAAGACCTTTTAGAACTAACACCCAAAAAAGATGTCCTTTTCATTATAGGGGACTGGAATGCAAAAGTAGGAAGTCAAGAAACACCTG
>NW_011494761.1:2083005-2083541 GCF_000754665.1 Bison bison bison
TTGCCAAGAAAATGCACTGGTCATAACAAACACCCTCTTCCAACAACACAAGAGAAGACTCTATACATGGACATCACCAGATGGTCAACACCGAAATCAGACTGATTATATTCTTTGCAGCCAAAGATGGAGAAGCTCTATACAGTCAGCAAAAACAAGACCAGGAGCTGACTGTGGCTCAGACCATGAACTCCTTAGTGCCAAATTCAGACTTAAATTGAAGAAAGTAGAGAAAACCACTAGACCATTCAGGTATGACCTAAATCAAATCCCTTATGATTATACAGTGGAAGTGAGAAATAGATTTAAGGGCCTAGATCTGATAGATAACGTGCCTGATGAACTACGGAATGCGGTTCGTGACACTATACAGGAGACAGGGATCAAGACCATTCCCATAGAAAAGAAATGCAAAAAAGCAAAATGGCTGTCTGGGGAGGCCTTACAAATAGCTGTGAAAAGAAGAGAAGCGAAAAGCAAAGAAGAAAAGGAAAGATATAAACATTTGAATGCAGAGTTCCAAAGAATAGCAACTG
>NW_011494761.1:2084479-2111783 GCF_000754665.1 Bison bison bison
TGACCAATCTAGATAGCATATTCAAAAGCAGAGACATTATTTTGCCAACAAAGGTCCGTCTAATCAAGGCTATGGTTTTTCCTGTGGTCATGTATGGGTGTGAGAGTTGGACTGTGAAGAAGGCTGAGCGCTGAAGAATTGATGCTTTTGAACTGTGTGTTGGAGAAGACTCTTGAGAGTCCCTTGGACTGCAAGGAGATCCAACCAGTCCATTCTGAAGGAGATCAGCCCTGGGATTTCTTTGGAAGGAATGATGCTAAAGCTGAAACTCCAGTACTTTGGCCACCTCATGTGAAGAGTTGACTCATTGGAAAAGACCCTGATGCTGGGAGGGATTGGGGGCAGGAGGAGAAGGGGATGACAGAGGACGAGATGGCTGGATGGCATCATTGACTCGATGGATGTGAGTCTCAGTGAACTCTGGGAGTTGGTGATGGACAGGGGGGCCTGGTGTGCTGCAATTCATGGGGTCGCAAAGAGTCGGATACGACTGAGTGACTGATCTGATCTGATCTGATTAGGAATAATAATAGTTCATGTAACAGCATTACTTTCACAGCATCATCTTTCAGGATTTGGAATAGCTCAACTGGAATTCCATCACCTCCATTAGCTTTGTTCGTAGTGATGCTTTCTAAGACCCACTTGACTTCACATTCCAGGATGTCTGGCTCTAGGTGAGTGATCAGACCATCGTGATTATCTGGGTCGTGAAGCTCTTTTTTGTACAGTTCTCCTGTGTAGTCTTGCCACCTGTTCTTAACATTTTCTGCTTCTGTTAGGTCCATACCATTTCTGTCCTTTATCGAGCTCATCTTTGCATGCAATGTTTCCTTGGTATCTCTAATTTTCTTGAAGAGATCTCTAGTTTTTCCCATTCTGTTGTTTTCCTCTACTTCTTTGCATTGATCTCTGAGGAAAGCTTTCTTATCTCTTCTTGCTATTCTTTGGAACTCTGCATTCAGATGCTTATATCTTTCCTTTTCTCCTTTGCTTTTCGCTTCTCTTCCTTTCACAGCTATTTGTAAGGCCTCCTCAGACAGCCATTTTGCTTTTTTGCATTTCTTTTCCATGGAGATGGTCTTGATCCCTTTCTGTACAGTGTCACGAACCTCCATCCATAGTTCATCAGGCACTCTGTCTATCAGATCCAGTCCCTTAAATATATTTCTCATTTCCACTGTATAATCATAAGGGATTTGATTTAGGTCATACCTGAATGGGCTAGTGGTTTTCCCTACTTTCTTCAATTTCAGTCTGAATTTGGCAATAAGGAGTTCATGATCTGAGCCACAGTCAGCTCCTGGTCTTGTTTTTGCTGACTATATAGAGCTTCTCCATCTTTGGCTGTGAAGAATATAATCAATCTTATTTTGGTGTTGACCACCTGGTGATGTCCTTGTGTAGAGTGTTCTCTTGTGTTGTTGGAAGAGGGTGTCTGCTATGACCAGTGTGTTCTCTTGGCAACACTCTATTAGCCTTTGCCCTGCTTCATTCCGTACTCCAAGGCCAAATTTGCCTGCTACTCCAGGTGTTTTCTGACTTCCTACATTTGCATTCCAGTCCCCTATAATGAAAAGGACATGTTTTTTGGGTATTAGTTCTAAAAGGTCTTGTAGGTCTTCATAGAACGGTTCAGCTTCTTCAGTATTACTGATTGGGGCATAGGCTTGGATTATTGTGATATTGAATGGTTTTCCTTGGAATCGAACACAAATGATGCTGTGAAAGTGCTGCACTCAATATGCCAGCAAATTTGAAAACTCAGCAGTAGCCACAGGACTGGAAAAGGTCACTTTTCATTCTAATCCCAAAGAAAGGCAATGCCAAAGAATGCTCAAACTACCGCACAATTGCACTTATCTCACACGCTAGTAAAGTAATGCTCAAAATTCTCCAAGCCAGGCTTTGGCAATATGTGAACCGTGAACTTCCTGATGTTCAAGCTGGTTTTAGAAAAGGCAGAGGAACCAGAGATCAAATTGCCAACATCTGCTGGATCATGGAAAAAGCAAGAGAGTTCCAGAAAAACATCTATTTCTGCTTTATTGACTATGCCAAAGCCCTTGACTGTGTGGGTCACAATAAACTGTGGAAAATTCTGAAAGAGATGAGAATACCAGACCACCTTGATCTGCATCTTGAGAAATCTGTATGCAGGTCAGGAAGCAACAGTTAGAACTGGACATGGAACAACAGACTGGTTCCAAATAGAAAAAGGAGTACATCAAGGCTGTATATTGTCACTCTGCTTGTTTAACTTATACACAGAGTACATCATGAGGAATGCTGGGCTGGAAGAAGTACAAGCTGGAATCAAGATTGCCGGGAGAAATATCAATAACCTCAGATATGCAGACGACACCACCCTTATGGCAGAAAGTGAAGAGGAACTAAAGAGCCTCTTGATGCAAATGAAAGAGGAGAGTGACAAAGCTGGCTTAAAGCTCAACATTCAGAAAATGAAGATTATGGCATCTGGTCCCATCACTTCATGGCAAATAGATGGGGAAACAGTGGAAACAGTGTCACACTTTATTTTTGGGGCCTCCAAAGTCACTGCAGATGGTGACTGCAGCCATGAAATAAAAGACGCTTACTCCTTGGAAGGAAAGTTATGACCAATCTAGATAGCATATTCAAAAGCAGAGACACTACTTTGCCAACAAAGGTCCGTCTAGTCAAGGCTATGGTTTTTCCAATGGTCATGTATGGAGGTGAGAGTTGGACTGTGAAGAAGGCTGAGCGCTGAAGAATTGATGCTTTTGAACTGTCGTGTTGGAGAAGACTCTTGAGAGTCCCTTGGACTGAAAGGTGATCCAACCGGTCCACTCTAAAGGAAATCAGTCCTGGGTGTTCATTGGAAGGACTGATGCTAAAGCTGAAACTCCAGTACTTTGGCCACCTCATGCGAAGAGTTGACTCATTGGAAAAGACTCTGATGCTGGGAGGGATGGGGGCAGGAAAAGAAGGGGACGACAGAGGATGAGATGGTTGGATGGCATCACCGATTCGATGGACATGAGTTTGAGTGAACTCAGAGAGTTGGTAATGGACAGGGAGGCCTAGTGTGCTGCGATTCATGGGGTCACAAAGAGTCAGACACAACTGAGCGACTGGACTGGACTGAACTGAACTGAATAGGGCTACTATAAGGATGAAATGTGGCACAGAAGGGACTAAGCAAAGTTCCTAGCATCCAATAATGAGTCAAATAAATATGCTGTTGCTGTCATAATCAAAACACAGGAAAAGTTCTATCTCATAATAATACACATTCTGATATGCAAAGGCATTCTACTTCCGAATGTCTACAGGCATAATTAGAGAAAAATCTTTTTAAAAACAGCCATAACATTTCCCAACTGGGAGATACCATAAAAGTAATTTTGTTTCACCAGAAGCTCAAGGATGTTTCTGGTTCAAGTCTGAGTTAAAGTCAAAACCAGAACTAGAATCAAGTGTCTTCATCTGTATTTTCAGGCCAGAAAATCCTCTGTTTATTCTACCTTTGTAGCAATTTAGTAGACATTTATTGACCAAAATTTAGACAACATTCCTTTTTGAGGGATTTGGAAAAGAGTTCTTGGGAAGCATGAGGTCAGAGGCTGGCAAAGACTACTCCACACAGACATAACAGCACAGTGATTAAGAGCAAAAAATCAGTATCAAAGCGGGATTAACATTTCAGCTACTCGACCACAGGACCTTGGGTAATTTATTTAATATTTCTGGGGCTCACAGAATAGGTACTCAAAAAATATTTGAATAAAAGGTCAAAAGAACCAGGTTCTCTCAAAGTTAAAGGTCTTGCTCACAACCAAAGTTTCAACTTTTGAAAAATTTGACAATTAAAGAGAAAACATACACAGCTATAATGGGCTGGATGTGAGCCCCCGCCAAAGGTATATCCACCCAGAACCTATAAATGGGACCCTTCTTGGAAAAGGAGTTTATAATTAAGGAGTTTATAATCAAGGATCTCAAAACGAAATCGACCTGGATTGTCCGTGCGGGTCCCGAATCCAAAGATAAGCTTCCATACAAGAAGACAAACAGGAGAGGAAAACATACAGAAGAAAAGGTGGTGTGAAGAAAGGGGACATAGGCTGGCATGACGTGCCCACAGGTCAAGAAATGCCAGGGTTTGCCAGCAGCTACCTGCCAGAAGCTTGGAGGGAGGCTTTCTCACTCAGAAGGAACCATCTCTGGGGGCACCTTGATTTTTAACTTCTGGCCTCTAGAACTACGAGAGAATAAATCTATGTTGTTTTTAAGCCACCAGGTTTGTGGTCATTTGTGTCAGCAGTCCTAGGAAACTGATGCACAGCTGACAAAGAGTCGCTGAATATTTACCTCGTAACGTGATCATCAGCTGCCCTAAGCGTCAAAAACAAAACAAAAAAAACCAAGCTTACGTGAGTTCTATTAATCAGGAAAACTGGTCCAAAAATTGCATTATTCTCATAAATTGTATACAGTGAGATTAAAATGTACATACATGCATTTTTATTGTCCACTCTTACCACTCCAGGTTTTAGACACTTATCTCAGGCCAAAACAACACCGTGCCCTCAAATGCACTATCAGAAGGATAGCTGCAGTCTCAAAGACAGTTTTTCCCAACAGGAACCCTGATTACTCCAGAAACTATACAGCAATACGCACAGCTCAGCAGCAGCAAGGTCACAGGACCTTTTTATTCATTTACAGTGCAGCAGCTGGAACAGTAGCTAACTTTTTATTTGCTTTGCTAGCATCTATTTTCACAATAATTAGCACACGTGGTTTTCACATTTTTGGATACAGTATTGTTTCCAATTATAAGGCGCCAGCAAAGAAAAGAGGAATTTCAAAGGCAATCAACCACTAATCAAAAACATAAGTTGATATAAGTTTATACATATAGAGCATGTAGTAAAAAGATTAACACTGGAAGTAAGTATAAAATTACTGGGCCATAGTCTATTCTATCAGATCTTTTTCATGGTTTATATAGAAATGGTATTAGAAGGACTTTTCCAAGCTAGCTATTTTTCTACTTCAAACTTTTCACTTCACGTAGTTGAGAAAAATGGAGATCAGCAGTGAGATGACTCAACTCATGACACATGTATGATGACAAAGCCAACTCCCTTTTCTACTGTAACCCCTGGCTTAGATTACATCCACAAAGTCAACCAATGCTGGGCATTGGTCACTCATTCAGAAATTTAGTGTGAGGTGAGGAGAAAATGCTCTAATGACATTAAAGTAGAAATGTTACATAGAAACAATGACTGCATTCAAATTTAGAACACTTAGTGTAAAAACTGTTGTTCATTTACACCCCCAAAAGATGGACTATTTTGAATACCATATCTCAAAAATGTAATAAAAACATAAAAAGACCAGTAAAAATTTTAAATAATTATAAGACTAAAGATTGCTGCTAATAAGAACATACACTCAAGCACACACACACACACACACACACACACACACACACACAGGCACTGGGGACTGGAATGGCAAAATGTTAGACATGACTGAAAACTACGAAACATCAGACAGATAAAATTATTTTTTTCTATTAAAGATAAAAACTAAGATAGGGGAGAGCCCTTTGAATACAGATACAGGAAAGGCTGGATCCACATGTCAGAAATGCTTCATTCAGTACCTATAAATTCCGTTACATTTCAAAGTAGTTCAGTGAGAAGCCATATGATTTTAAGTACTGTCAAATACTTAAATAAAACTGAGAATAACATCACTACTACTAAAACTTTAGGGGCTCTGTTAAAGAGGACAGCCACAATACACTGCTTGAGGTCACTGTGGAGAAAATACGGACATGCTCTGAAAACGGCTCTGACAGTAGCTGACATTTGCTGAGCACGAACTATGTGCCAAGCACCATGCAGCCTGTCCACGCAGTCTTCTGCACATCTAGTCATCTCTAACACTACGTAGCAGGCCCTCTTAGCCTCACCTCATATATTAAAAAGCTGAAGTTTGCAGTGGTTAGGTAACTTTTGCAAGGGCAATAGTAAGTTCTCATCCAGAGTACTAATTCTTACATTCAATCTTGTAATCGCAATCACATCACTTGATCTCTTCCCTACAATGATTAGGTAGGAACAAGATAATCTACAGAACCAAAAGATTAATGTCTAGAATTTTTAAAAAACCAGCTTCAGGGCTCTAAGAATCATACAAAGTTTCAAAAGATTATCCACAAATTGTCTTAAGTCTTAAAAGGTACAAAATAAAATCAAACAGCGAATTACGGTATCTTTAAACTTCAGTAGAAATTAAGAATTTTTAAAAGAATAACTTACTTTAGAACTAAATGGCACTAATGAGATGCCTCATTAGACCATATTTTGAAAAAAAGACTATCTTCACAAAACAAATTTATATTTCTGTGTTACTATCAATAATACATGGTTCAAAATGAACATTATCTTACTTTGCTAAGTCAAAACTACAAGGTAACTGTTTCAGATTTTCTTCCATCTGAATTTCAGGCCTTTCCCCGCCCTCCAGATTCCTCCAGTGATGTTAAAATACGGGTCATCACTTCTTGCCACTGACAATGCCCGATTCTGCTCCTCCCCCAGTCCCTTGCCACTCCACGCCTGCACTCGGTATATTTACCATTTGCTCTTTCTAATCTACAATACTTTGCGAAATCATGAAAATAACTTCTTTACAACTGTTTCTAAACAAGAGTAGAAAGAACATTTGATCTTTATTATGTGAACTTACATCCATCTGTGAAATCCAAATAGAATATTTTTTCTCCTACTTCTTGTTTCAGAGTAGAAGTCACAGAGACAATGATCCACGGAGAAACTGGATGTTTTCCTACTTGCTTTTAAGCGTGAAACTATGTCTGTTAAGTCGCTTCAGTCATGTCTGATTCTGTGACCCTACGGACTGCAGCCAGCCAGGCTCCTCTGTCCATGGGATTCTCTAGGCAAGAATGCTGGAGTGGGCTGCCATTTTCTCCTCCACAGGATCTTCCTGACCGAGGGATCAAACCCGCGTCTCTATGTCTCCAGCATTGACTAGGAGGTTCTTTACCACTAGTGCCACCACCTGGATGCCTTACTTGCATGCCTTAAATTAGGATAGTCTTTCCAGGTTTTCACTACCATCCTGGAAAAAGGTATTGCCATATCTCCTGTTCTCTCTTCAGCTTTCATTTTACTTGAGCTCTGGGGAAGGCAGATTTCTCAAACGGTCTCTACAGTTCCCACCCCTTGGTGTGTTCATCCCGCATGATCACTGGGACAGTGAACGTGGTGGAGTTTCTTCTACGATTAGGTTATGTGCATGTGACACAGTTGCTTTTTAAATAGGGAGAATATTCTGAATGTGCCTGACCCAATCAGGTGAGCTCTTGAAAGAGACTGGCGTCTCCCTGAAGGCAGAGATTTAAAGCTTAACAGAGATTCAGTGTGAAGAACGTCCTCCACTGCCGGAGGGGATCATACAGCAAAGTATCCTGGTGACCTCCAGGTGAAAGCCAGCATGCAAATGAGGGCCTCAATCCTCAAATGCAAGGAACTGACTCTTGCCACAACTTCAGGACCTTGAGGCAGACCCGCAAGCTGCACGTGAGAAGACAGCCAGCAAACAACCTGACTTTAATTGGGATCCTGAGCAAGGAGTCGGGCCAGGCCTGGACTTCTGACCCACAGGAGCTAAATCCAGGGCTTTTTTTGAAGCCAGTAAAAAAAAATGGTGGTTGGCAACATAGCACAGAAAAGGAAAGTAAGATCGCTCAGCCTCTGCATCTCACTGATGGCTCCTTTCTTGAAATGCTTCTTTGGGTGACTCTCGTTTCCTCTTGTCATTCCTGTCTCCACTGTGAGCCTTATTTTCCCCATCCTCCTCAGGTTCCCCAAGCTTCTGGTCTGAGCCTTTTCCTCAAACTCTACCATCTTCCTGTGTGATTTCTCTCCTTTTTAAGATAATGTTTGTTGACCAACTACAACGTTCCAGATAGTAATGCAAGCTCTAGGGAGCTATCAGTGAGGTGAGGGGGAAAAAAAAAAAAACAACTTCTGCTCCTGTGGAAGGTTCACTGGTTCTGTTGTAATCAAGGCAAAACTGTCTCCTGTGTTCCAGATTCAAATCGCCAACCTTTTTTAGGAAACTCAGACTCAGGGAGGTAAAGTGGAAGTCGCTCAATCATGTCCGACTCTCTGCAACCCCATGGACTGTGGCCTGCCAGACTGCTTTGTCCATAGGATTCTCCAGACAAGAACACTGGAGTGGGTTGCCATTTGCCTCTCCAGGGGAATCTTCTCAACCCAGGGATCAAATCCAGGTCTCCAGCACTGCAGGTGGATTCTTTACTGTCTGAGCAACCAGGGAAGCCCAAGTAAGTGTCTGAAGTCCCTCAGTCTGAATCCAATCTGGAATACATCTTATCCTTCAATATTCTGAAACCATTTGCTCAGCTGAAACCCCACTTCTTCACCCATTCACTCCTGTGTTATTGCAACCCGACCTTCTCCCTGCGCACTCCACAGCACGTATGTTCCCTCTGAGCTCACTGAGAACCTCTAAAGCTGCCAAAGCCACAGAAAGCTTTTCAGCCTTGTGTCTCTCCACTGAACTGTCTACTCCTTTGTTCTTCTATCTTTCAAATTACCCTACTTTCTTCATTTTTTTTTTCTCTTCCTCTTTAATTACACTGGCCACTTCCAAGTCTTCATCTCCAGCTTCAGAAGGACATCCTAAACTGTGGCTACTCATCTCAACAAGAAGTTCAGGACACCTCAGGCTGTGAATATCCCACACTGAATTCAGTCCTCCCACGGCCTGGTGGTCCCCCTGTTCGGGGCACTAGGTGGATGGAGCCAGTACAACCCCCGTCACCTGTCAGTGGCCATCCTCCACCCCACCTTTATCTCTCCCTGTCACTCATGCCACAGAGCTGGTCAGTCATCTTCCTGCCCACTGATGCTACTGCTACTGCTGCTAAGTCACTTCAGTCGTGTCCAACTCTGTGCAACCCCATAGACAGCAACCCACCAGGCTCCCCCGTCCCTAGGATTCTCCAGGCAAGAGTGCTGGAGTGGGCTGCCACTGCCTTCTCCGTCCTGCCCACTGAGCACCCCCTAAAAATCATACTTGCTTCTCTGCCTTAGACAGAAAAGTCTGTAATAATTGATAAAATATAAACATTAACATCTATTTAAAATCTGTTCGATGTTAATGCTTATATGAACAGTCAACTAAGTGTGGAGCTCAAAATTTTTATGTTTATAATAAGCATTCTATGTTTATTTCAAAGACGAATAATAGCAGAGATTTGTGATTAAGTAGCAAATCATAATTTTAAAATAAGTAGTAGTTTTCCTACCACTTTCTACTGCTATTCTTTACTCTATTGCTGTTCCCCCCATTGATAGAGAGCCAGTAATAAGCAAGTCATAAGAGTCTTCATTTCTCTCTGGCCAGCCATTCTTGGTGACCTTCCCTTTAGTTTAAAAAAAAAAAAAAAAGCAGCTATAATCTTTACAAGCTCAATTCCATAAGACGCCTGTGTATCTTATTTCTGTTAATATAAATGAAACACAAAAGCTAAACTTCCATTGGTGAATAATGCAATAGATAAACCACATAACCAAGGATTTCTGGAATTCCAGTAAATAGTAGTTCAAATGATATCTAGATTCTACCTAGAAACTTCTGGTTATGACAAGAATTGATTTATAAGACTTTAGCTTTATTTGATGAAATATGTTCTCTTGGTCCCATCAGCACTTAGATTGATCAGTGCAACATATCCTAGAACAGAGCAATCTACTTTTGTGTGCTTTCTTAATTCAAGATTTGGGCGGGGGGAGTACAGGGAGAGGAAGAGGCTTTAAGGTAGCCAATGCTTTCTTGCTACCACAAACAAAACAACAGATGTGGACTTTACTAATTACTGAAGGATATATACCTTTATAAAATTAGAAATGTAGAAATACTTTACCTGCTGTGATTGAGTAAAAGAAGCTAAAAAACATCTCATGCCATTTCTCTTTCATCTGTAACCTCTGGGTTCCTAGAGTACTTTGGGATGAATTTTCAACATATATCCAATGTTCTCAGATATCTATAGGTATGCTTCTTAATCAGAATAAAGTTTTATATAAATAATGTTTTTAGTACATAGAAAAGCACTGTAAAGAGTAAACTGTAAAGAGTCTAGGGATTATCTGGCTGAATGACTGGCTACAGAGTCTAGAGTATTCGTCTATCATTCTTCCTTTTGGCTTTTTTTACAGTTTTGACCATACCTGCTACCACTGCCACCCTCTCTCATCCTCTTAAGAAACAAGCAAAACTAGTCTTAGTAGATGTATACTTTCAAGGCAGATGCCATAAAAATCACATCATTCATACATGGAATAAATCTTATTCAGAAATTAATTAGAAATTGAGAATATAAAGCAATAACCTAAAACTATAAAATAAGCAAGGACAATCTGAAATATGTACAATGACCCTGTTTTCCCTTAATATATGTAAAAGCCCATAAACTCTTTAAATCTTTGCTTTTGTCCTCATGAAAAAGATTAAGTCCTACAATAAATCTCAAGAACTCACCAAATTAACTACTTTCATTCATATTATCATATCACCAAACACTGAAATACGTATATAACTTTAAAACAGCATGTAATATGCTGTAAAGCTACAGAGGCAATTAAGTCTCCCTAATAATTCAACCAAAAACTAGGGAGGTGGGAGCGAGGTAGATTACCATGCTTTCAAAATAGAGGTATTTATGAAAACAAAACGTGATAGCCAGATTCTTTAATATTAGAATCAATAACACCTATTGATGCATTGAAATTCTTCCACTTTAATAATCTCAGTGCCACAAAAGCTCCCGTGGAAGCTAGCACCTTCTCAAACATACAAATATATAAACAAATAATAACAATAAAAACAGCAGCTTTGTGCTGTGCTACATTTTCTATTTTCACTAAAACTTTACTTAATCTTCCACTCGGAACTGCATTCAAAAACACATCTAAACCTAACCAAATCAGGTTTTGTGTTTCTTATAAAACAAGAAGTCTATAAAGTAAGCAGCCCAGAGTTGATGCCAGAAACTCAAGAGGAACAAGGGTCAAGGAGTCCTCTTCCATCTTTAAGAAAAAGACTCTTGACCTAAACTTGCTTACCAGCTATCAGACCTCAATCAGTACTATTTTTAGATTGATGAATATAGAAACTACAATTTTGGATGGAACTTACACATGAATGCTAAAGTCATCCCAAATGGCTAGAGGTAGAAAAAGAGACAATGAACCACAGAACACTTATTCTTTGATAAATGAATAGGAATAACCAGAAACATAAAAGAACTCATGAAAAAATGAAAACATTACTTCAGAGAAGAAGTAAATATATAGTACAACCAAACCCCAAAAGCCTTGACAGCACAGAGGCTTTCACATAAAGTGAAAGAATAAAAAAGGTAGTACTTGTGAACATTTCTTAACACTGAGTTATACTGATATGAGAGGATGAATCTCTTGAGAAGGAAGCGCACTTAGCCGAATGAAATTCCAGGGGGTACAGTAAAGAAGTGTCAGAAAGTGCAGAGCTGTCTGGGGATGCTTTGGGGAAGTGAAACTAAGGTAAAGAATGAACGTGCCATATATAACACAGAATGAATATCACACACTAACTGACAGAGGAAGAAGATGGCTAGAGAAAGCAGCATGGCCGCAAAGCTCAGCAAAAGAAGACGAAGCAGGCTTGCATCTGTCACCAGAGCCCGAGCTTCCAGTAAAAAGAATGGCCCCGGCCTAAAATTAGCCCTCATTACTCAGTATATATCTTATGGTGATAAGGATTCACCGAAAACATCATAAAATAATAACAGAGAGTAAAAATGAAAGAGGTCAGAACATCCCTATGAAATGAGGATAAACAGTGACTCCATGGGCCTCCTGGTAGCTCATCTGGTAAAGATCTACCTGCAATGCAAGAGACCCTGGTTCGATTCCTGGGTTGGAAAGATCCCCTGAATAACAGGCTACCCACTCCAGTTTGCTTGGCCCTTCCTGGTGGTTCAGACGGTGAAGAATCCACCTGCAATGTGGGAAACCTGGGTTCTATCCCTGGGTAGGGAAGATCCCCTGGAGGAGGGCATGGCAACCCACTCCAGTATTCTTGCCTGGCGGACAAGGACATGGACAGAGGAGCCTGGCGGGCTACAGTCCATGGGGTCAAAAAGAGTCAGACATGACCGAGTGACTAAGCACAGCACAGCACACAGTGACTTCATAAGAATACAGAACCCTCCTTTGATCAATTCAGGTATGGATCATCACATAAGCTAATATAAATGAATCTGAATATGTGTGTTTCTGAGTGGATATAGTAACATCCGACTAAACAAGACTGACAATAAATGTTTAAGCGCTTAAAAGTATATTTACAGATTTATCATAAGCTAAAAAGTCCCATTATATTTAGGCCAGCATTGGCTAATAACCAAAAACAAATAATCATAGTTATAGATGGACATTCACAGGTATGAGAGTTCAATAAATATCTATTTGAAGATAGTGTGCATATCTATACATAATATCTACCTGAGGATGGTGCCTGATAGCCATCAAGACAAAAACTCTTATTCTATGTGCCTTAAGATAATGTAGAAGTAATGCAGAATGATGTAGAAATTTATATAATAGCTAATAATAAAACTTTAATCTTTTCCATTTTATTTTGAAAACATGAAGCAGAGTTGACACAAAAGAAAAAGATAAAAATTAAGAGGATTAAACACAATTTCAAGAACAAGAAATTCAGAGCATGTCTGTTTTGCAAAAACAGTAATGAGATACACAAAAAGTAGAAGTACAGAAAAACATCAACTAAGGATCATAAAATATATCAGGAAGAGAAAAGTGAAAAGGAAGCAAGACTTTATTTTAAAGCTACAGAAAATTACAGTTGTACAAGTCACTAGCTAGCTACATGAGTCACTAATTATCTCGGTCTTCAGAGACATTGTTATATATAAAATGACAGATTAGACAGGATGACACCAATAGATTCTACATCCTCTAACATTTTTATGACTCCTTAAATCAAGGTAACATAAAACTTACAAATATAAGAAATGATTCTTATAAATGGTACTTACCCAATGACTCTACGACACTAGTATTTAGAACACCATAACTACAAATTTTTGTAACATTAAAACAGAAATTATGTCTATTAAATTCTCTTCAAATATAAAATAAAAAATATATGAAGCTACAAAATCATTGAATGTTCCTTTTGGACATTTTCCATTCTTATCTGAAGGCCAGAATTTACTTTTCTTAATGTAGCGAATCTGGAAGAATGACAGCCTAAAATACAGGGTCATTAACTGAGCAACTTACGGGAGGCAGGCAATTAAATTTAAACTGCAAAAGAGCATGTCAACATATGCGTTAACTAACAAACTTAAGATGGAACCCCATTCTTACATAGAAATGACAGGCACTAAAATCCTAAAATACTACTGTGTTCCAGATAACTGAATTAAAACACAAGAACTGATGGTAAAAGTAGTACTGAACTATACAGTTACACATCACAGTGAAAAGCTTCACCAGGCATCATTACTGATTAATTAATACCATCCGAGAAAAATATTATTTCCCTTTGCTGACAGAAATTGAAACTAAGAGGGTCAAACTGGGCTCACCAGCCAATAAAGAAACTGAAATCTGTAGATAAAGAAACCATAACCCCGCCACAGAGGTTAAACCGCGCACTGCTTCTCCTCAGACGGCTGCAGAGCGGCCCTCCTCTTCCCAGGACGCCTGCCTCTGCCCTCCCCTCAGTTACTCTCCTCAGACGGCTGCAGAGCGGCCCTCTCCCTCCCAGGGCGCCCGCCTCTGCCCTCCGCGCGGTGATTCTCAGACGTGATTCTCCTCAGACGGCTGACAGAGCGGCCCTCTCCTTCCCAGGGCGCCTGCCTCTGCCCTCCCCTCAGTTACTCTCCTCAGACGGCTGCAGAGCGGCCCTCTCCCTCCCAGGGCGCCCGCCTCTGCCCTCCGCGCGGTGATTCTCCTCAGACGTGATTCTCAGACCGCCAGAGCGGCCTTCCCCTTCCCCAGGGCGCCTGCCTCTACCCTCCGCGCGGTGACTCTCCTCAGACGTGATTCTCCTCAGAGGGCTGCAGAGCGGTCCTCCCCTTCCCAGGGCGCCTGCCTCTCCGTCCGCACCCCCGGGGTGGGAGGACGCCCCGGGCCGCCTTACCTGCTCCCTCCTGACCTCCGAGGTGGACGGGCAGGAGGCCTCGGAGCTGTCCCCGGGCCCGTAGGACTCAGAGGGCTGCGGGTCACAGGCAGCCTCCGGCGCGCCCTCACCCTGAGAGCCCCGATGGCTCCTCTCCATGGCGGGCCTCCGCCGAGGGCCGGGCGAGGGCTCGCAGGAGGCACCTTCTCTCGGCCTCCCTGGAGCCGGCAGCCAGGGCAGGAACACGGGCTCTGCCGCTGGGCACTGTCTCCCCCTGTCGGCACGAAGTCTGACACTCAGCTCCCGGAGGAGAAGGACTCACACACGCCCCGAAGGGAACGGGTGTACTGGGCCACAGACGGTGAAGACCCACTATTTCAGAAACAAACCCATGCTGCAACTGACCTTTTTAAATAAAAATACCTTGTCTCCTCTCTATACAACCGGTAGAAGTCATCTGCTTTAGAAACTTGGATCTTGAGATCTCCAAGAACAGACCAAACTTTCAAGCACTTCTTGAAACAAAAATCTTGCAAAAAGCCTTCTTAAAAAGCCTTTCTCAACCCAGTATATTTTAATTGATTTCAAGAAGGGATAATTCTCCAATGCTTTATAATTCACCTGATTCAAAGAGAAAGAATCTAAATTATACACAAAAATAATCTTTAAGGTCTAAATAAAAACTAAAGATATCTGTACAGAAATGTGTTGAGCTTAACAATGTACAATGAGGGGAAAGGGCTGGAGAAGCAGTATCATGCTCAGGATACTTAACATCACAAATGTTTAATTTGAAAATAAGGCTCCTGTTTTGTTACTCTGTTTTATACTAATTTGTTCACTGCTACATAAACCCTTGTTCTATTCATTCATTTCTTTAGAAGAAGGCACTGTGCTTCTACTAGATGCCAGATACCATATTCAGATACTGTGCTGAACATTCTTTAAAACGGGCCAAACTCCAAGAAACTTTTTTTTTAAAACAAGTAAGAAAAAAAAGGAGAAAAGCAAGAGAAACCAATTACACAAAAGTCTTACTCAATAAAACTTTCCTAGCTCACAATTTTGACATAAAGTCTCTTTCTTTAAATCCTTTGCTTCCTTTTTCAATTCCATGCACTTAAAAAAAAAAAAAAAAGAGGTATCTCCTGTATACTTTCCTCTACTTCTCAGTCTAAACACATACACATTTTGATTTTGCTGTTACAACAATCATTCATTTTTATATCATGTCCATTAGGGAAAAGCCTCATTTTATATTTTGAGAATAACTTAATAAAATGTTAGAATTAATGAATAATAATAATAGACAACATAGGATGGGGAGCCTTTTATGAGCCAGACCTTCTTTAAAACATCTAGGTAGATTATCTCAGCACAAGCTGGAATCAAGATTGCCAGGAGAAATATCAATAACCTCAGATACACAGATGACACCACCCTTATGGCAAAAAGCAAAGAGGAACTGAAGAGCATCTTGATGAGAGTAAAACAGGAAGAATGAAAATGCTGGCTTTAATCTCAATATTCAAAAAACTAAGATCATGGCATCCGGTCCCATCACTTCATGGCAAATAGATGGGAAACAGTGGAAAAAGTGACCAAATTTATTTTCTTGGGCTCCAAAATCACTGCAGATGGTGACTGCAGCCAGGAATTTAAAAGATGCTTGCTCCTTGGAAGAAAAGCTATGACTAACCTAGACAGCATATTAAAAAGCAGAGACATTGCTTTGCCAACAAAGGTCCATCTAGTCAGTTCAGTTCAGTCGCTCAGTCATGTCTGACTCTTTGCGACTCCATGAACCGCAGCACGCCAGGCCTCCCTGCGTAGAGTTCACCCAAACTCATGTCCATCAAGTCAGTGATACCATCCAGCCATCTCATCCTCTGTCATCCCCTTCTCCTCCTGCCCCTAATCCCTCCCAGCATCAGGGTCTTTTCCAATGAGTCAACTCTTCGCATGAGGTGGCCAGAGTACTAGAGTTTCAGCTTTAGCATCATTCCTTCCAAAGAAATCCCAGGGCTGATCTCCTTCAGAATGGACTGGTTGGATCTCCTTGCAGTCCAAGGGACCCTCAAGAGTCTTCTCCAACACCACAGTTCAAAAGCATCAATTCTTTGGCACTCAGCTTTCTTCACAGTCCAACTCTCACATACATACATTACCACAGGAAAAACCATAGCCTTGACTAGACGAACCTTTGTTGGCAAAGTAATGTCTCTGCTTTTGAATATGCTATCTAGGTTGGTCATAACTTTCCTTCCAAGGAGTAAGCGTCTTTTAATTTCATGGCTGCTTTCACCATCTGCAGTGATTTTGGAGCCCAAAAAAAGTCTGACACTGTTTCCACTGTTTCCCCATCTATTTCCCATGAAGTGATGGGACCGGATGCCATGATCTTCGTTTTCTGAATGCTGAGCTTTAAGCCAACTTTTTCACTCTCCTCTTTCACTTTCATCAAGAGGCTTTTTAGTTCCTCTTCACTTTCTGCCATAAGGGTGGTGTCATCTGCATATCTGAGGTTATTGAGATTTCTCCCAGCAATCTTGATTCCCAGTTTGTGCTTCTTCCAGCCCAGCATTTCTCATGATGTACTCTGCATATAAGTTAAATAAACAGGGTGACAATATACAGCCTTGACATACTCCTTTTCCTAGTATGGTTTTTCCAGTAGTCATGTATGGATGTGAGAGTTAGATTATAAAGAAAGTTGAGTGCCGAAGAATTGACGCCTTTGAACTGTGGTGTTGGAGTAGACTCTTGAGAGTACCTTGGACTGCAAAGATATCTAATCAGTCCATCCTAAAGGAGATCGGTCCTGGGTGGTCATTGGAAGGACTGATGCTGAAGCTGAAACTCCAATACTTTGGCCACCTGATACGAAGAACTGACTCATTTGAAAAGACCCTGATGCTGGGAAAGATTGAGGGCAGGAAGAGAAGGGGACAACAGAGGATGAGATGGTTGGATGGCATCACAGACTCGATGGACATGAGTTTGGATGGACTCCGGGAGCTGGTGATGGACAGGGAGCCCTGGCGTGCTGCGATTCATGGGGTCGCAAAGAGTCAGACACAACTGAGTGACTGAACTAAACGGAAAGCTCACTTAATACCCCACGATAACGTTATGAGACAGGTTCTATCACAAACTTTAGGTTATAGAAGAGAAAACTGAGGCATAGAAGTCATACAGCCTATATGGCTTGCCCTAAGTCATACAGCCAATATGCGGGTAACTCAGAATTCAAGTCCAAGCAACTCTACTTCAAAAATCTATAGAATTAACTTATACTCCACTTCTCAGGTTAAATCTCTACTCCAGCTCACTGAAAGTATTCTGTTGCCAAAACAGAGCCTCAAAGGGTGTATTAGCAATTTATTAATTTTTTTTCTATATGCTGACACACTCAAGAAACAATGAATTTTGATTCTCAATTTTCTTTCCTTTGCCTCACGTTTTCCCTAGACCATTTTAAAAATATAATTTGTAGTTTTACACCTACAAAGATTTACTTGTATTTTCCTACCTTTCTTTATTTCCTGTAGGTTTTATTTATTGTTTCAATATTCACGGAGCATTTACAAGACGCTTGGCATATAAATTCACAGGCTCATAAAATCACAAAACTTTAAATCTTAAAACAATCTTGGAGATAAAATAAATCAAAATTAATGTTCACAGTCAAGGAATATAAAGTCTAGAGAAGCTAGATTTCTTGCCTCTTGGTCTAGCACAGAAAAAAAGCTAATTCAGTTATTTCTCCTGTGATCATCTGTACCCATTACTTTTCATCTTCACAATTAGAAAAATTTTATGTCATCTAGATACTTCACTGGGCATCCCTGGTAGCTCAGCAGTAAAGAATCCCGCCTATCAATGCAGGAGACACAGGAGATGTGGGTTCAACCCCTGGGTCACGAAGATCCCCTGGAGAAGGAAAAGGCAACCCACTCCAGTACTCTTGCCTGGGAAATCCCATGGACAGAGGAGCCTGGAGGGCTACAGTCCATGGGGTCTCAAAAGAGTCAGACACGACTTAGCTGCCTAAACAACCACAACAAGAAGCCTCACTAGGTAGTCCTTCAGGTCACTTCTAAAGATAACAAGCACAACGGATGCTGTATCAGTGTCCGAGGTCTGCTGTTAACAAAGCACCACACACCGGGCGGCTTAAAGGGAAAGAAATCTATTTCCTCACAATTCTAGAGGCTGTAAGTCTGAAATCAAGGTTCTGACAAGATCATGCTCTGCAAAACCTCCAAGGAAGTAGCCTTCCTTGCTCTTGCTACGCTCTTGTAGCAGTGTAACTCCTACGTCTGCCCCCATCTTCACGTGACTACATGTCCTGTATGTCAGTCTATCTGCTCTCAAGGGCGCCAGTCATACTGAATCAGAGCCTACTCCAATAACCTCATCTTAACTTGAGTACATCTACAGACACTATCGGAGAAGACAATGGCACCCCACTCCAGTATTCTTGCTTGGAAAATCCCATTGACGGAGGAGCCCGGTAGGCTGCAGTCCATGGGGTCACTAAGAATCAGACACGACTGAGCGACTTCACTTTCACCTTTCACTTTCATGCACTGGAGAAGGAAATGGCAACCCACTCCCGTGTTCTTGCCTGGAGAATCCCATGGATGGCTGAGCCTGGGGGGCTGCCGTCTATGGGGTCGCACAGAGTCGGACACGACTGAAGCGACTTAGCAGCAGCAGCAACAGACACTATTTCCAATTAAAGCCATATTCACAAGAACCGGGTGTTGGGATTTCAACGTATCTTTTTGAGGAAACAATTCAACCTGTAACAGGTAGGATTCTTAATAGCTATGTACGTTGATACCATTCTAATGGCAGAAAGTGAAGAGGAACTAAAGAGCTTCCTGATGAGGGTGAAAGATGAGAGTGAGAAAGCTGGCTTAAAACTCAACATTCAAAAAACTAAGATCATGACAGCCAGTCCTGGAAGCAATGATAGATTTTATTTCCCTTGGCTCCAAAATCACTGCAGATGGTGACTTCAGCCAGGAAATTATAAGACACTTGCTCCTTGGAAGAAAATCTATGACAAACCTCGACAGCGTATTTAAAAAACAGAGATATCACTTTGCCGAGAAAGGTCTGTATGGTCAAAGTCACAGTTTTTCCAGTGGTCATGTATGGATGTGAGAGTTAGACCATAATTCTTCAGTTGAAGCTGGAGAATTCATGCTTTTGAACTGTGGTGCTGGAGAAGATTCTTGACAGTCCCTTGGACTGCAAGGAGATCCAACCAGTTAATCTTAACAGAAATCAACCCTGAATATTCACTGGAAGGCTTGATGCTAAAGCTGAAGCTCTAATGCTTTTGGCTAACTGATGCAAAGAGCTGACTCATTGGAAAAAGACTCTGACACTGAGAAAGACTGAGGGCAGGAGGAAAAGGGGATGACAGAGGATGAGATGGTTAAACAGCATCACCAACTAAATGGACATGAATTTGAGCAAACCCTGGGAGATAGTGAGGGACACGGAAGCCTGGCATGCTGCAGTCCATAGCGTCACAGAGTTGGACATGACTGAACAACTGAACAACACCTTAATTTTTACATTTTCCAGTTAAAGAAATACCTATTTATTCCTACCTTCTGATTTCTGAGTTTAAACCTTTTGTTGGGCCAATGCTAAAAGTATATTTCCTACCCAGTGGTGACTTAATATGTAGTAATCTTTAGTAAAGAACATTGCCAAGTCTTTCCTAAAACCTAAGTAGATGATTTTCTGTTCTCTATTACTTTCATAAAAAAGAACTCTAAGAATTATCAGTTAGGCATGATTCCTTCCTTAGAAACTATTCCCTTTCCCCTAGAATATTTTTTTACTTAAATATTTGATGATTCTATTTATTATTATGAATTCTAACAACCTGCCCAATATTAAAAAAATATTTACTAAGTCTCCTCTATTTGCCAAGTACTGCTCAAGGCCATGGAATTCACAGTAACAAATTCAGTAACAATTCACAGTAAACAAAACGAAAGTGCCTGTCTTTGTGGAGCTACAGTTTGGGGGTCTAGCAGGGACTAGAGGGAAGACAACAGACACCGAAATCAGAGATTCGTATATAATGAAGTTCCATGGCTAAATGAATTAGCTATTTAACATATAAATACACATTTTAAAGTATTTAATGCATAGAAAGGCAAAGAAGAAACCTATGCGTGCATGCTAAGTCACTTCAGTCATGCCTGACTCTCTGCGTTACAGCCCACCAGGCTCCTCTGTCCATGGGATTCTCCAGGCAAGAATACTGGAGTGGATCACCATGCCCTCCTCCAGGGGATCTTCCTGACCCAGGAATCAAACCTGACTCTCTTATGTCTCCTGCACTGGCAGGCGGTCTCTTTACCACTAGTGCCATCTGGGGGCTTCCCTGGTGGCTCAGCTGGTAAAGAATCCGCCTGCAAGGCGGGAGACCTGGGTTCGATCCCTGGGATGCAAAGATCCCCTGGAGAAGGGAAAGGCAACCCATTCCAGCATTCTGACTGGAGGATCCCATGGACTGTAGAGTCCATGGGGTCCCAAAGAGTTGGACACAACTGAATGTCACCTGGAAAGCCCGAGAAAAAACCTACCATATAGTAAACATTAGCCAACACAATAGTAGTAGCAGCAGCAAAGATACTAGAAGTGCCATGTAAGAAATGGAAAAGCATGACAAGATAATCACGGCAAGGTGCAGCGAGGCCGTCAAAGAGCCTATTATACCTAGAGTAGTCAGAGCGCTGTCTCAGAATGACATTTGAGTTGAAATGATGAAAAGAGTTCTTCCTCTAAAGAGGGAGGAAACAGAAAGACCCTGAGATGGGAGGCAGCGTGACCTGATCAAAGGAGACAGCAGGGGGTGAGAAGGCGTGGGCAGCTCTGCTCAGCGGAGGTAGGCAGGGACGTGCTCGGGCAGTTTCAGCTGTGCTGAGAAGCCTTGTTCTAATTACACTAGGGTGCCCCTGGAGCATATACGCAGGAGAGACACAAGACCACAAGGAGGGTGCTCAGCCACACCATGGGAAACAGAAGTGTGGGAGGCAAGGACACGGGAGCAGGCCAGGCTGCAACTTACAGAGTGCTTTCTCAGGGTGACCACAGGGAAGGAGCTGACGAGACGTCACATCTGGGGTGTATTTTGGAGGCAACACCATGAGAACTTACAGACGGAATGGATATGAGATTTCTGAAAGTGTGAACACAAGGGTGATACCCACGATTTTTTGCTTTAGCAGCTGATTAAAGGTGACACCATTTACTAAGAAGTGGAATACTGTGAGAGTGGCAGGTTTGAGGGTTTTGACCAATAAAATATGACATTATCAGTCCAAATATGAATGAAATGATCAAATTCTAAGTCAGTCTCTTAAACAAAGTTCACTTTAAGTACATCTTCTTTAGGCAAATAACTGTCACGCATTATATAATACCAGAAATAACAAAGAATTTTAAATGATATGAATAACCAAAGCACTATTTTCACATATTCAAGAACCAGCTGGCAGGGTGATGACTTTTGGTAGGCATGCTAAAAATAGAAAACCTTCACATATAAATTTCAAAACCGTATGCATTTATATTATTTTTAAAACGTAAGGTTAAAAAATAGCTCAATTTCAGAAATTTGGTTTCTCTGACACTGAGCTCCACCTGCTGGTAACTTATCTTTAGGTATTACACTACAAAAAAAATTTTTTTTAAGTTTATGTAGAATATAGCTTCCAACATGAATAAACTGAAAAATCACATTTAGAATACATCAGTTCAGTTCAGTCGCTCAGTCGTGTCCGATTCTACGACCCTGTGAATCGCAGCACGCCAGGCCTCCCTGTCCATCACCAACTCCTGGAGTTCACTCAGACTCATGTACATGGAGTCAGTGATGCCATCCAGCCATCTCGTCCTCTGTCATCCCCTTTTTCTCCTGCCCCCAATCCCTCCCAGCATCAGGGTCTTTTCCAATGAGTCAACTCTTCGCATGAGGTGGCCAAAGTACTGGAGTTTCAGCTTTAGCATCATTCCTTCCAAAGAAATCCCAGGGCTGAACTTCAGAATGGACTGGTTGGATTTCCTTGCAGTCCAAGGGACTCTCAAGAGTCTTCTCCAACACCACAGTTCAAAAGCATCAATTCTTTGGCGCTCAGCCTTCTTCACAGTCCAACTCTCACATCCATACGTGACCACTGGAAAAACCATAGCCTTGACTAGACAGATGTTTGTTGGCAAAGTAATGTCTCTGCTTTTGAATATGCTATCTAGGTTGGTCATAACTTTCCTTCCAAGGAGTAAGCGTCTTTTAATTTCATGGCTGCAGTCACCATCTGCAGTGATTTTGGAACCCAAAAAATAAAGTCTGACACTGTTTCCACTGTTTCCCCATCTATTTCCCTTAGAATACATCATGGTAACTTTTTCTCTCTTTATAGCTACCTTTTATTAGCTATATGCCATGTACTGTGCTAAACATTTTTTAAAACATTACCTTATTAATTTTCAAAACAATCCTATGAGATTTCTATGACTTGGTACATTTTACAAGTAAGAATATTTACCTCAGAAAGGCTGTGTGACTTCGCATATGGTCATATCTTTAACAGCATAGACAGGATCTGAACTAAATTCTCTCTGACTACAAGTCTGCTGGCTTTGTAAACCGGCGACAACGCTGAGAATTTAGACAGAAAATTCTGAGCTTGAATCTGCCACTTTGATTCTGATCAAATTCCTTAATCTCTCCAAGTTACAATGTTCTCATCTGTAAGGCAGGAATCACTGCTTCCTTGGAGGTTGCTTGCCAGTGACAATATTTTATGTCTAGCATGCAGTTTCTTTTGGTAATTCTACTGAACGAACATATTAGAGCAACTAATGTACGAGGCTTTAATTGGCCAAATGTCAATGAGTCAAATCCACTGTCTCTAAAAGAATAATCTTTTAGGAAATTTTAAATTTTGAATTGTAATAGACAGTGAAAAAATCTGTTCAGAAAAATCCTCCAAAATGGAACATTTTAAATAACAGCAAGATTTTCAGAATTCTTTACTTATCTTTAAAATCTATAGAGTGATTATACATAAAGCCAATAAAAAAAATCTACCAAGTTAAATTAAGAATGATCACCTTGTAAACAGTGAGATAAACAGTGAGACATCAATTTATCTTGAACATTGCAAGTAAAAATTGAAGTTTAACATTGACAATTTCCTTTTAAATCATTAGTAATAGTTTCTAGCCCTTGAAGGACAAGCTTTAGATAATTTTATGGGAGCTTTGTTTTCACAAACATATCAAAATTATTTTAAACATATAAAATATTTCCAATAACTTTCAAAGAATATATAGGTCTTCAACAATTTTTAAACATAAGCTAATTTACTAGTAAATCCTTCTAACCTTGCAGATCTACCTGCAAACAAGTATAGGATACCTGCAGTTGAAAACTTTTTCCAGGGAAAATAATCACTCACTGCATAAGCTAACTGCAGCTGAGAAAAATGGTACTAAGAATCATCAGAAGTACATACAGCTCATGAATTATTCTAAACCGAGATTATATTCCTGGATAGACTCAATTTACAGACAGCTGTATTTTTAGACATCCATGGACTGATTCTGATGTTATGGCCTCCACTTCCATGAGGGATTCTAGATTCTGAAAGAGATGGCCTTATGAATCTCTTTCCAGTGTGAGCTGCAGTGATATCGTCAAGGGCACTGTCACGGCAGAAGTCAATGTTAAAGCCTCCAGAAGAAATTCTATTACAGCTAAATACAGCAAAAAGCTCTGCTTCTCTTGCAATGTGACATGCTTTCTTTTATGTAACAGTAACTACCAACTTTATCTTCTTTTCCATTTTGGCCTTTGGGAAGCTTAGAGACAAAATAATAGCTCTACTGTAGTAACCAAGCATGTTATAAGCTACATAGTGTTTCCTCCAGTCTTCATACCGCTGTTACAGCCTCCCTTTTTTCTGGTTCTGGTTTTATTTTTTATTTATATTTTTCTGAGTATCATTATCACTAGCTACCTCCGATACTCTGAGGACTAGGCAGGAAGTAAGTGAGAGGAGACACAAGTGTATAAACGAGTAAATCTGAAATGTAGACGAAAAGCCTGGAATGTGAAGATTATAAACTCCCAAAGTTCACAGTCTTTTTGGTAAACAACTTAAAACAAAACCTGGTTATCTAATGTTGGTGACATCACTGTCTCTGCAATTTTCAGACCCCTAGACACGGCCATTCTACCAGGCTGCCGTTTTTAGAAGTGACACAGCTGAAGCTTCCAGCAACGGCTCTTTTTCACTTCCTGTCAATCGGCTGAGGAACTCTGCGGAAACAGGAGAGGACACAGGAAGACTTCCTCGTGTTCTTTGCTTTTCAGCATTCTAATCCCCAGTCACACTGTACAGCCACCGAGCAAGAAGTCAAGCTGTCTCTGACTCTGACGCTGCGAGACAGGAAAGAGGCAACATCCCTAAAAACCATCCAAGTTCTACAAGGAATGGCAAACAAAAGCTAAATTAGGCTTTCAAATTCCTACGGAAAACAACAGACCAGCGTTCTCTTCACAGCATGGCTAGGCCATGCTTGTTTTACTCCTCACATACCAAGTATCTTAAGTATCTACACAAATTATTTCATCACTTTAAAAGCACGGTCTGTATTTCAAAATAGATATAATTTAATTCCTCAGCACAATTTTCCAATTATAACATGCAACCACTAAATTGAGACCTCTAAATTGGATGCTGTCGTGAAACACTAGAAAGTACAAAGGCACTTTGCCTTGGTGAGTTGAACAGTGGAGACAAGAATCAACGTGCTCGTACCGACAGCATATCTACATCTCTAGGTACATCAGTAAAAAACAAGAAACCTCAAGGGTCTTCATTATTACCAAAAGAGCCTGGCAAGAACCCTTCTAATTAAATACATTTTTAATATACTAAGACAATTATACAAATAAAAGGTGATATAAAATACTCACGGCATCATATCAGAAAACACTGCCTGATCAACATGTAGGGTCCCATGATCAATTTGTTTTTATTAGTTGTAAACTCAGGAATTAAATTATTGAAAGCATGATCAAATGTGATATAAACTATGGCTACAGAAAAAGTCTATGCATTTTCTATTATGCACAAACGGAGGACAACAAAGGATCTCAGTGAGAATTCTCACATTGATTTGAATTTCCTCTTATGTCATCCAACCATGAGTGAACATAAAGACTTATCCCACAGTCTTCTTTGCTAATAATTTACCTGCATTGGAGACTAATACACGCAAAGACTATAACTATTTTATAAATAACAAAAATGAAAAAGGCTCACAATATCAAAAGTATACGTATCTGTAACAACTACACACTATTAACATAAGCTATCTCAAATACCCATGATATAAGAAATAGCAAATCAAAGCAGCCATAGGTATAATGGAACTCCATTCTCACTCATACCCTGTACCAATAAATTACATATTTCTCTATGGGGGAACTAATTATTTGGAACTAAATTATTTCTGTTTGTGGGTAAACGTTAAAATTTTCCATTTTATTTTTTCTTATTAAATACCATCCAATAAAAACCTTTGGGAATCACTCATTATAATTTGGCTCTTGACGTAAAACTTGAAAATATAAGAATGAATATTGGAACCACAAATTGTATCCATATATTAGATATTTCTGAACTACAAAGTAAAAATTTTGACACCCTTAGCTTGGTTCAATAAATATTTTTGTTTTATTTTCAATTAGTGCACGGTCCTCTGCCATCTCCTTTTTCCGAGTCCCCTTCTAGTCTTTCCTTTAGTTACCTCTTATTTCTGTATTATTTCCCTCCTGTTCTTTACCTGCCATCTTCTTTGCCCTTCTTGTCTTCTTTCCCTCACCAACCTGATCCTGTTTGACCAACCCTGCTCTTAGTCCTTCGCTCACTGGCCTCTGAACCCGCCGCCGCTCGCCTTTCTGGCCCACCTACCCCACGTGCTCCTTGCTCTCGCTAAGCCCATGTGTTTCCACCTGCAGCCCTCTACCATTTCTGGTTATATCACAGAAAAAGAGGTCAGTTCTCCTTTCCAAAATTTTAAGACCTTTTCCTTTAGCTTTCTCCTCTATCCTAATTTTTTCCCCACCTTTCTCAACCTAAATTACTTCTGAAAAAGGAAAGGGACAGGCCTAAGGACAAAATTATGAAAGAAACTAAATTCATCTCCAGCAATTTCTGAGTTTCCTTTCTAACACCAACACCCACTCTCTAGCTTAGCTATCTATATTAGGACTTCATTCAAAGGGTCTTTTTCCATGCTAGCAATGCCCACATTGAGGGTGACTGCCACTCTGTTTAGTCCCCCAAGCCTTGATTTGAGGTACATTTTATTATCTCACAATGCTTAATATGCTACTTTCACAAGGGGCATTCAGAACTTTAAAAGAGCTCTATATGGACTCTGTGGGAGAGGGAGAGGGTGGGAAGATCTGGGAGAATGGCATTGAAACATGTAAAATATCATGTATGAAACGAGATGCCAGTCCAGGTTCGATGCACGATACTGGATGCTTGGGGCTAGTGCACTGGGACGACCCAGAGGGATGGTATGGGGAGGGAGGAGGGAGGAGGGTTCAGGATGGGGAACATATGTATACCTGTGGTGGATTCATTTTGATATTTGGCAAAACTAATACAATTATGTAAAGTTTAAAAATAAAATAAAATTAAAAAAAATTTTTAAAAAAGAGCTCTATAAGACAAAATTCTTTGCCCAATAGTCCTCAAACTTTTTTCAACCCCAAAACACTCTGAAGGATGCAACACTCTCACAGCAAGCACTATAGTTAATTATGGCTTGTTTGCAAAAGAGAAAGGAAGGGAGAAATGTTGTCCATGAAAGAAACACTCAAGTTTCAAAATGAAGGCAGATGAAAGGATCTGAATTTGTTTATCTTCTCCTGTAGCCCCTGTAACATCTGCTGCTGCTGCTAAGTCGCTTCAGTCATGTCCGACTCTGTGCG
>NW_011494761.1:2111982-2112509 GCF_000754665.1 Bison bison bison
ATAATCATGTCCGACTAGGTGCGACCCCATAGACGGCAGCCCACCAGGCTCCCCCATCCCTGGGATTCTCCAGGCAAGAACACTGGAGTGGGTTGCCATTTCCTTCTCCAACGCATGAAAGTGAAAAGTGAAAGTGAAGTTGCTCAGTCGTGTCCGACTCTGTGCGACCCCATGGACTGCAGCCCACCAGGCTCCTCCACCCATGGGACTTTCCAGGCAAGAGTGCTGGAGTGGGGTGCCGCTGCCTTCTCCGCCTCTAACATTTACCACACAGTAAATACACAGCAGTAGTATAAATGACTCTTTCTGATAGAGTTCTCTCTCCTTCCAAGGATTAAATGATTTTTAAGCAATTCTGAGAATGTATCTGCAAGAATTAGACTCTACTCTAAAAGATCTCTAGATATATTCTGACAAAGAAAATCTTCCTTAGTTCAAGATTTTATCATTTGCCTGGAATTTGCAATAAAACAATGATTTTAAAAATGAACACTTGAATCTTAATCTTTTAAATATTAATACTAAGA
>NW_011494761.1:2112609-2125943 GCF_000754665.1 Bison bison bison
CAGGAGGGATGGTATGGGGAGGGAGGAGGGAGGAGGGTTCAGGATGGGGAACACATGTATACCTGTGGCGGATTCATTTTGATATTTGGCAAAACTAATACAATTATGTAAAGTTTAAAAATAAAATAAAATTAGAGAGAAAAAAAAAAAAAAAATGAACACTTGAATCTTAATCTTTTAAATATTAATACTAAGAAATAATTTTCTACAGAATACTATAACAAAAGAGAAAATTTATTAGGATTTAAAATTCTATCATTAGGTACCAAATGAAGCAATCAATCATAATATTCACATGTCGTCTTTATTAAACCTTTCAATTAAATCAAAGAAATTAATATGTCATAAAATAATTTTCAAAATTTAAGATGTAAGGCTTTGGAGATAAAAATATATGAATTCCTTACCACATGCAAGGTCAACTGTCTGCCTATAATTCAAATCAAAAGATGATATATTCTCAGATGAATTTCAAGACGAATACTATTCAACTTAATACAGGAATTAGCAAATAAGTTGTAGAGACGGAAATAACTTTTTTCAGGTTGAGGAAATTAGATAATTTTTAAAATTTAAAAGAATGTCCTAAACATGACATGTAAAAGTTCATATGCCAAGTAGTTGCTTTTGACTGACCTATTTTTAATGGGTGCAAAAAAACACAAGACCATTAATGTATTATGGAAAAAATACATAATGTATTATGTATTCATATCAATAGAAACTATTAGCAATTTTATTATTCACAATTATTACAACAAATTAGTCATGTACTTAAAAGTCTTTTTTGTTCTTCATATGATGAGATCTCTCCTCTGTCTTTACAATTAATGTATCTGTATTAAACTACCATAAGATAGTTTAGTTTTTTTTTAATTTTAAATAACAGAGAATGTCAGTTAACACTACTTCTATAAGTAAACAGTCCAAAAAATACACAAAAATGAAATCTAATTAGTGTATGAATAATGAAATTGTCAATAAATTAAAATCTGTATTAATTTAACCTTTTTGTGTGAATCTGCATATTGCACTTAACTTCTCTGCTTTTATTTTTTATCTTTGTCTTGAGTAATATTTCAGTATTCCTAATTTCCTTGGACAAGTAGATATGGGGGTCATAAGTTAACGTTTAAATCACGACAGAAGGAAAAAAAACCCACAGATAACATAACTAAGAACAGAAGGCCTTGGGGTAAAGGCAAAAATCTGAGGAATATTAACGACCAGTTTCATCATAGCCCTTAACTCTGATGTTTTCTTGTTAATCAATTATTCATTACAACTTTCTGCCTGCTGAATGTAGATTTTTCAGTACGGAGACTTTGTTTTACTTTAGGATGTCTCCATCCATGGCACACAATAAATACTCATGCAAGTTGTTTGACTGTGTTTACTAAGAAGGCAAAGGCAGGAAGAGGAGAAACAGGGACAAAAGTGCAAGACACAGAAGAAAAGAGGAAAACGAGAAAGGGAGGGAAGAAGGAAAAGAAAGGGGACAAAAACCGACTGTGCGCTAAACACCTTCCTTCCTAACTCCATCCAGAGCTCTATAAAGTGCCTTTGCCTTCGCCGACAATCCTATGAAGGGCATGTTACTAACCGCATTTTACAGATGAAATTGACCTAAGGTGGGGGGAGGCAGAAATCTACTTAAACACAATGAAAATCATGCCAGTTTGACTCAAGTTTCCACATCTTTCTCTGCCCTTTGTGCTATGTGGAAAGTCGCTCAGTCGTGCCCAACTCTGTGCAACCCCATGGACTGCAGCCTGCCAGGCTCCTCCGTCCAGGGGATTTTCCAGGCAAGGATACTGGAGTGGGGTGCCATGCCCTTCTCCAGGGGATCTTCCCAACCCAGGGATTGAGCCTCTGTCTCCTGCAGCAGCAGGTGGATTCTATACCACTCGTGCCACCTGGGAAGCTGCTGGGAACATGGGGTGCAGACTACCTTTCCAAGTTAGTGTTTTCATTTCCTTTGGAATAAATACACAGAAATGGAATTACTGAATTATGTGGCAGTTCTATTTTTAATTTTTTGAGGAACCTCCATACCGTTATCCACAGGGGCTGAACCAATTAATATTCCCACCCACAGTGCCAAAGCATTCCTGCCCATTCACATCCTTGCCAAACACTGTTATCTATTGTTCTTTTGATAAGGGCCATTCTGATCAGAGTAAGGTAATATATCACTGTGGTTTTGATTGGTGGTTCCCCTGTGGTTAGAATGTTAAGGAATCTTGACCTGAATCATTTGGAAAAATCAACAAATTTTTTATAATGTAATCATTATCACCCCCTAACATCTTTGTTTTATAAATTAAAAATCTGTCCATCAATTACATAAAGCATGTATCTCTAAATACTCTTTAAGTATCAGATCCACTGGAGAATCTAATAATTTAATAAACTAGAGAGCTACTAAAAGATGAGCATGATAAAAATCTATGCCAAAGGGAAGCTGAAAGCAAGAATGTATTCATCTATAAGACTGAAACACTAATGTCAATATTAATATAGTAATTAATATCCATAACTTACATTGTTCTCAGATTAAGAAACTTTTAAATTATTTTAAAGTAAAATCTAAACCTATATAAACTGCACAAAACCCTGTAAAATGGATCTTACATATAATCTCCATTTATATACATAGAAAAAGTATAGGATTTCACCAAAACTGTCTTAATAACAAAATATTATAAACCATGTACACATGTCATTCTTTGCTCAGAATCTTATTTCCCTGAGTCAGCATCACAGTGCTCACCATGGTCTGCACAGCTGTGTGATCTGAACACTGGCCGTTTCCCCGACCCTCCCCTGCTTCATCCGGCTCCAAGCGCACGGCCGTCCTGGGTGCTCCACCAACACAAGAAGCAAACTCCTGCCCCAGAGCCTTCCTGTGGCTTTTCCCACTGCCTGAAATATCCTCACCCCAGGCAATCCCACCGTTTGCTCCTTCGTCATTTCAGATCTCTGTGTAAACACCACTTGATCAGTGAAGCCATATTCGACCACCATCCATATAAAACACCTCCCAGCACCCTCTTCTTCCTTCCCGCTTCATTTTTCTCCAAAGAACTTACCACCACCTGACACTATATACATGTACATAAATTTACTGTCTGTCTCCTTCATACCCTCTTCTTCCATTGTTTTATTTTCTCCAAAGAACTTACCACCACCTGACTACATGTGTGTGTGTGTGTGTGTGTGTATACACACACATATAGAAATATAAATTTACTGTCTGTCTGCTTCAGTTAAGAGTGCAAGGTCCATGAGAACAAAAAAAAGTTTATTTTGTTCACTACTGCATCCTCAGAACTTAGAGTGGTAACTGATAGCTGACATGAAATAAATACTTATTTGTTGAACAAATAAATGAAAAAAAGAAGTATATATTCACTGTTGTAAATGATACTTAAAATATATTAAGCAGAAAAGTAAACAGTATTGTTATATACTTTACCATTTATGTCAAAAGAGCAGAAAACATGTGGTATAAATTCATGTTTATATCTGCATACAATGCTTCTGGAAAGTTACCTCTGAGGTAGGGAACTGAGGACTTACAAAAGGACACTTAGACCCCTGTGCGCGCATATGTTCTACATATTCAGAGAAATTAATTACAATGTTTGCCTTCATAAATAAGAAATACAAATGATAATCCAACAGAAATATCTATAATTCATAATTAAGAACTGAGTAAGTATCTAACAAATTAATTTAAATGTGAACTAAGGTGCATTATTAGAAAAAGAAATGAAGTAGAAACGTGTTTTAACAGTATTTCATAAAACATAAAATACATAATCTCATTTCAGTGTCACAGAAATCCTGGCAGACAAGTTGGGTACACATTTGCTCCTTCTATGGGAAGAAAAACCAACTCAGAAAGGTTAAGTAACCTCCCAAGAGCCCCACAGCAGAGGCAAAGCTCAGCTCAGGTCTCCTGGTCTCAGTCTGGCACCTTGTTCAGCACATTTGACAGTAAAGCTTGGAATTAACATTTAACTTCTATGTTTAACTAAAGAAAATGTACCCGATGATGAAAACAGATAAAGCTTCAATAATGTTGTCAATATGAAATCTCAATTGACAGCATTCCAATTCAGGGACTAACTATAAAAACTGGAAATACATTGAACACTGTGGTAAAACGAATTATCACTGAATCGTAACGGCAGATAATATTTAGTCAACAAACAAGATATTTTGTTGGTTGAAACGTAACAAAACAGGATTTTACTGACAGTGCTGTTCAATTAAGCATAAATCAATAAAATACATAGAGAAGATAAATTTATATTGTGCATTACGCTAGTAAAAGGGCTTAAAGTGTACAACTTCAGAAACATCAAAGTAAAGGCAATTATCTTACAGTATAGCTAAAAACATTTAAAAAGAACTCATTCCATGGTGCCATCAATTCTAGCTATATTTGACATATAAAGGAGATTGAACAAAAATCATTATATTTGGCCTAATGTACACACTGCTATAAAGTAAGATAATTAGATTACTCTGGAATAAAAAGGAAGTGCAATTCCTCAATTCAACAGACACTGGTTGAAAATTTATCATGTTTTACAACTAGAGAGCTAAAAACAATCATGTAATACTTTTTAACAGATTGAGAGAGAGAAAGCAAGAGAGTAAAGTCAGGCAATGTTTAGTCAGGGACGAGAAATCTTGGTATTGCCATCATTATCCAAGGGCAGCCAACAAAGAGTTTACCCTTCTACTCTGCCCCAAAAGGCAGATTCTTCTGCCTGCAGAGCTAAAATTGAAGAATAAGATAAAATAATCCTTCGGTCCATACAGCATTGAAACAACACAAAATGCCTTTAGCATTAACAGCACATTTAATCAGTCAATAACTCAATTAGATAAGAAAGGATTTGTCTTCTAATTCACTTCTCAAAGTACAGTTTCCATTGCACAGTGGTCCCTTCAGGACACTCTGAAAAAGGATTGAGAAAGGATGGGACCAGTATTTCCAGAGAGAGCATTCTGTGCTATAGTTCTCTTGGCCATTTGATACAGAAAGTTCAGCAAAGTCCTGCAGTCAAATCAGGAAGTGCCCTAACCTGGCAGGTCCAAAACCACAGAACTCGTTTCTCCTTGGAGCGTGTTTCGAGGACACCGAACTCTCGACTTTCTGCCCCCTCACTGGGCACTCCTCCTCAGTTTATGCCGACTCCTCCTTGTCCGGACCTAACGTGCAGCGCCCCAGAGAGCAGCCCTTGCTTCCCTTTTCTTCTCTGCCTCCTTCACTTGGTGACCTTCTATGGTCAAATAGTTTTAAACACCATTTGATGCCTGCAACTCTCAAATGTATATCTCCAGTCCAAAACATGCTCTGGAACTACCAAATTTCCACACTGATTGGGTGTTTCTTTTATTTTTCTCTCTTTTTTTGGAAAGACAAACAGAACCCTTGCTCTTCCTCATCAAGGCCACTCTGTGCAGTCCTACCCCACACTTGAAACAAACACTGTTCCTCTAGAGCTCCTCCTCAAACCTGAAAACTGTTCTCGAATCTTCTCTCTCATACCCCGGACTAAACCCACAGGAAATCTCATGGGCTTCCCTGGTGGCTCAGCTGGTAAAACTGTCTGCTTGCAATGCAGGAGGCCCGGGTTTGATCACTGGGTCGGGAAGATCCCCTGGAGAAATGGCAACCCACTCCAGTATTCTTGCCTGGGAAATTCCATGGACAGAGGAGCCTGGTGGGCTATAATATAGTCCATGGGGTCGCAAAGAGTCAGACACGAGTGAGCAACTTCACTTTCACTTTCAGTCATCAAACCACACTCAGAAACGAATCACCTCTCACGGCCTCCCATGACGCCACCCTCAGTGTGTCATCGTCTATCTCCTGGGTGTGGCAAAAGCCCTGTTCTTCCAACCTTATCACCTTTAAGTATATTATCGACACAGCGATCACTGAAATCACAAGTCACAGTATGTCCATCTTCTGTTATAACCTCCTCATCCAGCGGCTTCCCTTTCATTCAGAGAAAACGCATGACCCTTCATTATGCTGGAGAAGGCAATGGCACCCACTCCAGTGCTCTTGCCTGGAGAATCCCAGGGATAGGGGAGCCTGGTGGGCTGCCATCCATGGGGTCGCACAGAGTCGGACACGACTGAGCGACTTAGCAGCAGCAGCATCTTCATTATGCTCCCGGGACCTGAGACCTGCTCTCATCGCTTCTCACTCTCATTCCCTCTCCTCTTACCTTGCCCCTGCTCAGAGCTCCTCACTATACCCTGGACAGTCCAGATAGGTCCCTGCCTTTGTCTTTGACATAAACACATCCTCTGACTAGAATGTTCTTCTCCTGGAAATTAAGCAGTTTACTAGCTTCCCAGTTCAAGGTTTTGTTCAAATGTCACTTTCTTGTGTAAAAATTGATCACTGGATGCCTTTGAACGCTAAGCAGGACTATGAGGTATTTTATTTTATCTACCATTTTTATTTTATGCAGTAGGAATATATTGTATTTATTTAATAACACTCACACATTTGTAGTTATTAAAGCAGCATATGTTGTTTTCAGAAATCTTGAAAATTAAGAAAAATAATAGAAAAAAATTTCCACCAAGCAGAGATTCTGTGATGACTATTTACCTATTATTTCATTTTTTTATTAAAAAGAACATTGTTAATATTAAAATGTCACTTTCTCAAAGGTGCTTATCTTTATTTCCATTTAAAATTGTATCCCAAAAAACAAAATTGTATCTCAACCTCTGAGCCACTGGGCCCCCGACCCCCTACGCTGCTTTGTCTTTATGCCCTGGCATTTAGCATCTTCCAATATGATATATAGACTTCTCCGGTGGCTCAGACGGTAAAGCGTGTGTCTACAATTCGGAAGACTCGGGTTTAATCCCTGGATAGGGAAGATCCCCTGGAGAAGGAAATGGCAACCCACTCCAGTACTATGCCTGGAAAATCCCATGGACGGAGGAGCCTGGTACTCCATGGGGTCACAAAGAGTCGGACCCGACTGAGCATTCATTCAATTACAATTACAATATAATATACAGTTTATTTATTAAGTGCCACTCACCACAGAATGTAACTCCTAAGAGTCTTCATTAGTTTTATGCACTGATATATTACAAACATATAAAAATATCTTTGACACATAGTAGGTGATCAATAAATACTGCTTTAAATGTATAAATGAAACACACGTGTCCACAAATAATAGGTAATCACTGTGCAGTGTTGTTTTTGTTGTCTGTTAGTTGCTCAATCGTGTAGATTCTTTGTGACTCCATGGACTGCAGCCTGCAAGTCTCCTCTGTCCACGAAATTCTCTAGGCAAGAATACTGTAGTGGGTAGCTATTTCTTTTTCCAGGAATAGAACTCATGTCTCCTGCTTTGCAGGCAGAGTCTCTACTGTCTGAGCTACTAAAGAAGCCCTTACTTTTCAATACTTAATATTTATCATTTCCTCCTTGGTATTTTGGCCAAAATTAGACTTAGGTGAAAAAGACAACATTAGAGGATCAGCTTCCCTGATGACTCAGACAGCAAAGAATCTGCCCGCAATGAAGGGGAATCGGGTTCAACCCCTGGCTCGGGAAGATCCCCTAGAAGAGGGAATGGCTACCCACTCCAGTGTTCTTGCCTGGAAAATTACATGGACAGAGGAGCGGGGTCACGAAGAGGTAGACACAACTGAGCGACTTTCATTCTTGCTTTCCTGGCAAAGATGTTTATATTACTTGCCTACACAATTCTTTAGATCTATTTATTCTCATAAAATTACAAAGTTGAAATAAATGTCAATACATCTAACAGCCTAACGAGACTTCTAACCATGATTATCTGAATCACCTTGGAATTTTTTAAGAATATACAATCCATGGCCCATCTCAGCAGTACAGTTCCTTAAGGACGCTCTTTCACAGAAGCAATCACCACTGAGGAGTCTGTATTTTGGTTAACATTGCCATTAATTAGGAAATGTAGAATAGTTAATAGTTTATTAGCTCAGCTAATAAAGAATCCACCTGCAATGCAGGAGACCCCGGTTCAATTCCTGGGTTGGGAAGATCCTCTGGAGAAGGGACAGGCTATTCACTCCAATATTCTTGGGCTTCCCTGGTGACTCAGATGGTAAAGAATCAACCTGCAATGCGGGAGACCTGGGTTTGATCCCTGGGTTGAGAAGATTCCCTGGAGGAGGGCATGGCAACCCACTCTGGTTTTCTTGTCTGCAGAATCCCATGGACAGAGGAGCCTGGCAGGTTACAGTCCATGGGGTCACAAACAGACACAACTGAGAGACTAAGTACAGCACAGAATAGTTAATAACTTGCTCTTAAATAATATTTAGGCCAAGCTTTACTATTTTTCACTATATTATGGTTTAATTTTTAGTTCTTCCAATTCTTCCAATACTCAACTAAATTTCCCTTATTGAAATACAAAGCTATCATTTGTAAAGATAGAATTTATAAACAGGAAAAACCAATGGGCCTGCTTACCTGAATTTCAAGCATTTTGGTAAAATTACTCATAATGCTTAAACAGACATTTGGGGAAAAACAATTTATAGTTTTAATATTTTGGCTTTTTGAATAAAATGAAAAGTTATATTCTAATTATTACTGAAAGGCTGAATTATGCAAAGATTTCACTGGTATATGTGGGAGTATTACTTAGTTGTAAGAACTACTAACTGAAAATAGTTTTTACTTGTTTATAAAACATACTGTAGAATCTCATCAATTGGCATCAATTGGTGGAATGTCCTGTTTGATATATAAAATGTTACTTTATTACCTTAAACTACACACAGCATTTCTTTGTAAATTCCTTAAAGACTTACTAAAGGCATTACTTCAGTGAATAGATAAGATGTGTAGAAACAAACAGCATTTCAGCTATTTAAAATAAATTGAATAAAATGAGACACCTGATATCACTTTCTAAACGTTCATAAGATATTATCATCATTTAATAAATGGGTACAGGAGAAGGTCTGAAAGTACCAGAAAGCAGTTTAGTCTCTTAAACTGTATTATGCTGTATTTCAGTTGGGTCCAATTCTTTGTGACCCTATGGACCATTGCCAGTCAGGCTCCTCTGTCCAAGGGATTCTCCAGGCAAGGACACTGGAGTGGGTTTCCATGCCCTCTTCTAGGGGACCTTCCCAACCCAGGGATCAAACCAGATCTCTTGTTTCTCCTGTACTGGCAGGAGGGTTTTTACCACTAATGCCACTTGGGATCACAGTATTATATATACTCTTTAAAACACTATTTATTCATTTATTGAAAAACCTCTTCTTCAATGATTATCAAAGATAAAACTCTAAAGGATTATGAGTTCTTAATGAAATACTTAATGAACTATTATATTTTAAATTGCAAACTCTAGATTCTAGTTGTAGTTATAAAATGGGGATACGTTACCATTTAGTGACAATCTACCACTAAATCAGGCTATGAAGGAACCACTTCCACAGCCACATGGGGACAAGGAAATATTATAAACCATACTCAGAGAATAAAAGCTTTACTAAAGTTTGAAAGCCAAGCAAAAGAATGACCTTCAGAAGTTTCTCTGAAAAAAAAAAAAAGACATATACCAGATAGTTACCAAAAATCATGAAATAAGAAAATTAACCTAGTAGGGGCCTTGGTCTATATAATAAGATCCTTATTATCTGGCAGGACAATAAGGAGAGCAAAGAATTATACTTCACAATGTATTGCATAGATCACTATGGCTCAATTAATTTAAAAACTGCAATAATCACAATAACTTAAACACTTCATATTCATATCCAGATTTATCTGGAATTGGAAATTTCAAATGCAATCTTTTTTCCTATGGAGACATTTCCTATGAATTCATTTAACAGCTAAATGGTACTATTTAGAATAACATGAACTAAAAATTATTCAAATACATCTATAGCATCATTAACTATAACAGTTCTACTCATGGACTGCATCCAGTTACTCAGTTACTCACAGAGAAAACCAAGGACACAGCTCAGTTCTTTTCAGCCCTGGCACTGTTAATATGTGAGGCTGAGTATTTTTTTGTTGGGAATAAGAAGAGAGGGGCTGTGATGGGCATTGTGTGATATTTAGCAGCATCACTGGCCTCTATCAACTAGATACCAAAAGCATCCACCAGCTGGGAAAATCAAACATGTCTGAAGATATTTCCAAATGACCGGTGGGTGTCAAAATTGTCCGCTGATAGAAACAATCAACATAAGAGGAAAGGAGGAGGAAAGGAAGGGGAAGAGAGAAAAAGTACTTACACTAAGCATTCTTAAACAGTTAATAAATCTATATAAAATAAAGTTGAATTACTAGTTGCTAGATTTAAATGTGTTTATTGTAGTTAAAAGATATTTATAAGAAAAAATCTTTATAAGCAAAATCAGTGTTTTGTATTGTGAAAACAGCAAAAACATCATCAATCTCAGATAAACTTCTACTGTTCTTAATAAGAAAAAACCAATAAATATCTTTTTCTTATTTCTACCTTAAGAATAACACCCTACCTTCCTGCTGTATCCCAGGAATAAAAACAATTGCAGTCTTTGTTTTCAGATTTAAAGGCAAGAGAAGAGCTTTTTCCTCTGACTCTACAGGTGGTTTCTGAAAGTGTTCTCCAGGTGACCTGAGGTGACCGACAAGTTTATTTTGCATTTACACACAAGTTTAATAGGACCTGCATATTAACAAGAGTAATAACTTGTTATAGCAACCAAAAATAATTTTTGTATTCACTTATTACCTGTATACAACTCTTTCAACTTTCTCATCTGTTTATGCTTTGGCTTACCATAGATGTAACTGATCGTGCGTCTTCTTCATAATTGACTACTGGAGGTGGCTCTTTCCCATCATTTTCTTGCACTTTTTGCTCCAGCAATTCTTTCTGTGCTGTAAACTTTGCCTCGGTGCACCTCAGCTGCTGGACTGACTGTTTCAGCTCTTCAAGTGTCTGTTTTTGGCTTAGCAGAAGTACAATACTAAAAGAGAACACATTTAATATAAATTATTTCAACTACTCTAAGAAATAAAGACTGTGAAGGAAATCATATCCTGTATATGTGTAGATTATGTTCCTTTCTTCATTTTCCTCTTTATAAGAGTCTTTCAGAACTATAAGAATTATGAAACTAAACGGATTTTGAGTCCTCACAGTAGTTGTTAAACATTAGCATTTACAAAATTAAAGGAAGTTTTTGGAAGCAAAAACCAAATTCAAAATGCTTTCAAATTATTACGATCCATGGCACTCATTTTATTTTACAGTAAACCGTCCACCTCACAAAGTACAGACATGTCGGTCCAGAAATGCAGAGCCTAAAATGAATTAACATGACTGAAGCAGAATCTTAATTTATTTTAAATCTCAAACGGAATATAGCTAAAATCAGATCTCTGCCTAGAGAATAAATCAAATCAAGGTGACAGCTGGAAGCAAGCTGTGTGCCTATTGTGAGGATCGTGTGCTCTAGGGAAAGTTTTCTGACAAGGACTACCGAATATGTGTAAGCCCTCAAATCTTCCAATATACACCATTAGAAAGATAGTAGACCTCTTCATTCCTCCTTTAGAGTTTTACCCTTCAAGGCTGTCCCTAATAGGAATTTCAAATTAATTTGCCCATCTTAAAGCCACAAGAAAACAGGTAGCAGCGGTGAGAAACATCTTGAAGATGCTGTCATATTTAGTATATTAGTATCTGAAAGAACTGTGCCACGCACTGTTGAAAGCAAGTTAATAATAGATTACAGACAGTTTGGAAAAAGACAGTCTCTTTAGCAAATGCTTCTGGGAAAGCTGGACAGTGCATGTAAATCGATGAAGTTACAACACGCTCACCACACACAAAATAAACTTAAAATGGCCTAAAGACTTAAATGTAAAACCAGATGCTTAAAAATCATAGAAGCGATCATAGGCAACGTGGTCCTACTGCATAACATAGAGAACTATATTCAGTACTCTGACAAACCACCATGGTTTGTCAGAAGAGAGCATTTTTTAAAAGTATATTTCTGTATAACTAAAGCACTTTGCTGTATAGGAGAAGTTAATACAACACTGTAAATCAATTATACATCAATTTAAAAAAATTGATCAAATACATGAGAAGATAAGCCACAGACTAGGAGAAAAGATATACAAATGACATATCTGATAAAGGACTGTTATCCAACATATACGAAGATCTCTTAAATATCAGTAATAAGAAAATAAGCAAACTTCTTTACAAATGAGCCAAAGACCTTAACAGATACCTTACAGATATACAGATGACAAATAAGCATGTGAGAAAGTGCTTCACATTCTATACTATCAGGAAAATGGAAGCTGAAACAACAATGAGACAGTATTAGACGTTCACGAGGAAGGCCAAACGCCAGCACACTGCCACCCCCACCTGCTGGCGAGGGTGTGGCCTGGAATTACTGACGGGCACGCACAATGGGCAGCCACTCTGGAAGACAGGCTGGCAGTTCCCTGCAAACTAAGCATACTTTTACCATGGGATCCAGCAATCCTATTCCTTGGTATTTACCCAAAGGAGTTGAAAACTTACGCTCACATAAAAGCCCACACATGGATATTTACAGCAGCTTTATTCATAACTGTCAAAACTGGGAAGCAACCAATATGTCAGTCATCAGAAGAAAGGATAACTGTACAAGAGAATACGTTTCAGAACTCAAAACAAGCCACTAGACCACTGAAGACATGGAGGACTCTTAAAAGTGCATCATTAATCGAGAGAAGCCAGTCTGAAAGGCTGCATAACGCACGATTCCAACCACGTGACACTCTGTACCAGGCAAAACTATATAAAGAGACAGTAAAAGGACCACAGCCACCAACAGCTGGGGCTGGGGGATGCACTAATGTGTGGAGCACAGAATATCTTAGTAAAAAATGCCATATATGATGCCATAATGATGGGCATAGGTCATTATACACTAATTCAAACCCACAGAATGCACACCACCAAGAGTGAAGCCCAATGCAGACTACGGACTTAGAATGATACTGATGGGTCATTCTAGATTCGTCAGTTGTAACAAATCTGATGCTCTGGTGGGCAGTGCTGATAATGTGGGAGACTATGTATTGTGGGAGAAGTATATCGGAAATCTCTGTAACTTCCCCTCAGTTTTGCTGTGAAATTTAAACTCCTCAAAAAAAGTCTTAAATTTTAAAAATGATGTATCTGTACAGATTTAATAGAATGGCTAGGATAAAAAGTAATGACAAGATCAAATGCTGGTGAAGATGAGGCGAGATT
>NW_011494761.1:2126043-2136420 GCF_000754665.1 Bison bison bison
GCGAGATTATCACTAATACATTGCTAGTGGTAATGGCATGTGCATGCATGCTAAGCCGCTAAGCCGATTCAGTCGCATCTGACTCTTTGTGACCCTAGGGTCTGTAGCCTGCCAGACTCCTCTGGCCATGGGGTTCTCCAGGCAAGAATACTGGAGTGGGTTGCTCCTTCAGGGGACCTTCCCGACCCATGGATCAAAGCTGTGTCTCTTATGTCTCCTGCACTGGCCTAGGGTTTAATGGGATCTTTCTGCATTAATTCTTCCAACGACATGAGTGACAGCTGCTCAGTCATACCCGACTTTCTGCAAACCTACGGACTGTAGCCCACCAGGCTTCTCTGTCCGTGGGATTCTCTAGGCAAGAATACTGGAGTAGGTTGCCATTTCCTTCTCCAATGGTAATTATCTCCATTAAAAACTAATTTAAAAATATGTATCGCTGGGAGCTCCCTGCAAGTCTAGTGGTCAGGATTCAGCACTTTCACCGCAGCAGCCCAGGTTCAATCCCCGGCTGGAGAATTGACATGCCACAAGCTACACGATGCGAGCAAACAGAGAAAAGGAAGTTTCACTACTACTGGTGCTTCCTGTTGTACTGTGAGGATTTTATTATCTCATATACCTTGGGTTCTTAAGTAATCTCTTTTAAAACAGGCCTTTGAAAATTTTTCTTCAGGAGTTCTAAATATCTATTGCGTCATATAAGAAATCACTTGTGAACATTTTGAGACACTATCCTAACGCCAAGAATAGGAAATACATAAAATGGAATACTACGCAGCATGAAAAGAATGAAATGCTGCCATTTGCAGCAACACAGTCGGACCTAACGAGGATCATACTAAGGGAAACGAGTCAGAATGTAGACAGATACCACACGATGTCACCTACATACAGAATCTAAACAAGTCAGAATGTAGACAGATACCACACGATGTCACCTACATACAGAATCTAAACAAGTCAGAATGTAGACAGATACCACACGATGTCACCTACATACAGAATCTAAAAAAGAAATGATAGAAACTAACTTATTTACAAAACAGAAAACGACTCACAGATGTAGAAAACAAACTTAATGATCACCAAAGAAGAAAGGTGGCACAGAGGGATAAATTAGGAGTTTGGGATTCAAATATATACACACTACTATAAATAAATTACATAATCAGCAAGGACCTACTGTATAGCACAGGGAACTCTACTCAATATTCTGTAATAACATACATAAGAAAATAATATGAAACGGAATGGATATATATACACAGATAAACGAATCATTTTGCTGTACACCTGAGATTAACACATTATAAATCAACTATATTTCAACATAAAATAAAAATTTAATAAATAAGTAAATAGATAAGCATCCTGGCTTTTAATTTAGTTGTTTTTAAGAACAATGAGATTTGGGGGAGGTAGATGCCCTATTATATAGCTCTAGTCCAAATGTTTTCTAGTTAATACATCTGATCAGCAAATTAAGGAGCAATATTACCTTCATCCAATTAAGTTCACTGAGCTCTACGTATAATGACCATTTCAAATACATTATCATCTTATTATTGTTTAATAATTACTTTTTAAAAAATATTGCTGTAATCACTATATAATTATTTTACATGCTTACAATACCATTCAGCAAACGAGCTATACATATTTCAATAAGAAGTTAATTATAATAAATGCATGATTATATAAAACAAGATGCACAGGAAGCTATAAGTAAATCTGAAACATGCAAGGGATCAGGATTTATGCATGTGCTATTTCCTCCCTATTTCTGACTACTCTTTCTACGCACTCTTCACCTGGTGAAGACTGATAGTGTTAGATGCTCAGTGGTGTCCAACTCTTCACGATCCCATGGACTGTAGCCCACAAGGCTCCTCTGTCCATGGGATTGTCCAGGCAAGAATACTGGAGCACGTAGCCATTTCCTTCTCCAGGGGATATTCCTGAGCCAGAAATCAAACCTAGGTCTCCCACACTGTGGGCAGATTCTTTACCATCTGAGCCACCAGGGAAGCCCTTCTACCCTTAGGTCTCAGCAAAAATGCCATTTCCTAGAAGACCCCTGATCACCCACATTAAGCGAGTGCTCCTCCGTCATTCTTCTACCTGACCTTGTTCCATAGCCACTATCACACCTGTTACTATCTCATTTTGTGTTGGCCAACTCCACAAAAGCACAAGCTTCATGAGCCACGTGCCCACGTGTGTCTTACGTTTCACTGCAGTCATAGCACCTAGTAGATATAACTGAAACATTCTGAGACAAAAATAAAAAACAGATACCTGAATTTGCAAACCAGAACAATACTCCAGATGGTTCAAGCATCACCTTCACTATAAGCTGGATGTGAATCTTCTCAAGTCTCTGAAAATTTCTGGCCCTCAGATACCACATAATTTGCAAGATTAGATGATCAAATTGATTTCTCTAGATTCCACATGGCTCTAAAAGTTATGCTTTTATAATGTGTAAAGTATTTTTAAGTACCAGGTGATAATGGTACATAACTATACAAAACTGAATTATCATTCACTCTCTGGAGTCAAATCAAGCATTAAAATGAGTAGCAACATTACCAGTTCTTTATGCCAATGAGTCATAAGTGACATATGCCTGGTATATTTTCCCATAAACTATTTTCTAATACAGCAGTCAAGGATCATAAATCAGGAAAAAATGGATACTACTTCCAGTTGAATAAGCATGTTTTGAAGTAATAAGTAACGATATGTATAACAGAGTGACACTTTGTGTTGTGTTAAATTATACCACTTCAAAAAGTTGGTTTTATTTCTTTCACCTTATTTCTTAAAATAAAAATTTGCAATAGCTATATTTCAACTAAGACCTGCATTATTTATATAAGCCAAAAATCTGTGCTTCTTGGTGTGAATTTCATGTCACATAAAAACCATTCTTTAAGTTCATTTTTCATTTTATATAATTCATTTATAAGAATCAAAGGTATCAGATGATTTTTCATGTAGTTTTATTTTTTCACTGTATTATGTTTTGGAGAAACCTAAGCCAAATCTAAATTCAAAGGTTTTAACATTAGTCTCTCATATGTTATACTTTTCATAAGAACATGAGTGCTATTTATAATAAGTAAAAATTCACATAATTTCATTAATTTAGAGATCATTTAAGAAAGGCAAATATATAGGATATTTTTAGTCTTGGGGGAAATGTCGTTTTGTTTCATTGTTTTATTACTTTTAACTAACATGATATTTAAAGCTAAAAAAGTTCTGGAGTAAAAATAAATCTTTGAAATTAGATGAAAATTGCTTTTAATCATATATTTAAATAAGTATCTGTAGACATATATACAGGGCTTCCCTGGTGGCTCAGTGGTAAAGAATCCGACTGCAATGCAGGAGAGGCAGGTTTGAGCCTTGGGTCTAAAAGATCCCCTGGAGAAGGAAATGGCAATCCACTCCAGTATTCTTGCCTGGAAATTTCCATGGATAGAGGAACCTGGCAGGTACAGTCCATGGGGGTCACAAAAGAGTCGGACACGACTTAGTGGCTAAACAGCAACAGATTTTATATATATATATACACACACACATACATATATATATGTGTATAGAGAGAGATGTTTAAGAAATATTCAGAAGATGAAATGCAAACATTTACCCTAGAATTCATTTCAGACTGTTTGTTTTGCAAATTATTTTAACATATAGTTCAAAGACAAACTTAAACCTACCAATGTCTAAATTAATGAGATTTCACAATGACTACTTAGTTATATAAATATACTTAACATTTTCAAAATTATGCCCTGAAGTTAACAATAAAAACTCCATGATAACAGAGTGCAAACAGAATTTGGGTTAAACTGGACTCATTTGCTGAATTGCCAGACACACTTATCCCTTCTAACTTACTCTCCTAAGAACACTACTAAAATCATGAGATCAAGCAATTGCTGTGATCAGACAGAAACTTCGGAGTCAAGAACTCATAAGTATTCTATCCCTTCCTAGGTGTGATTTTAAGTTATCTAAATTCTCTAAGTCTTAAAGGTAAAATGCTCATAATTACACGGAGAGCATAGTAAAGATAACATTAAAGTGAATTAATATATATAAAATATCCAGCATAATATGTGGAAATGAGTAAGAACTCAAGAGGTGTTGATTCCCATATATCCATCATGCTTTAAGCCTCCTCTCCTCTCATCCCATTCTTATCTCCTGATAAATATAAACAGGTTGAGAAATGTGGATCACCCTGATTATGCAGATGAAGTGAGAACTGAAGATATGAGTCAAGAAAACATACCAAAAAAATCAAAGAACTTACAAATTCTAGGTTAAGATAACCCTTAAAGACTGTCTCCTTCAACAATATATAACCAGACATGCTGGTGAGAGGGTCCTACTGTATTTCTTTATATCTAACAAATTTTAAAACAAAAGTCATTTACAATGTGTACATTTACAAAACTATAAAAAGTAGAACTACTTAGTCATCTGTAGACATGTGCAGAGATTTAGTTGCAAATAAAGAAAAACAAAAGATAATTATATTTTTATTTTTATATGTGCAATGGTTGATAAAATTTATCTTTATAATCCAAAGAAAATCTAATCCTGATTCAATACTGAAAATTTTCAGATTTATTAAAGGAATATCCAGAGTAACTCATATTTTCCTGTTCTCACCTTTAAAAGGCTCAGCAATTTCAATATGACATATAATACCAAGTTGTAATAAGAGCCATAGTATTAAGTGGGAGTGGAGAAGGAAATGGCAACCCACTCTGGTACTCTTGCCTGGAAAATCCCATGGACAGAGGAGCCTGGTGGGCTACAGTCCATGGCATTGCAAAGAGTCAGGCACAACTGAGCAACTTCACTTTCACTTTCCTTAAGTGGGAGAGGTAGGCTCCTACTAACCTGAGTTGCATACGAGAATAGATGGTGCTGCCATTCACTGAAACTGAGAGAAAAAAAAAAACTAAAAGTGAACTAGGTTGGGCTGGTTGGATTGTATTTAGGGGGTTTTTAATTCAGTCTTAGATGTGAGAAATGCAGGGTACTACTAAGACATCCAAAGAGGCATGTCAAGTAAGCAACCGACTACATGGGCATGGAGTTCCCAGAGGACATCTGAGCTAGAGTAATAAGCATGAGTCATCTTCAGGGGGTCACCCAGGGACAGAGTGCAGGAAGGAGACTGCACAGCCTAGGACCATGCCATGGGTAACTCCAAAATACACTGGCCAAGTGGGGAAAAATGAGTTTACAAAGAAGGAGTGGTCAGAAAGGGAGAAGCAAGATCTGGTATCTTGGTTCGCAAAGGCCAAGGGAAAGGAAGTCAACAAAGATACTTTGAGGAGGTCAAATAAGATAGTTGCAAAATTTAGAAACATATATATTGTCATTGAGTATTGTGTTCTTGCCTGGAGAATCCCAGGGATGGGGGAGCCTGGTGGGCTGCCATCTATGGGGTCGCACAGAGCCGGACATGACTGAAGCGACTTAGCAGCAGCAGCAGCAGCAGCTTTTACCTTGTACGCTGGAAAGGCTGTATATAGTCACCCTGCTTATTTAACTTCTATGCAGAGTACATCGTGAGAACGCTGGGCTGGAGCAAGCACAAACTAGAGTCAAGACTGCCGGGAGAAATACCAATACCCTTAGATATGCAGATGACACCATGCTTATGGCCAAAAGAGTAGAGGAACTATGCTTTCCTCTAAAAGAGGACGCTGAAAAAGCTGGCTTAAAAAACAGCATTCAAAAAATAAAGATCATGCCATCTGGTCCCATCACTTCATGGGAAATAGGTGGGGAAACAATGGAAACAGTGACAGACTTTATTTTCTTGGGCTACAAAATCACTGTAGATGGTGTCTGCAGTCATGAAATTAAGAGAGGCTTGCTCCTTGGAAGAAAAGCCATGACCAACCTGGACAGCACTGCTTTGGCAACAAAGGTCCGTCTAGTCAAAGCTATGGTTTTTCCAGTAGTGCTGTATGGATGCAAGAGCTGGACCACACAGAGGGCTGGGTTTGGAAGGACTGATGCTTTTGAACCATGGTGCTAGAAAAGACTCTTGAGAGTCCCTTGGACAGCAAGGAGACCAAACCAGTCAATTCTAAAGGAAATCAGTCCTGAATATTCATTGGAAACACTGATACTGAACCTGAAACTCTAATACTTTGGCCACCTGATGCGAAGAACTGACTCACTAGAAAAGACTCTGATGCTAGGAAAGATTGAGGGCAGGAGGAGAAGGGGACGACAGATGAGATGGTTGGATGGCATCTCCGACTCAGTGGGCATGAGTTTGAGCAAGCTCTGGAAGTTGGTGATGGACAGGGAAGCCTGGCATGCTGCAGTCCATGGGATCACAAAGAGTTGGACATCACTGAATGACTAAACAACAAAAAAGTCATTGAGAATCTTACAGATACCTACTTCAGTAATGCTGGGGCAGAAACTAGGGATTCGTGGGTTAAGTACTAAGTAAGAGTCAAGGTACTGAGTGCACATTAGCACTCTTAGAACAAGTCTGACTAAGAAAACAGAAGGCAAAGCCAGTAACTGAGAGAGAATACTGAGATTAAAGAAGGGTTATCTAGGGTGGGCAGAGAGGTAGAGGTTACTTTTAGGAGTCGGGACTTAGAAATGTTTAAAAAGTGAGCACAGGACACAGTTGAGAAGAAAAGGTAACCATAACATATAAAACAATGTAAAGTTTCAGGGAAAGTAAGAAATGATGAGATATAAAGCAGGGACAAGAAACAGGACAAGGAACAGACCCTTTATGAAAGTAAGGAAAGAGAATGAGTACAAATGTGGCGAATTTAGACATGTAATGGCAAAAAATGAGGCATCTGCCACCTGGTGATTTTCATTTTTTCTGTAATGTAGGAGACATCCGTTTGTCGACTCTGATTAGGCATATAACACGATCAGAGATTTGAGAGACTTGGAAAATATCTGAAAAGTTGCACAGAAAGTACGAGCAAGTAGTAGAGACCAGAGAAATGTCACACATACAATTTCCTTGGAAGTCTTGACAAATCAAGCCAATTGTAAAAGTACCAGAGCAAGAAATATATATGTTCTAGTCAGGGGTTAGAGAAACCACAGAAAAGTAATCCTCGTTGAAGATGCAAACAGTGACCAAAGTCAGACCAGAAATTTTAAATTTCAGATCAAAATGTAAACCTGAAAACAAGAGAAAACGTAAGTACTGAAATCAGTAAACACAAGAGTACAGCAAAACGAGTCAGAGGATCCATGAGCGTGTTTGCTGATTCAGACACCAAGACGAAAGGCAGTCGTAAGACGACAGCACGGCGAATCTCAGGATGCGTGAGGCAGACTACTCCTTTTTCATGTTCACTTGCTTCCTCCTAACACAGAAGACGCCAGTTTCCTGATTACACTGGTCTAACACTCTTTTAGGGGCTTCCCTGGTGGCCCAAATGGTAAAAGACAAGGAATTCACAGAGAATATGCTGGACTTTGATTTGTGCTGTGCCAAGGCGCTTCAGTCATATCTGACTCTTTGTGACCCTATGGACAGGAGCCAGCCAGGTTGCTCTGTCCATGGGATTCTCCAGCCCAGAATACTGGAATGGGTCACCATTTAAGGCAGAGTAAAGACAGGTTTTAATGGGGCTTTTCAGAAAATAATTCAAACCACTAAAACACTGAGACAAATGATAGGTAACATTACACGGATAAAAACACAAAATCATTCCTCTATAGTCCTCGAAAGTAACTCAACCATACACAGTTTCATACTTTTATACATGAAATTTCAACTTTTGGAAATTTTATGTCTCTAATTCCATGTAAAATGAAGTATTTCTGTAAAATTACATCAATTAAACTTTCTTTCCTCAAATAACCGCTTTGGTACTCACTCAGACTTCTTTTCACAGGTCTTGGCAGCCTCCTCGATCCTCTTCTCTAGCTCCAGGACGGCTTCTTCCTTGTTCACAAGCATCTGCTGTGTCTGCATTAGTTCCTCTGCCAAAGTCCGCAACCTAGGAGGAGGTTTCCTCATTGTCAGTCAGCACACGAATCATGCTCACTTTACACAGACCAAAAAAGAACCACACACCTAAGGCCGCAAAGGCCAACACAGGAGCCACAGCACTTTAATTCAAATTAAATACGAGTAAAATTTCAACTCCTCAGTTGCATCAGCCACGTTTCAAGCTGAGCAGACACACACGGCTAACGGCTACCACTCTGGACAGAGAAAAGAACATTTCAATAATCACAGTGAGTTCTCTGGGCAGTCTGTTTTAAAGGGTTTTATTCATCAAACAGCAAAAGAGAAAAAGAAACAGGAAATGGAGAAAGAGAAAAGAACCAAAGAACCTGTGGTGGATTCATTTCGATATTTGGCAAAACTAATACGATATTGTAAAGTTTAAAAATAAAATAAAAGTTGAAAAAAAAAAAAAAAAAGTACCTGTAGTTCTCCCAGGAAGAGTGTATGGTGAAATAACCATGATTTTTGTTTCAGACTAACATGTATGTATATTCTAGCTTTATTTTTTATCTGAGATCCTATGAAACTTGCTTCAGCTCACTGACTCTATTTTCCTACTCATATTTTGGATACTGTAACACCTGCTTCAGTGCATTGTTTTGAAGATGAAATACACTTATGTGTAAATAATGAATGGTACTTGATAGGCATTTGAGTAAATAACATCTAGTATTATCTGCATATGTTATCTCATTTAATTCTCACAACAAGCTATGAGATATATATTGTTATCCTCAAAGACAGTAAGGCTCAGTCACACGGTAATTTAAATTAATATAAGCTATTTCTGTTTTCACATGTTGCAGTAATGTTTTGGAGGTACAGTCTATATAGATTTGAAATTAGTATGTATAAAATTAGTCTGTACCCATAGATCAGACATTTTTTGATTACATAAAATGCATCCAGCCCTGAATAGAAATATTTCTATCACAAAAACACACAACTAGAATCTAAAAAATAATACAAATGAACTTATTTTTCAATACAGAAACAGACTGACAGACACAGAAAAGGAATTTATGCTTATCAAACGTGACAGAGAGGGAGAAACAAATTAGGAGAATAGCATTAACAGATACACATCACTGTATGTAAAACAGATAAACAACAAGGATTTCCTGTATGGCACAGACAATTGTATTTAATATCCTATAATAATATACATTGGAAACAAATCTGAAAAAGGATAAATACATATGTCTAACTGAATCACTTTGCTATATACCTGAAACTAACACAGTATCTTGAATCAACTGTAGCTTAATTAAAAAAACAAAAAATAAAATTGCTATAATCATAAAATATACACACACACACCTATCATATCACATTAAAATTTTTATTCTGTTTCAGCCTTTTAAAGCAAGACAGGAAATCCAAACTATACAAAATACTAAATAACCCAAGTATATGAAAATTTAAATTTAACTTAAAGAGATGATAAAATCAAAAGTCAAAAGTCAAACCTCGAAGAAATATTTGCAATGGAAGTTACAAGCAAAAGCTCATGTAGAAAAACTCTTAGAAAAAAGTCAATCTACAATGAAAATGAACAAAAAACACAACTGGAAGTCCAAGAAAACTTCAAATGATCAATACACGGAGATATTTACAACCTGAACCACAATTTAAAATCTTCAGATTAAATAATCAGTAAATTATTTTTCACCTACTAAAATTGACAAGCATGAAAACAAGTGATAATACACAGTATTCTCAAAACTGTAGCAAGAATGAGAGGGGAAGGAAGGAAGGAAGGAGAGAGGAAACTTGGAACTGTCTCTCAAACCTCAAATTAGAATCTCCTTTGACCATCTAAAAATCTGTTTTATCAATATACTTTACACATGCTCACAATCAGTCCATATGGAGATGTTTGTACTACAGTGTTTATAAAACTAGAAAGTATTTAATTGTTCATCAACAGGGGAATAGCTGAATAAATTTTGGTCCGATTTGACAGAGTAACGATGACATATACACACTGCTATCTGTAAAACAGCCAGCCAGTGAGAATTTGCCGCATGACACAGAGAAGCCCAGGCTGGGGCTCCGTGACAGCCTAAGAAGGGTGGCTGGAAGGGAGGGGCAGGTGGGAGGGAGGGGCCTGTGTACACTCCAGGCTGATTCGTGCTGACGTCCGGCAGGAATCATCACGACACTGCAATTATCCTCCAATTAAAAGAAAAATAAAAAATTTAAAGAAACAGAATAGTCATTAAAAAGAATGAGGTTCTTCCAAAGCATGGTTCTTCCAACACATAAAAGGTTCTTCCAAGGCATTTACTTAAAAGGCATGAGGCAGAGAAGTACATATAGCC
>NW_011494761.1:2136520-2150549 GCF_000754665.1 Bison bison bison
GTACATATAGCCTGGCTCCATTTATAGTGAAATCAATGTATGTGTACACACATACTACTGACTGAACTGTATTCCCTCAAAATTCATATCTTGAAATTCTAACCCCCAAAGTGATGATATTTGGAGAGGGGGACTTTGAGAAGTAACTAGGGTTAGATGAGCTCGTGAAGGTAGAACCTCATGATGGGATTAAGGTCCTCAGAGGAGATACCAAGAGTTTTGCTCTCTCTCCCCAGGCCTAGATGAAGCAGAGGTCATGTGAGTACATGAGAAGGCAGCAGTCTACAAGCAGGAAAAGACTCTCGCCAGGACCCAAACTGGCCGTCACCTTGATATGGAACTTGTAACACCCAAAACAATGAGAAATAAATTGCTATTGTTTAATCCACTCATTCATGGTATTTTATCATAGCAGCCATAGCAGAGTAATACACTATTATATATTTATGTGTGGAGAAGAACCAGATTACTAAAAACCAAACTTGCATCATCACTCTGACAGGTATGGGATTAGAGTAGGGGTGATTTAAGGACAAAAGGGTTTCCCTAGTAGCTCAGTTGGTAAAGAATCCGCCTGCAATGCAGGAGCCCCCAGTGTAACTCCTAGGTTGAGTAGATCGGCTGGGGAAGGGATAGGTTACCCACTCCAATTTTCTTGGGCTTCCCTGGTGGCTCAGCTGACAAAGAATCAGCCTGCAATGCAGGAGACCTAGGTTCGATCCCTAGATTAGGAAGATCCCCTGGAGAAGGGAAAGGCTACGCATTCCTGTATTCTGGCCTGGAGAATTCCATGGACTATATAACCATGGGGTCACAGAGAGTCGGACATGACTGAGTGACTTTCACTTTTGGACAAAAAAGTCTCTCATATTTTACTCTGTATTAATCTATATTATATTTAAATCTTATAACAAAAATGAATTTGAATTTAAGCTATTAAATAATAGGTAATGGAGACAGAAAAGGCAGAAAAACCATGAAACATGATAAAACTCAAAATATAGTAATCCAGGTTTTCTCATCCATGTTTAGAGTTAAGCAATATAATAAACCTCAACAGGTTTCTGAGGGCATTATTATACAAAACATAATCAATGATGCTTACAATAATGATCCAGAATTGTAAAAGAAAAATTAAAGTATTTTTCATTAAGAATATACATATATTTATGAGACATACATCAAATCTAGTAAAATTATTTTGTTGAACTCGATAGCAAAACAATGTTGGGTTAAATGCACTTCTGTGGAATAGTTCATACCCAGACTACTAGACACACAAAGTTACTATATTAAAATCTGAGGTCATTCTCAAGTAATCTACACTTCAACTTCTGGCTTCAAGTTACTTATTACCAACTACAAATGATATAAATTAGTAACATGCATAATGCTTCGCTCGTTGTAAAACTCTGCTGTATATGTGGTCTCATCTCACCCTCATGGCAGTCTGGAACACCTGCCCCACCTCTGTGCCTGTCCCCACCCCAGCCTGGGGGGAATAAGGACCCGCTTCTCCCACGCTGCCCTGGCCATGCTGCACCAGAGATGAACTGGAAAGAAAGCTCCCGTCTCTGAGCACTCCCCTCCTCTCTGGTCGTTTACTTCGCTCTCCTACGCCTTTCCCAAAGCTCTTCCTGCTCAGTTTTCGACTCACCCCTCTTTTCAGTTCCTCACTCATTCATTTAAACCAGGTGTTCACTAAGGCCATTCCCTGTGACAGGCACACTGTTAGACACTCGGGATAAACAGTAAACAAGCTTGGCTCCAGGAAACGTAGATGCTAGCATAAGAAACGGCGTCCGCCTTTTCCCTCCGACCCTCCCTTTTCTTCTCCTCCTTTCCTCTCTCCGTTATGCTTTCTGTCCCAGTTTCTTCTCAGTTCTCGCCGCACCGCATTCTGCTCCACCCTGAAATAAACACATGACCCACCGACCTGTAAGACGCAGGCAGCATGGCCTCCGCTCCACTGCTCAGCCCTCACACCTAGCTCTGTGTCTTTCGCACGGCAGATGCCCAACTCGGTTCTGCATGTCCTGTTTGTCTCAATAGAACCTCACACATTAAGCTTTTTCTGCAATTTCCTAATAACTCCCAAGGCTCTCCTGATTCCTATAGTTCTGAATTATCTAGAAAGAGAAACCAAAGAGCTACCTCAATATGGGAACAGCACAGTTTACGACTTCCCCCACCACGACAGCTAAACTGATGCATGAACCACACCCCAGTGAAGGAAGCTTTAGTTCTCTACACAGACGTCATTAATACAGGACTGATGCTTTTCAAGTAAACATTTTGACATCAAGCTAATCACCTTACCTTCCACCTCAGAGTAAGAAAATTATTAGTGTTTGCAACTCTACACGTCTCTGCTGCATTTTGTAAAGCTCCTTACCCTGGTGAAAGAGACCAGGTCTAGAAGCAGACACCTTAGGGTTCAATATTTACTTGGCTTTTCTAGACTTCCATTTTCTCCTCTAACAAAATGGAAATTAATTTAATATCTAAATTAAAGGGTTCATGTAACTATGATACATATTTTTAAAGTTTCTAGAGTACATCATGAGAAATGCTGGGCTGGAAGAAGCACAAGCTGGAATGAAGATTGCCGGGAGAAATATCAATAACCTCAGATATGCAGATGACACCACCCTTATGGCAGAAAGTGAAGAGGAACTAAACAGCCTCTTGATGAAAGTGAAAGAGGAGAGTGAAAAAGTTGGCTTAAAGCTCAACATTCAGAAAACGAATATCATGGCATCTGGTCCCATCACTTCATGGGAATTAGATGGGGAAACAGTGGAAACAGTGTCAGACTTTATTTTTTGGGGGCTCCAAAATCACTGCAGATGGTGACTGCAGCCATGAAATTAAAAGATGCTTTCTCCTTGGAAGAAAATGACCAAGGTTATGACCAACCTAGACAGCATATTGAAAACATATTGAAAAGCAGAGACATTACTTTGCCAACAAATTAGAGGAGAAAACTAGTCAAGGCTATGGTTTTCCCAGTAGTCATGTATGGATGTGAGAGTTGGACTGTGAGCACCAAAGAATTGATGCTTTTGAACTGTGGTGTTGGAGAAGACTCTTGAGAGTCCCTTGGACTGCAAGGAGATCCAACCAGTCCATTCTGAAGGAGATCAGCACTGGGATTTCTTTGGAAGGAATGATGCTAAAGCTGAAACTCCAGTACTTTGGCCATCTCATGCGAAGAGTTGACTCATTGGAAAAGACTCTGATGCTGAGAGGGATTGGGGGCAGGAGGAGAAGGGGACGACAGAGGATGAGATGGCTGGATGGCATCACTGACTCGATGGACATGAGTCTGAGTGAACTCCGGGAGATGGTGATGGACAGGGAGGCCTGGCGTGCTGTGATTCATGGGGTCGCAAAGAGTCGGACACGACTGAGCGACTGAACTGAACTGAACTGAGTATGGATTTTTAAGCATAGAATATTCCCTATAAATGTAACTATATATTATTAACCAATTTTACTACTGATATCAAGAAACATTTTTCTGAAAATTAACTAAATTTTGATTTCTACCTTTTTTAAAGAGTGTTTTATTAACACTGGATGCAAAAATAAACACTGCCCCCACGGCAGGGTCGGCCTGAAGGTATTTTAAATAAAACTTAAAAATGGGTTATACTATTTATACATTTTTCCCAGTTAAGGACAAGTAAAGAAATATTGTAAGAATTTTGTATTAAAAGTATATGAGTTACTCATAATTCAAAGTTGTTTTTCCCTTTACAACAATGTCATTTCCAAGAACATTAACGTTTTAGAAATGTGGAAAATTTCAGTTCAAGAGAAATTAATGTAAGCTTGCGTGTCATTGCTATCCTTGACACAAAATAATAAAAAATCTCTACACACACACATACGTCCTGATTTGATGTGACATAATGGTAACAATATCACAACAAGTCAAAAACTGAGGAGATTTGCTACTGATTTCTTCACATATATGATTGAGAAAAATTCAAGGGAAGACATCTGATTGTGTTGGATATCATGTTTACCCTAGCTAATTGGAGTACAGCCCTCTTTTTACTTTGAAACAGGGTAAGAAGGGAGGAATGAGGTGACAGCCAGAGAGTCCTGATCCACTGTTTATGCCACCTGATACATCCTAATTCTATTTATCAGAGCTCAATGGCACATGTGAATTCTAACAAAGGATATTAAAATCCCATACTTCACTTCCTTTAGCAAGCATTCAGCCTTCTGAAAAATATCCCTTAGGCTTTCAGTGAGGAATTAGATTTGAAGTTTTGTATATGCTCAACTTTTGGAGTACATGTGTACGCTCATTTGTGAGAACAATGAGGTGATACTCACGATTATTTCTCTTTCAAACATCTGATCTGTGCTAAAACTTTAACCCAGAAAGAAAAAGAAAACTGCTGTTGCTGTTGTTGTTCAGTCGCCAAGTCTTTGCAACCCCATGGACTGCAGCATGCCAACCTCCCTGTCCCTCACTATCTCCCAGACTCTGCCCAAGTTCATGTCCATTGAGTCAGTGATGCCATCCAACCATCTCATCCTCTGTCATCCCCTTCTCCTCCTGCCCTCAATCCTTCCCAGCATCAGGGTCTTTTCAAATGAGTCAGCTCTTCGCATCAGGTGGAGTTTCAGTATTGGAGTTTCAGCTTCAGCATCAGTCCTTTCAATGAATATTCAGGACTGATTTCCTTTAGGATGGACTGATTTGAACTCCCTGCTGTCCAAGGGACTCTCAAGAGTCTTCTCCAGCACCACAGTTCGAAAGAGTCCTACCACCAGTGTATTAGATTCTCTAAGGAGTTGGAAACTCTAGAAGTTAAACAAAGGCCTAGAAGAGCTAACAACACTTCTGTTCTCTGGCAGATCTGTTGTGTTACCTACAATTTACTACCTGTTTTGCTAAGCAATGAAGGTTGGAAAAAGAAAGGAGATAAGAATAAGAAAAGGGAGATCAGAGGAAAAGGAATGATAATATTAGCTAACTTTCCTTTTTCTAGCTCTTGATCATATAAAGAAAATAGTGGCGCTTTTGAGGCCTTAATCTTTTACAGCCTTGGCACGAACAAAACATGCCCAAGCTTTATGCAAAATCGTCTTTAAAAAAAGAATCGAGCAAAGATAACCCTTTGTGTCAAAACTTCTTAATATTTCTCAGTCTCTATAGATCCATGGCTGTAAATCCAAAGTAGAAAAGACAAATGATTTAGAAGAACAGAATTATATAGGGAAAGGATTTTGCCTTTTTCCCACTTGCAGTAGAATGGATTAAGAGAAAAACATTCTAGTATATACAGGTTATATATAGATGATTTTTAAAGATTTAGTTGTATTTAAAGATTGTTGTTCAGTCGCTAAGTCCTATCTGACTCTTTCAATCCCATGGACTGCAGCACGCCAGGCCTCCCTGTCCATCACCAACTCCCAGAGTTCACCCAAACCCATGTCCATCGAGTCGGTGATGCCATCCAACCATCTCATCCTCTGTCGTCCCCTTCTCCTCCTGCCCTCAATCTTTCCCAGCATCAGGGTCTTTTCAAATGAGTCAGCTCTTCGCATCAGGTGGCCAAAGTACTGGAGCTTCAGCTTGAGCATCAGTCCTTCCAATGAACACCCAGGACTGATTTCCTTTAGGATTGACTGGTTTGATCTCCTTGTTGTCCAAGGGACTCTGAAGAGTCTTCTCCAGCACCACAACTCAAAAGCATCAATTCCTCAGTGCTCAGCCTTTTTTATGATCCAACTCTCACACGATTACCAGAAAAATCATAGCATTGACTATACGGACCTTTGTCCACAAAGTGGTATCTCTGCTTTACAATATGCACTCTAGGTTTGTCACAGCTTTCCTTCCAAGGAGCAAGAATCTTTTCATTTCATGGCTGCAGTCACTGTCCTCAGTGATTTTGGAAACCAAGAAAATAAAATCTGCCACTGTTTCTACTTTTTACCCATCTATTTGCCATGAAGTATTGGGACTGGATGTCATTATCTCCATTTTTTGAATGCTGAGTTTTAAGCCAGCTTTTTCACTCTCTGCTTTAACCCTCATCAAGAGGTTCTTTGGTTCCTTTCCACTTTCTGCCATGAGAGTGGTATTATCTGCATATCTGAGGTTTTTGATATTTCTCCCTGCAATTTTGATTCCAGCTTGCAACTCATCCAGCCTGGCACTTCACACAGTGTATTCTACATAGAAGTTAAATAAGCAGGGTGACAATATACAGCCTTGACAAACTCCTTCCCAATTTTGAACTAGTCTGTTGTTCCATGTCTGATTCTAAATGTTGCTTCTTCACCCGCATACAGGTTTCTCAGGACACAGGTAAAGTCTCATCTCTTTAAGAATTTTCAACAGTTTGTTGTGATCCACACAGTCAAGGCTTTAGTGTAATCAATGAAACAGAAGTAGATGTTTTTCTGGAATTCCTTGCTTGTTCTGTGATCCAGTGGAGGCTGGCAATTTGATCTCAGGTTCCTCTGTCTTTTCTAAACCCAGCCTGTACTTCTGGAAGTTCTTGGTCACGCACTGTTGAAGCTAGCTTTAAAGCATTTTGAGCATTATCTTGCTAGCATGTGAAATGAGTGCAATTGTTCGGTAGTTTGAACATCCTTTCCTTGCAATTAGAATGAAAATTGACCTTCTCCAGGCCTATGGCCACTACTGAGTTTTCCAAATTTTGGAATTTTGCTGACATATTGAGTGTAGCACTTTCACAGCATCATCTTTTAGGATTTGAAATAGCTCAGCTGGAATTCCATCACCTTCACTGGCTTTGTTCTTAGTGATGCTTCCTAAGGCCCACTTGACTTTACACCCCAGGATGTCTGGCTCTAGGTGAATGACCACACCATCGTGGTTGTCCTGGTCATTGAGATCTTTTTTGTATAGTTCTTATGTGTATTCTTGCCACGCTAAGTCGCTTCAGTCATGTCCGACACTTTGCAACCCTTTGGACAGTAGCCCGCCAGACTCCTCTGTCCATGGGATTCTCCAGGCAAGAATATTGGAGCAGATTGCCATTTCCTCCTCCAGGGGATCTTTCCTGGTGGCTCAGATGGTATTCTTCCCACCTCTTCTTAATCTCTTCTGCTTCTGTTAGGTCCTTGCCTTTTCTGTCCTTATTGAGTTCATCTTTGCATGAATATTCCGTTGGTGTCTCCAATTTTCTTGAGGAGATCTCTAGTTTTTCCCATTCTTGTTTTCCTCTATTTCTTTGCACTGTTGACTTAAGAAGGCTTTCTTATATCTCCTTGCTATTCTATGGAACTCTGCATTCAGTTGGGTATATCTTTCCCTTTCTCCTTGCCTTTCACTTCTCTTCTTTTCTTAGCTATTTGTCAGGCCTCTTCATACAACTACTATGTATATTTAAAGATACAAAAGCCTAAAGCAACTATTGTGGATGATAACAAATTTTCAGTACTCATGACAATACTTTTTATATTCTCAAACCATTTTCTACCATTATTTAAATCTCTGAGCACTTCTAAAGAGATCCAACTTCCTAAAAAAATATAAATTAAAAATTCCTAATACTGTCTCATTAATTGTGACATTTGGGTTAATAAAAACCCAAATGCAAAAAAGGTTACAGTTGCCTGATATAACTTTTTTGAGAGTCCTTATTCGCTATTCTTGTTCAGTTGCCCAGGCATGTCCAATTCTTTGTGACCCCATGGACTGCAGCACACCAGGCCTTCCTGTCCCTCACCATCTCCCAAAGTCTGCCCAAGTTCATGTCCACTGTATCGGTGATGCCATCAGCCATCACATCCTCTCATACCCTCTTCTCCTTCTGCCCTCAATCTTTCCCAGCATCAGGGTCTTATCCAATGAGTCACTGTTTGCATCAGGTGACCAAAACACTGGGGCTTCAGCATCAGTCCTTCCAATGAGTTTTCAGGGTTGACTTCCCTTAAGATTGACTGGATTGATCTCCTTGCTGTCCAAGGGATTCTCAGGAGTCTTCTCCAACACTACAGTTTGAAGGCTTCAGTTTTTTAGTGCTCTGCCTTGTTAACCATCCAGCTTTCACAACCGTGCGTGACCACTGGGAAGACCACAGCCTTGACTACACGGACCTCTGCTGGCAGAGTGACATCTCTGCTTCTCAACACGCTGTCTAGGCTTGTCATTTGCTTTGTGGGAAGCAACTGTCTTCAGACTTCATGGCCGCAGTCACCATCCGCATTGATTTCAGAGCCCAAGACGAGGAAATCTGTCGCTACTTCTCCCGTTTCCCCTTCTATTTGCCATGAAGAAATGGGGCCAAATGCCATGATCTCCATTTTTTAAATTCAGTTTAAGCCAGCTCTTTCACTCTCCTCCTTCACCCTCAGCAAGAGGATCTTTAGTTCCACGTCACTTCCTGCTGTTAGAGTGGTATCATCCACATATCCACATGTCGATGTTTCTCCAGACTGTCTTGATTCCTGCTTGTAAGTCATCCAGCCCGGCATTTCTCATGATGTGCTCAGGGCACAGGTTAAATAAGCAGGGTGACAGCAGACCGCCGGGTCGAACTTCTTTCTCAATCCTGACCCATCAGTTTTTCCGTTCAGGGTTCTAACTGCTGCTTCTTGACCCGCATACAGGTCTTTGTTCAGCTAAACCTCTTTTGATCCACGTATGTTCTTAACACCATCAGCTGTAATACAGCGTAACAGATTCCACTTCAGTCTGTACTGGGTTAGTCTTTTCTCAGCTTCGTTGAAAATACTAATTGTAGGTGACCCACACACAACATTCACTGAAAGTAATTCTTCAATTGCTTCAAACCTGGTTTGACTTCTCAAGTAAACAACTGAGTAGTTTGGATCATATCTGCTGACTCGTCAAGAGCCAGGGAAAACCACTTTGAATAATTTGTCATGTTTTTTATTAATTAACTAATGACGCAGCTCCCAAAGCTCTCAACCCCTCAAGCAAATGTCCTTCCTGACAATGTAGTGGTCATAAACAAACTTACTTCCTCTGAACATATTTCCTCAGTTATTCTTTAAAACACTATTTAATTAAATTACCACTGATAAATGGGCTTTGCCTGCTTGGCTAACAAATAAGTCACCCAGAAACTTATTTTCATTTGGTTTTATCCTCATTCATATTTTATTTTTCTGAAAAAAGTCTGCTGTGATGAAGCATTTCAGTTTAACTTTAATAATATTTCTTGACTCTTGCTGCCCTGTGTGTCAGTAACACTGAGAACAGTGTTGAATCTGGTAATGTCAACAGACATTATTTTAGCACAGCTACAGTGCCCATGCATGACGAACACAATGCTGTGCCATCTAACTCAACAACAAAATAATCTGCATCTACTGTGTCTTAAAGTGTGACAACCAAAAGCCATTTTCTCTTCTCTTCTTGACATGACATGCATGCACTGATAATAAAAAGGAAGTAAATGCTGTAGTCCAGTGATGTGTGTGGCATTCAAAACAGTGCTGAGTTACAACCATGGCGCTGCGGTCTGTAGTGCACCAAGCAGCAGTGTGAAGTGATGGGAATGCCACACGTGGTCTCTGCCTCAACGGCTCGCTCTGCCCTGCATCAGGAACCCACCCACAGACAGCAGGTGAAGGGCGAGCACGGCTGCGTTCCAATGTAACTCATGTCCTCTGACGTTTACGCTGCATGTAACTTTCATATTCACAAAATATACTTCTGCTTTTGACTTTTTTAACCGTTAGAAAATGTAAAAAGCAGTGTTAGCTCATAGACTGCACGAGATAAGGTGGCTAGCAGGATGTGACCTATAAGCTATAGATTGCTCATTCACAGCTCAAAAATCCAAAACAATCACTTTCCCATGTAGAGAATTATCATTCTTCAATTAAGAGATCTTATTTATATTTCACTGTAAAGCTGAACACATTTTGACCCTAAATTTTGTTAAATGATCTGGGAAACATGAGACCTGAGATTGGGTTTTACTTTAGAATATACAACTAGACATTTAACACAGTCTTCTGGAACTCAAATCTATTTCCTACTGCTAGGCAGAAACAACTCATTATTAAGAGACCTCACCTGAAACTGGAAAACTGATCCCACAAAAAGACGGAGGCCCTTTGCTCTCCACCATTCCAGTAAAATTAATAAAAATTCCTCTTTTGGCAGACATGTTACTGTTCATATTTTGGAACAACTTGCTATCTGTAACCTGCCTGGCTTAAACTATGGATTCATAACTCCATTTACTCTGCCTGATGTTTGCACCGGATCACAAATCAATGCCTCATCGATCCAAAATGCAAAAGTCCACACAACAGATACTTAAATATGTTCTTCTAATGTTCAACAGACTTGACTTTTTCAAGTTATTTTGATAAACTAAACCAATCCCAAATTCGTCAATTAAATAGTGATTGGATGAGAGGAAATATTTACATATATAATCTTAAACAAAAAGTTTAGTATTCTCTTTCAGTCTTTGGCCAAGAAAGGAGATCCAAAAATGAGGTAGATGTGAAAGTGGTGATGGAAGGGAAGCAAAGAGGCTGCAGACGACAGAGACAAAGGGATCAGTCTCAGACTCAAGCCTCAAGGTGACGCAACCTGAACACACGTGTGAAGGCGTGTGCGTGATCAGGCGCCAGAATTTATCAGAGGCTGAGAAACAGCTCTTTCCCACACCATAATCTACCATTCAAAAACATTTCCAATATACAAGAGATAAACAAACAATTTACAAATAGCTGACATGAATTCCTCTCTCCGCATATATGCTGGGGTGGGGCGGGCAGCGGTGATATTATACTCAGTCAAATCCAACTCTTCAAACCCTATGTTCTGTGGCCCACCAGGCTCCTCTGTCCATGGGATTTTCCTGACAAGAATACGGCAGTGGTATGACCTTTATAATTATGGTTAATAGACAAATAATGAGAGTACGATAAAAATGTTTTGTGGCACATATTTACATGGATAAATGCAGTAACTTTGTCATTTAGTATTATATCATTAGATTTCTATCAGATCTGAAAAGAGGCAAGGAGTAACATTGTATAATCTTGTTCTGGATGTAAATAGTAATTGTGTAATAATCTCAGAATCCCATACATTTATTTGAGAAACCTCTACATGATACACCAAAGAGCAACCTAAACTATTAAATTTATGAGTGTGGTTAATGAAAACAACAATTTTCAGGTTATATTTAGGAATCCAAAATAAGAAAACTTAACAGGTGTCTTTTTATGACTAGCAAAGTGAAAAAGATAACCTCAGGAAAAGAGGATCTCTTTAAATTTCAAATACTTTACCAGTCAAGACTAGACCAGAAGTATGGCAGATCAAAAGAAGAAAAAGAGTCAAAAAGAAATTCCCTGAGTCACATTGTTGTATGAAAGACACCAACACAACACTGTAAAGCTATTATCCTATTAAACTTAAAATTCCAGTTAGACCACTATAAAAAATGCTAATTTTTGCCAATACTACTATAAATTTGAGAAATATAGCTTCACTAGAAAAGTTTAACAAAAAAGACACCTTTAAATATGACAGATATTCAAGTAGAGCAGTCCTCAGGCATTTTGGGTTGAGAAACCCTCTGAAAACCTGCACACACCCTCCCCACAGAAAGTAAAACATGTATTTCTACAAACACTTTTAGTGGGCTTATGGCAGATTTTCAATCCTTTCTACACACTAAAATCATCTGGGAAGTTTACAAAAAATTCCAATGCCTGGATAAAACCCTCAGAAAATCTGATTTAACTGGTTTGGGTCCGATTCCAGACATCAGCATTTTTTGAAGGCTCCCTCAGTGATCCTAATATGAAGCCACAGACGAGACCCACTACTGAGAAACTCCCCAAAATCTCCATAAGATATCTCCATTCACTCACTCATTGAACAAAGATGTTCATAAATCATCTGCAACATCTGACATCTAGCCAAGAATTCTGAAAAACCCAAAAGAAACGCAGCCCAATTTTTTCTTTGTTTCATAGTCAAGACTAACCAGCAGTCTGACAGATTGCCAGTATGATCCCTATTTATAGAACAACTCCAGAAGTCAAAAATTAATGATTCTCACTTCCAAACGAATATAACCTTTCACAAAGGATAGGGTCACAGATCGTTTAAACATAAAGGAATGCAAAACAAAAGGAAAAATATTTCTGAAGTCTTCTTTAATACCATCCCTTAGTAACGCGTTAAAAGTTCACATGGGACGAGAAAAAAGCAGAACACAAGGAAACACAGGCCATTGGACATTAGCACTTTCTTTCTTTCCAGTGTTACAGCTCCATTTTATTTAGAAGATAGCAGCAGAGACAGAGGGTGAGAGAGAGAGAGAGAGAGAGAGAGAGGAAGAAAAGAGCGCACGCACGCGGGAGAGAGGCCGAGAGAAAGCGCTTTGGCTCCTCCTTTTATGTTTTTTCCTCCACCTGGGCCTGCCCTATGCAAATTGGGCTTAGCCAGGAGTGCTGTTTGTTCTGCCTGAAGTCTGCACCCTGGTCCTTGGACCTTCCTTTGACTTTCCTTGTCTTTTAAAAGAGCTTTGAGAGTGCTCTATTATAAAACTATATAAAGCAATGTTGCGTTGTTATTTAGTCACTAAATCATGTCACGCCCTGTGGACTGTAGCCCACCAGGCTTCTCTGTCCATGGGATTTTCTGGGCAAGAATACTGGAGTGAGTTGCCATTTCCTTCTCCAGGGGGTTCCTCCCAAACCAGGGATCAAACCCACATCTCCTGCTTGGCAGGTGGATTATCTACCACTGAGCCTCCAGGGAAGCCCTAAAGCAATCTTACTAATGAACAAATGCTTAGTGAAAGGATAAGAACTGACATAATAGGAAGGAAAATATTTAGCTTATATTCTGGAGAACTAACATAAGCTTTCAAATAATACTGCAAAAAGATGTGAAATAATACTGTATTTATTTTAAATTATTATGAATATGGGCCCCAACATGCTTCCTTATAAAACCCATCAATTCATCTCCATTCCAAAATAGTTTCTATGTATATACAAACCTATATGGATTTTATTTATTAATAGACTCATTACATAAATATTATTCTATAGCTTATCTTTGCTCTCTATCATATTCTCTGGTGATCTTTCCATACAAGCATATATAAAAGCCTATCTTATTCTATTTAAAGCCTGAATAATATGGAAAAATTGTGGGATTAGTATAGACCTACTATAATTCATTTAACCAATTCCTTATTGATGAATATTTATGGTATTCCCAGTATTTTGCCAAAATGAAAGGACTACTTAGAGACCTTTACAATACTTGGCCTCTATCCAAAGTGTGTGTGTGTGTATGTATACACACCATCATTTATACACATATATTAAAAAGTGAGAAAGTTTAACCTACAAATTGTTTGAAATGTTTTGGTGTATACCAAATTTAATAATTAATGACAGTGATATTATGCTTTACAACAGTTTTCTTGTCATATGTTGGAACAAACAAAAATTTTTCAGATGTCAAGTATTTCCAAAAGTCCCTGAAAAACCTAAGAATTGTGCTCAGAGTGCTTATCATTCCAAGCATTAAAAACTAAAAGAAAAACCAATACAGATAAACATATAAGAGCCCCAAATAGACTTAAAAAAAAAAACAGAGCTGGAGGAATCAAGCCTTCTGACCTTAGACTACCCTACAAAGCTACAGCAATGAAAACAGAATGGTACTGCTCCAAAAACAGACTCACACATCAATGGAAAGGAACAGACAGCCTAGAAATAAAGCCACACTCCTAGGGTCAGTTAATTTGTGACAAAGATGCAAGAATACACATGGTGAAAAGACAAACTGTTCAACTGGTACTGAGTAAACACCAATTTTTTGTGTATAGCCTCTTGATGAAAGTGAAAGAGGACAGTGAAAAAGTTGGCTTAAAGCTCAACATTCAGAAAACTAAGATCATGGCATCTGGTCCCATCACTTCATGGCAAATAGATGGGGAAACATTGGAAACAGTGGCTGACTTTATTTTTTGGGGCTCCAAAATCACTGCAGGTGGTGACTGTA
>NW_011494761.1:2150649-2156017 GCF_000754665.1 Bison bison bison
AGATGGGGAAACATTGGAAACAGTGGCTGACTTTATTTTTTGGGGCTCCAAAATCACTGCAGGTGGTGACTGTAGCCATGAAATTAAAAGACGCTTACCCTTGGAAGGAAAGTTATGACCAACCTAGATAGCATATTCAAAAGCAGAGATATTGCTTTGCCAACAAAGGTCCATCTACTCAACGCTATGGCTTTTCCAGTAGTCATGTATGGATATGAGAGTTGGACTGTGAAGAAAGCTGAGCACTGAAGAATTGATGCTTTTGCGGTGCCAGAGAAGACTCTTGAGAGTCCCTTGGACTGCAAGGAGATCCAACCAGTCCATCCTAAACGAGATCAGTCCTGGGTGTTCATTGGAAGGACTGATGCTGAAGCTGAAACTCCAATACTTAGGCCACCTTATGCAAAGAGTTGACTCATTGGAAAAGACCCTGATGCTGGGAGGGTTAGGGGGCAGGAGGAGAAAGGGACGACAGAGGATGAGATGGCTGGATGGCATCACTGACTTGATGGACATGAGTTGAGTGAACTCCAGGAGTTGGTGATGGACAAGGAGGCCTGGTGTGCTGTTATTTATGGGGTCTCAAGGAGCTGGACATGACTGAGCAACTGAACTGAACTAAGATGAGTTCAATTGTACAGCTGTTTGAATATTCTTTGGCACTGCCTTTCTTTGGGACTGAAATAAAAACTGACCTTTTCCAGTCCTGTGGCCATTGCTGAGTTTTCCAAATTTGCTGGCATATTGAGTGTAGCACTTTCACAGCATCATCTTTTAAGATTTGAAATAGCTCAACTGAAATTCCATCACGTCCATTCGCTTTGTTCGTAGTGATGCTTCCTAAGGCCCACTTGACTTCACACTCCAGGATGTCTGGCTCTAGGTGAGTGATCACACCATCATGGCTATCTGGGTCATGATGATCTTTTTTGTACACTTCTTCTGCATATTCTTGCCACCTCTTCTTAGTATCTTCTGCTTTTGGTAGGTCCCTGCTGGACTTCCCTGGTGGCTCTGATGGTAAAGCATCTGCCTACAGTGTAGGAGACCTGGGTTCAATCCCTGGTTCAGGAAGATCTCCTGGAGAAGGAAATGGAAACCCACTCCAGTATTCTTGCCTGGAAAATCCCACGGAGAGAGGAGCCTGGTGGGCAACAGTCCATGGGGTCACAAAGACTCGGACACGACTGAGCGACTTCCTTTTACTTTTACTTTTCTGTTAGGTCCATACCATTTCTGTCCTTTATCAAGCCCATCTTTGCATGAAATGTTCCCTTGGTATCTCTAACTTTCATGAAGAGATCTCTAGTCTTTCCCATTCTATTGTTTTCCTCTAATTCTTTGCATTGATCACTGAGGAAGGCTTTCTTATCTCTCCTTGCTATTCTTTGGAACTCTGCATTTAGATGCTTCTATCTTTCCTTTCTCCTTTGCTTTTTGCTTTTCTTCTTTTCACAGCTATTTGTAAGGCCTCCTCAGACAACCATTTTGCTTTTTTGCATTTCTTTTTCTTGGGGATGGTCTTGATCCCTGCCTCCTGTACAATGTCATGAACTTCCATCCACAGTTCAGCAGGCACTCTGTCTATCAGATCTAGTCCCTTAAATCTACTTCTCACTTCCACTGTATAATCGTTAGGAATTTGATTTAGGTCATACCTGAATGGTCTAGTGGTTTTCCCTACTTTCTTCAATTTAAGTCTGAATTTGGCAGTAAGGAATTCATGATCTGAGCCACAGTCAACTCCCGGTTTTGTTTGTGCTGACTGTATAGAGTTCTCCATCTTTGGCTGCAAAGAATATAATCAATCTGATTTCAGTGTTGACTGTCTGGTGATGTCTATGTGTAGAGTCTTCTCTTGTGTGGTTATAAGAGGATGTTTGCTATGACTAGTGTATTCTCTTGGCAAAACTCTATTAGCCTTTGCCCTGCTTCATTCTGTACTCCAAGGTCAAATTTGCCTGTTACTCCAAATAATTCTTGACTTCCTACTTTTGCATTTCAGTCCCCTATAATGAAAAGGACATCTTTTTTGAGTGTTAGTTCTAGAAGGTCTTGTCCGTCTTCAGAGAATCGTTCAACTTCAGCTTATTCAGTATTTCTGTTTAGGGCACAGACTTGGATTACCATGATAGTGAATGGCTTGCCTTGGAAACAAACAGAGATCCTTCTGTCATTTTTGAGATTGCATCCAAGTACTGCATTTCGGACTCTTTTGTTGACCATGATGGCTACTCCATTCCTCCTAAGGGATTCTTGCCCACAGTAGTAGATATAAATGGTCATCTGAGTTAAATTCACCCATTCCAGTCCATTTTAGTTTGCTGAGTCCTAGAGTGTTGATGTTCACTCTTACCAGCTCCTGTTTGACCACTTCCAATTTGCCTTGATTCATGCACCTAACATCCCAGGTTCCTATGCAATACTGCTTTACAGCACTGGACTTTACTCCCATCACCAGTCACATCCACAGCTGGGTGTTGTTTTTGCTTTGGCTCTGTCTCTTCATTCTCTCTGGAGTTATTTCTCCACTGATCTCCAGTAGCAACCGACCTGGCATGCTCATCTTTCAGTGTCCTATCTTTTTGCCTTTTCATACTGTTCATGGGGTTCTCAAGGTAAGAATACTGAAGTAGCTTGCCAGTCCCTTCTCCAGTGGACCACATTTTGTCAGAACTCTCCACACGACCCATCTGTCATGGGTGGCCCTACACGGCATGGTCATAGTTTCATTGAGCTAGACAAGGCTGTGGTCCATGTGAATAGATTGGTTAGTTTTTTGTGATTGTGGTTTTCAGTCTGTCTGCCCTCTGATGAAGAAGGATAAGAGGCTTATGGAAGCTTCCTGATGGGAGAGACTGACTGAGGGGGAAACTGGGTCTTGTTCCAATTGGCAGGGCCATGCTCAGTAAATCCTTAATAATTCTTTCATCTTGTATTACAATATATACATATATACACACATATACATTCATATATATTTTTAATGGAATTGAATTATTTTAACAGTGCCTAGAGATACACTGAATAACTCATTCTTGGAATAAACTTCTTGAGGATAGTCTAATCCTAAGCTCATAACCTGAATTTAGACACTGTTCATTGAAATGTAGCTAAAGCTTTACCTCAGTAAGATGTAAGCAATTAAATCTTCCATCACATTATCAAAGACTTATTATCTCTAATTTATTGAATTTTTATTCACTGCTTCATCACCATAATTAAGAAATAATGATTTATGAGTATAACTAGCTTTAGCTCTAATTATACCCTAAAAAGCAATAAAACAAATTCTTCTTTGGCCACAAAATCTCTTACCTTATATATGCTTATAACAGTTAGCAATTTTTAGTTTTACCACATAACACTCCAATGTCTATATGCTCATCCTTTCTTGGTGTATTAAAATAAATTGATCAATTATAGCCTAAACTCCTTGAGAGTATTAAACCTTGCAACCTTAGACACACAGTAAATATATCTTGATGGGGCAATATTATGGTTTAAAAAAACAAGAGTAATTTATATCATGTTCCTTCACCAAGCAGCTCAGGAATTAAGGCATGGAATTTATTACTGCACAAGAATTGAAAAACTCTACCATCCATTTCATGACATGCAGTCAACTCTACTGTCACAAGCACAGTTCCTCAACCTCAGCATTACTGACATTTTTGCCAGAAAACTCCTTGCTGCAGGAGGCTGTCCTGTGAACTGTAGGATGATTAGCAGCATGCATGGTCTCTACCTTACCATCTGATAAATGAAAATGTCTCAGACATTGTCAAATGTCCCTTGAGAAGAACTGCCCAGGTGAGAACCGCTGATTTAGAGATAGCTGGCACCGTAACACAAAGTCAAAGTGAGTCTCCTGTGAAGGGTATCAAACCTGGAAGAACAGATTCTTCAAGAATCATATCACGCCTTCTTGGAAAGACCCACTAGTGCAAGATACACCCAATGCACCATTCCTCTCGTCGATGGTCAGTCCACCGTAACTGTTAAGCCTTCAGCTTGAACAAGGTAACTCAACAAGTACTTGGTAGTTTCTTCAACCCCGTGTGAGCAACTTGAAAGACGTTAACCCTTACCTAGAGCTAGTCCCAGGACACTACCACATACTTAATTATTTGTAAATGCTACATTACTCAACAGTAGAAGAGAGAGACTTTGATTATATTACATAGGGGTTTTTTGCTGAATCTTTTGAGATAAAATTTCATTAAGTCAGATGATATAACATGTGCAAAACTGAAGAGAAATGGAGAAAACGTCCAGCTGTATTTTTCACACAGGGATAGGTACATACAACACTTACCAACAAATTTTAGTTTCTTTCTGTCATTCCTGAAAAAAACCAGGAGACAGCTTCAATATCTTTGTTGTTGCTGTTGTTCAGTCACCAAGTCATGTCTGACTCTTCGCAACCCCATGGACTGAAGCCTGCCAGGCTTCTTTGTCCATGGGATTTTCCAGGCAAGAATAAAGGGGTAGACTGCCATTTCCTTTTCAACGGGATCTTTCTGACCCAGTAATTGAACCCATGTCTCCTGCATTGGCAGGCAGATTCTTTACAAGAAGCCACCAGGGAAGTCCTAAATTTACTTTAAAAGAAGAATGCCTTAATTATGTTTTCTAATGTTTGAAAAGAAAAAAAATTAAGATTTCTCAAAACCCTTTTAAAATTTTATGCAGTAGTAACAAAAAGTGGAAAAGAAACTGATATAATAGTCTGTAAGTTCAGTTCAGTCACTCAGTCACGTCTGACTCTTTGCGACTTTAACCCGATGGATTGCGGCACACCAGGCCTCCCTGTCCATCACCAACTCCCGGAGCCTACTCAAACTCAAGTCCATTGAGTCAGTGATGCCATCCAACCATCTCATCCACTGTCGTCCCCTTTTCTTCCCGCCTTCAATCCTTCCCAGCATCAGGGTCTTTTCCAATGAGTCAGCTCTTCACATCAGGTGGCCAAAGTACTGGAGGTTCAGCTTCAACATGAGTCCCTCCAATGAATACCCAGGACTGATCTCCTTTAGGATGGACTGGTTGGATCTCCTTGCAGTCCAAGGGACTCTCAAGAGTCTTCTCCAACACCACAGTTCAAAAGCATCAATTCTTCAGCGCTCAGCTTTCTTCACAGTCCAACTCTCACATCCATACATGACCACAGGAAAAACCATAGCCTTGACTAGACGGACACAGTAATGTCCCTGCTTTTAATATGCTGTCTAGGTCGGTCATAACTTTTCTTCCAAGGAGCAAGCGTCTATTAATTTCATGGCTGCAGTCACCATCTGCAGTGATTTTGGAGCCCAGAAAAATAAAGTCAGCCACTGTTTCCATTGTTTCCCCATCTTATGGAAAG
>NW_011494761.1:2156117-2162679 GCF_000754665.1 Bison bison bison
TTATTGATATTTCTCCCGGCAATCTTGATTCCAGCTTGTGCTTCATCCAGCCCAGTGTTTCTCATGATGCACTCTGCATAAAAGTTAAATAAGCAGGGTGACAACATACAGCCTTTACATACTCCTTTCCCAAATTGGAACCAGTCTGTTGTTCCATGTCCAGTTCTAATTGTTGCTTCCTGACCTGCATATAGGTTTCTTAAGAGGCAGGTCAGGTGGTCTGGTATTCCCATCTCTTTCAGAATTTTCCACAATTTATTATGATCCACACAGTCAAAGGCTTTGGCGTAGTCAATAAAGCAGAAATAGATGTTTTTCTGGAACTCTCTTGCTTTTTCCATGACCCAGCAGATGTTGGCAATTTGATCTCTGGTTCCTCTGCCTTTTCTAAAACCAGCTTGAACATCAGGAAGTTCACAGTTCACATATTGCTGAAGCCTGGCTTGGAGAATTTTGAGCATTACTTTACTAGTGTGTGAGATGAGTGCAATTGTGCGGTAGTTTGAGCATTCTTTGGCATTGCCTTTCTTTGGGGTCGGAATGAAAACTGACCTTTTCCAGTCCTGTGGCCACTGCTGAGTCTTCCAAATTTGCTGGCATATTGAGTGCAGCACTTTCACAGCATCATCTTTCAGGATTTGGAATAGCTCAACTGGGATTCCATCACCTCCACTAGCTTTGTTCATCATGATGCTTCCTAAGGCCGACTTGACTTTACATTCCAGGATGTCTGGCTCTAGGTCAGTGATCACATCATTGTGATTATTTGGATCGTGAAGATCTTTTTTGTACAGTTCTTCTGTGTATTATTGCCACCTCTTCTTAATATCTTCTGCTTCTGTTAGGTCCATACCATTTCTTTCGTTTATTGAGCCCATCTTTGCATGAAATGTTCCCTTTGTATCTCTAATTTTCTTGAAGAGATCTCTTGACTTCCCCATTCTATTGTTTTCCTCTATTTCTCTGCACTGGGCACTGAGGAAGGCTTTCTTATCTCTTCTTGCTATTCTTTGGAACTCTGCATTCAAATGGATATATCTTTCCCTTCTGCTTTGCCTTTAGCTTCTCTTCTTTTCACAGCTATTTGTAAGGCCTCCTCAGACAACTATTTTGCCTTTTTGCATTTCTTTTTCTTGGAGATGGTCTTGATCCCTGGCTCCTGTACAAGGTCACGAATCCCCGTCCATAGTTATTCATGCACTCTATCAGATCTAATCCGTTGAATCTATTTGTCACTTCCACTGTTAAATCGTAAGGGATTTGACTTAGGTTATACCTGAATGGTCTCATGGTTTTCCCTACTTTCTTCAATTTAAGTCTGAATTTGGCAATACAGAATTCATGATCTGAGCCACAGTCAGCTTCCAGTCTTGTTTTTGCTGACTGTATAGTTTCTCCATCTTTAGCTGCAAAGGATATAATCAATCTGATTTCGGTGACCATCGGGTAATGTCCATGTATAGAGTCTTCTCTTGTGTTGTTGGAAGAGGGTGTTTGCTATGACCAGTGTGTTCTCTTGGCAAAAGTCTTATTAGCCTTTGCTCCACTTCATTCTGTACTCCAAGGCCAAATGATAGTCTATAACAGTTATAATTGTCTATAAGTGTTATAACAATCTATAACAGAAGACATTTCTGCTTAAAGAGAAAACTGAAAAGTCAAATTTTTATAATAAACGCTTTTGACATCTGTAAGTCTCTTTTTATCTCTAATACTCATTGTCCTCATTTCCAAATATCTCTGCCATTTAAAGCATGAAATGGGGTTAAAAAAATTATATAAATTTTGGAAAAAATAAAACGTTATTCTAATATTCTTATGTCATTAATAATTGGGCTAATGAATGTAACATCACACAGAATTTTTATTCTCAGAATTACCAAAATTAGTGATGATAATAGGTAAAGTTAACATATTTCTCACAAAATTTTACTTTGACCAAACAAAAAGCAGTTCATTTTTAATTACTTTTCATTACTTTCAAGAAAACAAAAATTGGAATTTTAATCTGATAAAGTTAAACTATAAATAGTAACACTAATATTTAAGCTTCAGATTTTATAAATACTTACATTACTTGCAAACTTTCTGCTGTTAAATTATTCCACATAATCTCATTTGCCTGTAGATTTTCATTTTCTTCTAGTAAGGACGTATCAAATTCAATTTCTTGCTCCTTAGCAGCCGTTGTTCTAGTAAAGCATGCCAAACAATTTTGATCAATATGAATATCCTATCATAATATGTCTTAGTATACACTAAAGGCAGAATATTTGTTCTTATTTAAAATTATGTTAAGAAAGTAGAGCAAAAATAAATAGTATAAATCAAACTAAACCTTAGGCCTCAAAGATCTAGTCAAGTAATTTCAGCTTAGTTTCCTCATTTGTAGAATACAGATATTAATCTGCTTTATTCCTTCTTTGATGATAATTAATTTAAAATAAGATGATGCATACATGAAAACATAATAAATGTAGTATCACTGTAAAATTTAACACAAACAGAAAACAATAGGTTTATTATTATTACATAATTGTTAAAAAGAAAATATTACTTCATGAATTAAATATGGGTTTAAGCAATGATGTAGTAACAACTGAAAAACTTTTAAAGACCATTATATAAATTAAATATCAAAAGTTATAATCACTGAGAAAGGCCTTTGAAAATAATTAAAAACAGACTAATATGAAACAGCCTATGTCCTAACAAAGTTCGTCAATATTTCTTATTTTAATTCATTAAATAACACATGGCAAAAAATAATACTGTCAAAAATACTGAAAGAAGAATGAAAGTATCTATACATACCTATGAACATCTATGAAATTGTTGTATTCTGTGCTAGGGTCTATCTGTTCAACCGACATTTGAATCTCTTTATGAACGTTCACTATTTCCTCTGTAACAAGACTAGTTATCTGGCTGTATTCATCAAATATACCTTTTCTGAAAAGAAGAAGAAAGTTTTACAACATTTTAAAGTTTTATCAGGGAAACACAGGCCCAGAAAGGATTTAGAACAATAGAACGATAAAAATAGAACAATAAAAAAGAAATGTAACGCCAGTTTTTACAGACGGTGGCTCCATGCACCACCTTATTTCCTTTACCTGGATAGTGAAGTAAATGGAGTATAAAAATGTATGCATTAACAATTTACATTTGATAGAACAGAATAATTGCAAATGATCTACAACATTACATTTTTCAACATCTATCTAACATACAAAAATGTAAGCCTGAACTGATCACTTGCTACTTGTAAACAGTACCACAGACAGGCTGATCCCGTCACATGACCTGTGGGTCAGATCCTGTGTCCAGAATGTTACTTTCACTGTGTGCGGCTTCCTCACAAGCCCTACCTCCTGGGTCTTCTCTTGCTCCTCAGCCTCTGTTCTTTTCCATATTATACTCAGAGTTTATCTGGCTTATATCTCCAATGACTTTTCAATCTCTTCTGACCACCAGTCAGTAGCAAAAATGATCGTAACAGTTATTACCCTAATGTAATAAGTGCAAAAAGAAAACTATTCTGTTGCAAAGACCCTAATCCTCAACTTGATAATGCTATGCTATAAAAATACACAACTGCTGATTTAGTAGCCTTAAAAAGTGTGGACAGACATGTTTATCCTGCATGTACCCAAATAAATATAAGACTCTGATTTTCTTTTCCAAAATCTTCAGTCACAAAAAGGAATCCTTACAAAATCTCTCTTATTTTGAAGAATTCTTTTACTTTATTTTGAATAGTGAAATACTATTTGGGTAAAAAAACAAAAAAATTAAATTCAAACTGCTTCAGGCAATGCTAATTTTGAATGATTACAGAAATCACCTGATAGATACAATTGAAAGAAAAGAGCTAGGTAGAAAAATGTAATTCAGATTTAGTAAATATCCTTGGAGCCTCACAGCTGGAAGTACTGGATGATATGAATGCAAAAGAGCCTCTCTGGACAATTCTTATAAAGCAATACAGTAAGTGGTTATAATGCTAACACTCATCTTTAAGACAAATTGGGGGAAAAAAGAAGTCTCCTAATGTTATATGAATGAGTGTGACAAAGGATTTAATTTTAGTGATATTATATTTTTAAATGCTAGATCTAAAAAAATTTACTAGACAGTAAAGATAATACACTTGTGAAATTATTAAATGTCTCTAAAGGATGTTCTCACGATGGTAAAGATACTGTTACTGAACACTCATATGGGGAGTTTGAGAAAACATTGATTCATAAAATGAAAGTAGGAAAGGAAATATAAATTTATAAGTCAATAATATGTAATTTAAAGAAGACATAACTAATTAAATACTTTAAGTAGGCATCTCACTGTTTTATCAATACCCTTAAACGCTGACATATTCAAGTTGACTAAAATCACTTTATCCTTTACTGGAAAAATGGGGACTCACCAGCATTAATAATGAGATGAAGTCTACCAGAGGGTGGTGTACGGAATTGATATGTATGGTACACATGTATGCATGTGAATTACTAACCAACACTGTTAGTTCCCTGAAGGCAAAAACTGTGCCCTACTCATCTCTACATCCCCAAGCACCAGTGTGCTTTGCATACAGACAATTCCAATAAACATGTGTTCACTGTAATCTCATACAACTAGAAGCAGGCAAATAAATGAATAAATAAATAATTTCCTTTGGGCTTATCAGATGCTCGAAATTTAAACATTCAGTGGTCTACAGATAGATATGCCATTTCCTTCTCCATCCACTTCTCAATGCTTATCAAAACAATGATTTTTTTTTTCATTTAAATTTCCAGCTAACTGGAGCAAAACAAAAATATACAAAAAGAAGAGTGAGTGAGCATAAGATGAAGGGATACCAGACAGGAAAATCAAGAAGGACCGAGGGAGAAAAGGTCTGAAACACCCTCTGAGCTAGTCCAGTGACACAGCTTACAAAACAAAGACAAATTTTATACAAAACTTTTAACTAGGAGGAAAAAGCAATGCTACAATCACTTCAGGAAGGACGTTTATATCAAATGGGAAATGCAGCTTACAGTGCTTTTATCATTTCTTCTTGCATCTTTTGTAAGGAATCGAGAAGCAGAGGAAGCGTAGTGTCATAATACTGATTCTGATGAAGCTGTGCCCCTTTCAGTGCCAAAACATACTGATTATGCAACATATGGAGTTTCATTGTGGCTTTGTCGTAACGTTCCTTAGCCTTTTCAGTTTCTTTCCCTGAAAAAAAAAAAAAAAGTTGAATAAAGTTAAGAGATAATTTAAAAGTTCTATCTTCACTATATGCAAACTGAGTTACCACTAATTCATGTTATCTCACCCATTTTATGAATAATCAAAAGGCTACTGAACACATATTATGTTTATTTGTCAGTACTTTGTACAAAGGATGCTCTGAAGCCAGTGTACCCTGCAGGAGCTGTTTGATGAATAAAGGTCAATATACAATTTTTTTTGAAAAACTGTACAGATATACGCTCCTTCTCATCTTCAAGGAGCTTACGCCAAATGGAATGACAGTGCACGTGAAACTGCATAGCCAAGAGAACAAGAAAGTTTGTAAAAATGTTAAATTTGAAGGTCTACTTTTGAGATGTAAGTCAAGACCAGGGAAGTCAGAGGAGACTGTGGAGAAAACAGACCTTAAAAGATAAGGCAAGTCTGGAAAGGTATAAGAAAGACAGGAGAGACAATAATAGTTCCTTCACCTCACTCTCTTTCTCCATTTCTTCCTTCGTTTCATTCAATAAATATCATTAGCTGCTCATCCCCAGGAACTGTGCTAGACATTGGGAATTCAGCATTTGGCAAAACAGAGTCTTTGACAATAGCCCATGGTCTGGTGATTTGGAATATTGAGTGAAAACATGGAGAGAATAAGCAATGTTACATAGGCAAGCAAATCAATAGCTCAAAGATAGCAAGTTTTGAGGAAACGAAGGAAATAAGCTGCATAGCTCAGATAGTTTTAGGTTGTGAATGACTTGAAGATCAAGCAGAGAAATTTAGACTTGATACAGAACAAGTCTAGAAGATGACAAAGTAATAAGAAATTTCTATGATTCCCTTACTAAAATCATTCAGAAAATATTTACAGGTTGACAATATAAATGAATGATAATACAAACAAATAAAAATTTTAAGCAGATCTTCAATTTTTGAAGCAAACGGAAAAAATATTTCTTGTCAATTATCTAGACTTCATAAAAAGTTTTTGCCCTCTATCCAAGGAGAGCTCACCAAATGAATCCTTCCCCCAAAATAAATCTTATGTTGAGAATTCTTGATGCAAGAGGTTTTTCTCTGCTTCCACTCTGTTTAGACTCAGCACCCATTTGGGTATTCCCTATAGACAGGAGTCTGAAAAGCATCTCCTGTTGGAGACAGCAATCCTACTGCTGGGCATACACACCGAGGAAACCAGAACTGAAAAAGACACGTGTACCCCAATGTTCATCACAGCACTGTTTATAATAGCCAGGACATGGAAGCAACCTAGATGTCCATCAGCAGATGAATGGATAAGAAAGCTGTGGTACATATACACAATGGA
>NW_011494761.1:2162779-2163470 GCF_000754665.1 Bison bison bison
TACTCATTACTCTGAGTAAGAGGAACATGAACAAGAATTCATCTTAACTTACAAGTCACTCGGCCCAAACGTCTGCACGTGTTTTTTTCTCATGGACGCTAAAGTGGGAACAAGTATCTATGTGGGAACCATGAATAAGCTATCTATTTTACTCAGTGATGTTCTGACAACAACAAAGTTAAGAAGTCACTTTTCTATCTCGGTTTCTCCTTTGATTAGCTGTACAATCCAAGCATGTCATTTAATATAAATTTCCGCTTCTAATTTTTAATCCTGGGAGTTAAATTGTCTGCCCTTCTCAATCCACTGGGTTGTGATGGAAATTAAATGGCAGAAAACTGTCAAACGCACAGTTAATAACAAAGAAGACAGAATTCGGACAGCGGAAAACAACCTTTTTGATTATACGCTCCTGTAAGGTATTAAAAAATATGAGATGCATCCACACTAGTATAACAAAACTTTATGTATCAATCAAGAAATATTTATTGAAACGCATTACAGGTTTTAGACTGTTCAAAGAACTAAAATAGTGATATTTTAAAATTCAATATAAAATAGCTTTAAAAAGCAAGCTCCCTAGCTCTGTGCAATGTCATTTCCTTGTACAGAGTGACTGCTAGATTCAATTGACCCACAGTCTTTTAATAACCTACAAACTGAATGATGTTTCATGGTCAAATCTATATTC
>NW_011494761.1:2163570-2184567 GCF_000754665.1 Bison bison bison
GAGACACGTGTACCCCAATGTTCATCACAGCACTGTTTATAATAGCCAGGACATGGAAGCAACCTAGATGTCCATCAGCAGATGAATGGATAAGAAAGCTGTGGTACATATGCACAATGGAGTATTACTCAGCCATTAAAAAGAATACATTTGAATCAGTTCTAATGAGGTAGATGAAACTGGAGCCGATTATACAGAGTGAAGTAAGCCAGAAAGAAAAACACCAATACAGTATACTAATGCGTATATAGGGAATTTAGAAAAATGGTAACGATAATCCTATTTGCGAGACAGCAAAAGAGACACAGATGTATAGAACAGTCTTTTGGACTCTGTGGGAGAGGGAGAGGGTGGGATGATTTGGGAGAATGGCATTGAAACATGTATAATATCATGTAAGAAACGAGTCACCAGTCCAGGTTCGATGCAGGATACAGGATCCTTGGGGCTGGTGCACTTGGATGACCCAGAGGGATGGTATGGAGAGGAAGGTGGGAGGTGGGTTCAGGATGGGGAACACGTGTATACCCATGACGGATTCATGTTTATGTATGGCAAAACCAATCTAATATTGTAAAGTAATTAGCCTCCAGTTAAAATAAATAAATTTATATATTAAAAAAATATTTTCAAGTGAAAATTAAAAAAAAAAAATCCCCAGCCCAGGGCCAAAAACAGAGAACAACCCAGAGTTTTTGCAAAGAGAGGAGGCATCAGACTTCCTCAGGCAGACCAACAGAATTGGAACAATTTTGTCTTTCTCATCACTCTGCTAATTCTGAAGAAAAGGAACCACATTCAGCTGGTGAAAAAGTGAACAAATCCTTCCAGCAAACTGGCATGTCTCTATTACCAACAAATTCTAGTGTTTCCAAACACTAGAACCACCACTGACTCCTCCAGGGAAGCTGCAGTGCGGCTTGACTTCTCCAGTTACAGACATTAGCTTGTTCGTGCACATGAGGATATTTTAATAATTATCCAAACTATTCATAAAATATTGCCCTGGATAACCTATTTCACTTTATAACATAAAGAACTCATTGATGAGAAAATAATTTAATCACTAGAGTGTCTTTCCTAAGCCCTTTCATAGCTGACTGGAAAGAGGTCCTAATACTACAGTAGGAGCAAATATATTAATTCAGTTCTGATCTGAAGGGATCAGAAAAAGGTAACACTAGCTATCAAAGAAGTAGGTTTTCTCACTTTCTGATTGCAACACACACAGTCCTGGAGTGGACTGCCATTCCCTTCTCCAGGGGATCTTCCCGACCCAGGGATCAAACCCAGGTCTCCCGCGTTGTAGACAGACGCTTTACCGTCTAAGCCACCAGGGAAGTCCATATTATTATATGCCACGAACTAGTAAATAATCATATAAAATTTTAAATATATAACTGAAATAAGAAATTCATTTAAAACTTCTTATCCTTATTAAGAGAAGGATGCTGTGATTTTTTTAAAAAAATTCTATCATCTGAATTTTTAATTTTTAAAAATGTTCATTCAGAAACCAATGTATTTTTGTCCTCTGTTAATATAAATTCCTAAAGTGGTTGTAACTTACTTTGCATGACATGAAGGCTAATTTTTTAACTTAGCAATTAATAAGACACTTCAATAATAATAATCACAAATGATTTTAAACATTCTTAGGAACACATCTGCTTACAGGTTCAGTTACTTTAATAATTTCTTCATCGAATACTCTGTAAAAATAATTTGCCCATAAACATTGCTACTTAACATCCTTCTTGCAGAAATACATTTCCAAAAAAATCTCCAAAAGGCAGTACAATTGATACATCTATGATCAGTCCCGCAGCCTTCCTCTAAAAGAACAATCCCCTTTTCTACCAACCCACACAACTCAGGCAGAGACTCCCATATGAAGCTGTCACCTGAGATCCAAACTGTATACCCAATCAAACAGGAACAAATCTTTCAGCTGGGAGCTAAGTCACACTAATGCCTGAACACCTGCTGCAGTCAAAGTCCATGAAAATTTGCTGCAGAAATTGCCAGAGCAGCCCTTTCTAAGGTCCTTTTCTTAGAGTTGGTTCTGTTTGGGTTTGGTTTGGTTTCATCATTTTTAAGCAGATTGACGGTGCTCTTGCTTGATATTCAACAAATTGTGACAACAGATATGTCAAAATTTCACGTACAATTAGGCAGTTAAATCAACTCCAAGTAATAAAGAAGTCTTTTAGAGTCCACATGGCCATAATCAGAAAACAAGGCAGCACTCTTTGGGGACTGTATTCTAACTGCATTCTAACTGCATTCTAATTGTTTATTTTTATTGTAAGCTTCAAATTATAACTAGCAAATTCAATGAATTCCACATTTTTCCCCCTCCTTAAAAAATATTGCTTTCTTTGTATAAACTCTATTACTCCCAATTAATTACTTAGATATTTTTAGTATAATTTCAGGAGTTAAGCTTTTCACACAAACATTTTCATGGAGACATTTAAACCACCCATCTGTCTTCCTATTTGTACAGATTTCTAAGCTGTACACGACCCATCTGTCTTTCTAGCTGGTATAGAAATGACTCACGAAATATGCCACACTTGGCTAAGATTTTATAATCCAAAATAATATTAGAAAACTTAAGAACCTCCCAGCTAATTCTTTTTTTTTATCAGATATCCCTGGAGAAGGAAATGGCAACCCACTCCAGTACTCTTGCCTGGAAAATCCCATGGACGGAGGAGCCTGGTGGACTACAGTCCATGCGGTAATAAAGAGTCGGACACGACTGGGTGACGACACGGTTTATCAGATACAGTGTACGACCAACAATGTGAAGAAGGCTGTCATAGCAAAGTCTATGAACAGCTTACCAGTGGTCGTCTGCAAATGTAGAAAACAATTAAAAGCCTTTAAAAACATCCAAGGCAGAATCCATTATATTAAAATAATAATAATAATACATAAGATGAAAATTTCTTTTAAAATAGCTCTGGGTCTAACACTGAAACACACCAGGGGAACGTCTCGTGCAGCTTGCTGTCCCCCAGGCTCACAGACACCGTGCACTGGGCTATACGTGTGCACGCGCCCGGTACGTCCTCCCTTGGAGACATTCACAAACGTTTCAAAAGCATCAAAAACATGCCGTCATTTGAAAAGAGAGTCTAGTGTACTTTTACTTGACTTGTTTTTAAAAATATTTAGGGTTCCAAAGAGACTATTTAAGTAAATTCAAGAAATAGTAATACTGTGTGAAAACCAGTTATAACTAAATTTTTTAAAATTCTATTCACTTAACAAAATATATTACAAAAAAACTATGTACCATGATTCCTGCTGCACAGCATTTTAGTTCAGGATATCTCAGATCAACATTATACTTTCCTAACTTTTAAATAACCATACCTTAGCTTAAAATTAATGTGGACTACACACAGTAAATAAATTCTCATGACAGACACAGAATCACACCTCTGGTGATGTATGCTTTTATTTTTTTTAACGACAACCAGCACTGAAGCAGGGCATGGACTCATTCTACGTGTCAATTACCAGGGAGAAAAACATCCAATTTTTCCTCCTCCACATAACAAAATTCACAAACAGACTAAATCACAATTCTTTTTCCTCCACTTGTTGACAAATCCATTTAATGTTTGTAATAACAGAGTGTGTAGACAACATGTCATGCCACAAACAATATTATGAAGCTAGCAAAACTCAATTATGGATGTTTGACATTTACAGGAGACAGGCTAGACTAGTCATTAAGTTAGTCTAGAAAGTCAAGTATTTTTTATTAAAAACCTCTGAAGCATTTACCATTTGTTAAATATTATGGTGAAAAGCCTCTGGGTAACAAATGAGAAGTGATTATTTTCCAAAAGTAAAGTGCCCGCAAGTAGTCTCTGCCTTGATGTGGATAAATAAATGTTTTATCACCTTACATTTTTCCTTTCTTTCAAAACATTCCTCAACTATACAATACTCATTACTCTGAGTAAGAGGAACATGAACAAGAATTCATCTTAACTTACAAGTCACTCAGCCCAAACGTCTGCACGTGTTTTTTTCTCATGGAAGCTAAAGTGGGAACAAGTATCTATGTGGGAACCATGAATAAGCTATCTATTTTACTCAGTGATGTTCTGACAACAACAAAGTTAAGAAGTCACTTTTCATCTCGGTTTCTCCTTTGATTAGCTGTACAATCCAAGCATGTCATTTAATATAAATTTCAGCTTCTAATTTTTAATCTGGGAGTTAAATTGTCTGCCCTTCTCAATCCACTGGGTTGTGATGGAAATTAAATGGCAGAAAACTGTCAAACGCACAGTTAATAACAAAGAAGACAGAATTCGGACAGCGGAAAACAACCTTTTTGATTATATGTTCCTGTAAGGTTAATAACAAAGAAGACAGAATTCGGACAGCGGAAAACAACCTTTTTGATTATATGTTCCTGTACGGTATTAAAAAATATGAGATGCATCCATACTAGTACAACAAAACTTTATGTATCAATCAAGAAATATTTATTGAAACGCATTACAGGTTTTAGACTGTTCAAAGAACTAAAATAGTGATATTTTAAAATTCAATATAAAATAGCTTTAAAAAGCAAGCTCCCTAGCTCTGTGCAATGTCATTTCCTTATACAGAGTGACTGCTAGATTCAATTGACCCACAGTCTTTTAATAACCTACAAACTGAATGATATTTCATGGTCAAATCTATATTCCTAATAACAACGCTATGAATGGGGGATTCTGAGCAGCTACAATAGGGGCAGCTGCATAATTCTGAATCTCCCACATATTATCTAAGAATATAACAAAGAACAAAGAGAAAAACAAATGAAACCTGCACCCTCAGTACAACAGAGAATGTTCAAAGTTTAAATCTGCAGCGACTAGAAAAATAAACATCAAATCTTTGAAAATGATCTTGCATCCTCCCACTGCAAGCCTTCATGGGCACCAAAGACTGTTCTGGGGGGAAAAAAGGGAAATAAAAAGAAAAATGCACAGAATAGAAAAGAGAGACATACAAGAGCTAGCAGTATGCCTAAGACTCATCTAAAACCACCATCAGAATATGGAGGTCTACCCTACATGTGAAAATACTGAAAAAGCGTAATGGCTGATCACAGAACTGACCTCGAGACAGGGACTTTAAAATGCACGTGAAAGACAAGAGACGTAGTCTTAGAAACGTGATTCTTTAGAGGGAGGAATGGTAACACGAAGGAACTGTGAAAAGGGAGAAAGGAAAAAATCCTACAGAAAAGCAAACAAAAATGTAAGGAAGCATATTTCTGTCACAAAAGTGAAAGGCATGAGACTGCACCCTACTCAGCAAGCTAAAAAGTTGGGTTGCCTCAATTTCATGGATGCGGGCAAAAGACACAAGACTCGGGACAGAGACAAAGAATAGTTTACTTCTCAGTTTATTTATGAGTAGCTAGAATATCACCGGGAGAAGGCAATGGCACCCCACTCCAGTACTCTTGCCTGGAAAATCCCATGGATGGAGGAGCCTGGTGGGCTGCAGTCCATGCGGTCGCTAAGAATCGGACACGACTGAGCGACTTCACTTTCACTTTTCACTTTCATGCATTGGAGTAGGAAATGGCAACCCACTCCAGTGTTCTTGCATGGAGAATCCCAGGGACGGTGCGGCCTGGTGGGCTGCAGTCTATGGGGTCGCACAGAGTCGGACACGACTGAAGTGACTTAGCAGCAGCAGCAGCAGAATATCATCATTTGTGGAAAAAAAGACTATAAACAAAGTCAAACAACAACCAACAGACTCACAGAAAATTTCTGTCCCATGTATAACAGAGAAGGGACTATTCACTGTAATATATCTTTAAATTCTTTAAATTATAGGGAAAAAAATTGAACTTCAATTTTTAAAAATGGGCAAAAGAATTCACTAAAAATTACTTTTAAATGGCCTTTAAAGATATGAAAAGATGTTCAACCTCACTCATAGTAGAAGAAATGTAAATTAAAACTACCTACCAAATTAACACTGTTCTGACAATGATGTGGAGAAATCAATACTCTTATACATAGTTGGTGGGAATGTAAATTGGTATAATTTTTATAGAAGGAAATCTGGCAATATCTAACAAAACTACACACACATTTATATTGTTACCCTACATTCACACTTTTAGAAATTTATACTTAAGGTACTGCTTCATAAATAAAGATATTGCTTCAACAATTAAAGAAAAAACTTTATGTACAAGTTTACTCATGGTAGTAGTGTAAATAATTTTAAAAAACTGAAACATGCCCATGCATAAAAAAGTGCTTGAATAACTTATAATAAAGTGCTACGCAGCAGTTAAAAAGAATAACAAAGAAATCTACAAACTGAAATATTGTGATCTTTCAGGACACAATGTCAGGTGGGAAAACAAAATGAAAAAGCATATCATAATATTACGATTTTTATATAAGAAATAAAGAGAAATGATGGAGATATTCTCTAAGAATTTAGTTCTATACAGTTCTGACTTTTGGAACCATTAATGTCTAACCATGGAACAACAGACTGGTCCCAAATAGGAAAAGGAGTACGTCAAGGCTGTATATTGTCACCCTGCTGATTTAACTTATATGCAGAGTACATCATGAGAAATGCTGGGCTGGATGAAGCACACGCTGGAATCAAGATTGGAGGGGAGAAATATCAATAAACTCAGATATGCAGATGATACCACCCGTATGTATGGCAGAAAGTGAAGAAAAACTAAAGAGCCTCTTGAGGAAAGTGAAAGGGGAAAGTGAAAAAGTTGGCTTAAAGCTCAACATTCAGAAAATGAAGATCATGGCATCTGGTCCCATCACTTCATGGCAAATAGATGGGGAAACAGTGGCTGACTTTTTTTTTTTTGGGCTCCAAAATCACTGCAGATGGTGATTGCAGCCATGAAATTAAAAGACACTTACTCCTTGGAAGGAAAGTTATGACCAACCTAGACAGCATATTAAAAAGCAGAGACATTACTTTGCCAACAAGGGTCTGTCTAGTCAAGGCTATGTTTTTCCTGTAGTCATGTACGGATGTGAGAGTTGGACTGTGAAGAAAGCTGAGCGCCGAACTGTGGTGTTGGAGAAGACTCTTGAGAGTCCCTTGGACTTCAAGGAGATCCAACCAGTCCACCCTAAAGGAAATCAGTTTTGAATATTCATTTGAAGGACTGATGCTGAAGCTGAAACTCCAGTACTTTGGCCACCTGATGCGAAGAAATGACTCATTTGAAAAGACCCTGATGTTGGGAAAGATTGAGGGCAGGAGGAGAAGGAGACAACAAAGTATGAGATGGTTGGATGGCATCACCAACTCAATGGACATGAGTTTGACTAAACTCTGGGAGTTGGTGATGGACAGGGAAGCCTGGTGTGCTGCAGTTCATGGGGTTGCAAAAGTCGGACACGACTGAGCAACTGAACTGAACTGAACTGAATGTTTAATCATTAACAAAATAAATTAAGTCAACTAGGGTAAGAGAGGAAATGCAACTTAAAAATGGGATACAATAGAAACAAAAGTGGTGCCAGAGAAGACTCTTGAGAGTCCCTTGGCTTGCAAGATCAAACCAATCAATCCTAAAGGAAATCAACCCTGAATCTTCTTTGGAGGGACAGATCCTGACGCCCTAATACTTCAGCCACCTGATGTGAAGGGCAAACTCATTGGAAAAAGACCCTGATGCTGAGAAAGATTGAGGGCAGGAGGAAAAGGGAGAAGGGGAAGACAGAGGATGAGATGTTGGATGGCATCACCGATTCAATGGACATGAGTTTGAGCAAGCTCCAGGAGCAGTAAAGCACAGAGAAGCCTGGCGTGCTGCAGCGCACAGAGTTGCAAAGAGTCAGATGACTGAGCAACTGGACAACAAGAAACAAGAACCAAACTGTTTTCCCCAGTTTGTAATGTAAATAGTGGGGGGAAAAAATTAATCCAAGTAATCTGGCAAACAATATCTGACCACAGTGGAAGACAAAAGGTAAAAAGCTCTAAACAAATACTGAACTACAGTAGGCAGATTTCTTTTTTTCAGAGGCATAAGTTAGCAATTCTGAAATCACCTTTTAGGACTGAACAGGTAAGTAGACTGTAAATAATAGCAGCCAGGTTTCTCACTGTCAAAGAAGGAGATTACAAATATGTAAATAGGAAAAGACAGAATGAACTGTTTGCTGTTTGAGTAGAATTAGAAGTATCAATGTGAATACTTCAGTTTCAATATAGACAGAGCAACAGACACAGACGCAGGCACAGAGGTATGCGTGTGTGTGTGTGCACTTGCTGATTTCCTATCTCCGTCTACTGAAAGGACTGAGAACAAAGACATCCCAGCAGCGATGAGCACACCCAGTGCCAAATACTGGTTTTTAACTATCATCTTCCACTAAGTGAAAGCTACAGATCCTTAGAGAAATGAAGCAAAACCCAGGACAGGAAAAGTATAACATGAGCCAGAAAATAAGTGTTCAATAAATAACAGGAACATGCCAAAAAGACAGAGGAACCAGTTTTCAGCTTCCTTCTCATGTACAGAAAAAACGATAAAGTTGCTGAAACATTAATATTTGTAGAATATGGCTGAAGTATATATGAGAATTCTTTGTATTAATCTTCCAAAATTTCTGTTGTTCCAAAATAATGTCAAAATTAAAAATAGAAAGTTGTAAAAACTCATTAAAGCTCATAAGTATCTAAATGTTCATTATATCTAAAAATTCAGTTATTTAGCCTAGAGATAAAAAGTCTCAATGACAGGAAAAAAACTTGGTTCTAATATGTATGTTTCACAGCAGGTATACTTACACAATAAGAAAAATTAATAAAGACGGCAGAAACATTTTTTTATGATCCTTTTGTTGGTAGTTCTGCTGTTTAAAGCAATCCCCAGCGCTGTGCCGAAGTGCCGCCTGGTGCTTTTGTGCTCAAGAAGCCTGTGATGTCTTATGGAGCAAATGTGTGTCAGACAGCTCTGCTGAGTCATGAATTACAACACTGGTAGCTGTGAGTTTAATATCAATGAGTAAACAATATACATTGAAGAAGGTGTCTTTAAACAGAAGCACACAAAAAATGAAGTGGTGTATTGATCAATTGTCAAAAATGCTGGGACCCTGCTTGCTGTTGCTGCTAAGTCGTTTCAGTCGTGTCCGACTCTGTGTGACCCCATGGACTGCAGCCCACCAGGCTCCCCCGTCCCTGGGATTCTCCAGGTAAGAACAGCGGAGTGGGTTGCCATTTCCTTCTCCAATGCATGAAAGTGAAAAGTGAAGGTGAAATCGCTCAGTCGTGTCGGACTCTTCGTGACCCCACGGACTGCAGCCTACCAGGCTCCTCCATCCATGGGATTTTCCAGGCAAGAACACTGGAGTGGGGTGCCAGTGACCCTTCTCCAGTGACCCTGCTTAAAGAGATCCAATTTCTTATGTTATCCTCACCCAAGGCAATGATTCAGTAATCAGCTAATGCTAATTTAGTATTCACATTGATTTCATAGAATGTAACTACCACAAATAACAAGAATCAATGGTGTATATATACCCAGAATTTGACCACTTCTCATCACCTCTGCTGCTGCCAGCCAGGTCCAAGAAAGCACTGAGCCCTTTCCTGGATCACTCCAGTAGCCTAGAAGTAATAGTACCTCCATCCCTCCCCAACCACTCATATTATTCTCAACAAAGCTGCCAGAATTCTACTCCTAAAACTTAAGTTCATGTCGTTCCTTTGCTCAAACCCTCCAATGGCTTTCCACTAGCAAAGTGAAAGTCCCTCAGTCGTGTCCGACTCTTTGTGACCCCACGGACTATACAGTCCATGGAATTCTCCAGGCCAGAATACTGGAATGGGTAGCCTTTCCCTTCTCCAGGGGATCTTCCCAACCCAGGTCTCCCACATTACAGGTGGATTCTTTACCAGTTGAGCCACCAGGGAAGCCCAAGAACATTGGAGTGGAAGCCTATCCCTTCTCCAGTGGATCTTCCTGACCCAGGAATCGAACCGGGGTCTCCTGCATTGCAGGCAGATTCTTTACCAACTGAGCTACAGGGAAGCCCCAGCAAGACCCCACATAACCTGTGCCTCCCTTCCACCCACCACCGTTCCCCCTCTCCATTCTCATCTCGTACCTGCACACCTTTCCTTTACCAACCCCTCAGCTCCAGCCACACAGGCATCTATGGTGCTCCTCAGAGGCTCCAGACACGATCCCGTCTCAGGGCTGTGCTCCCACATGTCCCCTGGAGTACAGATAAGCACACGTTCACTCCCTCACTTGCACCCTTCATTTAAATGTTTTTCTTTGTGACACCTAAGTTGATCATCCTCTACATCCTATCTACCTACCAGGTTTCCTCCATCACATCTTTCATCACCTGACACACTGTATGTTTCATTTCCTTATTTTCTCATTAGCTAGCTTCTGCTCTAAAACACAAGCTCCAAGAGGCAGGGATTTCCTGTGCTCTGTTATCTACAATATCACTTACACAAATAACAGTGCCTGGTAAATAACAAGAAAATGTACAAATTGATATAGTTGTTATTTTTTTTTAAGTAAACTTAAATAATTTTTTAAATTAAAAGTTATAGAAAGATTACAGTTTTACCTTCTGCATCTGTTTATATCATCTTTCTAGTAATCAAGTCCAAAACTAATATTGTTAAGGAGCTCACCTACAAAATAGAGGAAAATCAGCAAAAGAATATAACTTCTCTTAATCTTGTTGTGTATGAAACTTAGCTTTATTTACTTAATAAAACTAAGCAAAGTAGGGACAAATCAAATTATTGTTCTTTCATATTATTTTTAGGAAGTTATCTGCAGAATATAAATGAATCACGTAGCATATCCTATCCCACATAATATTTCAGCATCTGATGCAAATATTATAACTGTCATTCCAATTTATACAGCTTTAACCCAATGTAAATTAGATTAATAATTAAGAGTGCCATTATTCCTTATGACTTTGTAAAAGTCCTATCATATTAAGTTCCATACACTGAAAAACATTCATGCCATAAGTTAGCTGTTGATATATATAAATAAGTAGATCCAAAAAAAGAGAAAAACCACCCACTTTCAGTTCATTTCAATAGACCAATAACCAACAAAGATAGCCTGAACTCTATTTTGGTCTTTAGTAAATTCTGTATTCAAAACACATTTCTTCCATATGTTGAACTGAGAGGTAATTTGAATTTCAGAGTATTTTCCTAGAGGACCTCCATACATCATTCATACATGATTCTGAATTTTTTAAATCCCCAATATTTAGGGGTTATCAAATAAGAAAGCCAGTTGCCATTCTTAGTAGACTCAAGGAAATCAACTAAAAGAGCTTTTCCTAAGTTTCATTCATTTTTAAGATTCAGATTTGTTTAAACACAAATTCAACCATCTGTCTCAAGTCTGGGCTCATTTCAAACTGGTTTTCATAATTAAAGTACTCCAGAGAGACAACTCAATGGATCTAATCACTTTTAATTGGCTATAATATATCACAGAACCATTCGTAATGCATGAAGAGGCAATTTAAGAAAATCTACTTTCCCATTACAGAAAATTTTACTTTTGAATGAGACTTACAAGTAATCCCCCACAGCTCAAGCAATAGACAGGCTCGTACTCTGTCTGCTTTGGGTAAGTGAGGGCTTGTTGATAATCAGGCATTTTACCAATGCTTTAGTTTTCCTCTCTTTCTCATAGAGAAGAAGATAATTTGAAAAAGAGTTTGTTTCCTCTCTCTTGTTATAAAAGCTGATGAAGAATGTTCCTCACAAGCTTCTCCAGACTGACTGGTAAGGGCATGTATAGTGTGGAAGAGTTCATCCTGTCTTTTCTGAATATGATATGCACAAAGCAGACACACTGAGACTCCCACCCATGTACGAGAAGCCCCACAAATGTCTTTGTGGGTATTCTGAGGCTTAGTAAATATAAAACCATTAGTGTAATTCTAGCTATAAGAATACACAGCTGTGAAGCAGTTTTCTGAATATCTTTTCCGATATTTCAATATATCTTTGAGCAAACTATAGAACTTCAAAGGAGAATCATATTTAAATTCACTTAATTCAATACTATATAGCATTCCTTATATTTTATAAAACTAGCATGCGTTTACTCTTTAGAAGTATTTTTTAACTTTGAAAAAGGTACTAACATGGTGTACAAACAAGGCTGTGCATGTAAGTATGCAGATAAAGATGACGCATATTTTCTACAATATTAACAAGATGACAGTGAAACAAACAAAATCTGGGAGTGAAGAAACTCATTCAACTTTACCAACATATGAGACAGAATGGTAAAGTCCACTAAGACTCTAAAACTTAGGTGAATGTGCCAAGTAGATATATGGAAGATTGAAGAAAAGACCCAAATCATAATTATTCAGGCAAATCTCTAATACCTGAGATGAAAAATACAGTGCATGAAGTTAAAAGCAGATTAGACACTGCAGAAGACAAGATTAGTAGAACTGTAGACATAACCATACAAGCTAACCAACATGAAAGAGAAATAATACAGAACAAGGGGGAAAGTAAACAGACCATCAGAAGGCTGTAAGCAAATACAAACTGCATAATGCACACGTACTGCAGTCGCCGAAGGAAATGAGAGAGAAATGTAGACAGAAAATATACATGAAGAAATAATGGCTGAAAGTGTCCCAAAGTTGATAAAAATTATAAACTTTCAGATATAAGAAGCTCAAAACCCATAAATACAAAAAAATCACATAAAGGAATATCAGAATAAAATTCCTCAAAATCAATAATAAATAAAAGGAAATCCTAAAAGCTGCCAAAGAAATACAAACCATGTACAGCCACAAAGAAAATGATTAGAATAGATTTCTCCTTCAGAGCAACAAAGGGCAACATCCTTAAAGACCTAACAAGAAAAAAAAAAAAAAAACCTGCCAAGAAAAATTCTATACCCAACAAAATATATTTCCAAAAAAAAAAGGTGAAATGAAATCTTTTTTAGATGTACAAAAGCTGAATTTACCACTTGTAGACTTTGTTGTTGTTCAGTTGCTAAGTAGTATCCGACTCTCTGCAACCCTATGAACTGCAGCACACCAGGCTTTTCTGTCCTTCACTATCTCCCAGAGTCTGGCTCAGCTCATGCTCATTGAGTCGGTGATGCCATCCAACCACCTCATCCTCTCTCGCCCCCTTCTCCTTCTGTCCTCAATCTTTCCCAACAACAAGGTCTTTTCCAGTGAGTTGGCACTTTGCATCAGGTGGCCAAAGTATCAAAGTTTCAGCTTCACTATCAGTCCTTCCAATGAATATTCACTGTTGATTTCCTTTAGAATGGACTGGTTTGATCTTGCTGCTGTCCAAGGGACTCTCAAAAGTCTTCTCCAACACCACAGTTCAAAAGCATCACTTCTTTGGTGCTCAGCTTTCTTTATGGTCCAACTATCACATCCATACATGACTACTAAAAAACCATAGCTTTGACTATATGGATCTTTGTTGGCAAAGTAATATCTCTGCTTTTTAATACATTGTCTAGGTTGATCATAGTTTTTCTGCCAAGACGGAAGTGTCATAATTTCATAAGATCCATATAGTCTTTGTTGGCAAAGTGATGTCTCTGCTTTTTAATACATTGTCTAGGTTGGTCATAGTTTTTCTGCCAAGATGGAAGTGTCATAATTTCATAAGATCCATATAGTCAAAGCTATGGTTTTTCCAGTAGTCATATATAGATGTGAGAGTTGGACCATAAAGCAAGCTAAGCACCAAATAAGTGATGCTTTTGAACTGTAGTGTTGGAGAAGACCCTTGAGAGTCCTTTGGACAGCAAGAAGATCAAACCATAATTTCAAGGCTTCGGTCACCATCCACAGTGATTTTGGAGCCCAAGAAAATAAAATCTGCCACCGTTTCTACTTTTTCCCCATCTATTTGCCACAAAGTGATGGGACTGGTTGCCATGATCTTCAGCTTTTGAATGTTGAGTTTTAAGCCAGCTTTGTCACTTTCCTCTTTCACCTTCATCAAGAGGCTCTTTAGTTACTCTTTGCTTTCTGCCAATATAGTGGCTTCATCTGCATATCTGAGGTTGACAGTTCTCCCAGTAGTCTTGATTCCAGCTGTGCTTCATCCAGCCCGGCACTTCACATGCTGTACTCTGTGTAGAAGTTAAATGGGCAAGGTGACAATGTACAGCCTCGACATACTCTTTTCCCATTTGGAACCAGTCAACTGTTCTAAAACCAGTCAACCAGTTCTAACTGTTGCTTCTTGACCCACATACAGGTTTCTCAAGAGACAGGGAAGATGGTCTGGTACTCCCATCTTTTTAAGAATCTTCCACAGTTTGTCATGATCCACACGGTCAAAAGCTTTAGTGTAGTCAATCAAGCAGATGTTTTTCTGGAATTCCCTTGCTTTCTCTATGATCCAATGAATGTTTGCAATTTGATCTCAGCTTGTACATCTGGAAGTTCTCGGTTCACATACCGCTGAAGCCTAGCTTGAAGGATTTTGAGCATTACCTTGCTAGCATGTGAAAAGAGCGCAGTTTGTGGTAGTTTGAGCATTCTTTGGCATTGTCTTTCTTTGAAACTGTAATGAAAACTGACCTTTTCCAACCCTGTGGCCACTGCTGAGTTTTCCAAATTTGATGACATGTTGAGTGCAGCACTTTAACAGCATCATCATTTAGGATTTGAAATAGCTCAGCTGGAATTTTATCACCTTCACTAGCTTTGTTGGTAGTAATGCTTCCTAAGGCCGACTTGACTTCATGTTCTAGGATGTCTGGCTCTAGGTGAGTGACCACACCATCGTGGTTGCCTCAGTCAGTAAGACCTTTTTTGTATAGTTCCGCATAGTCTTGCTACCTCCTCTTAATCTCTCCAGCTTCTGTTAGGTCCTTGCTGTTTCTGTCCTTCCTCATGTCCATCTTCCCATGAAATGTTCCCTTGGTATCTCCAATTTTCTTGAAGGGATCTCTAGTCTTTCCCATTCTACTGTTTTCCTCTACTTCTTTGCAATGTTCATTTAAGAAGGCCTTCTCATCTCTCCTTGCTGTTCTCTGGAGCTCTGCATTCAGTTGGGTATAATTGATTGATTATATATTCTTTGCAGCCGAAGATGGAAAAGCTTTATACAGTCAGCAAAAACAAGACCAGGAGCTGACTGTGGCCCAGATCATGAACTCCTTATTGCCAAATTCAGGCCAAATTGAAGTAGAGAAAACCACTAGCCCATTCAGGCATGACCTGAGTCAAATCTCTTATGATTATAGAAGGGAGGTGATGAATAGATTTAAGGGTTTAGATCTGGTAGACAGACTGTCTGGCAAACTATGGACAGAGATTCGTAACACTGCAGAGGAGGCAATAACCAAAACTATCGCGAAGAAAACAAAATGCAAGAAGGAAAACGGGTTTATCTGAGAAGGCTTTACAAATAGCTGAGAAAAGAAGAGAAGTAAAAGGCAAGGGAGTAAGGGAAAGATATACTCAACTGAATGTAGAGTTCCAGAGAAAAGCAAGGAGAGAAAAGAAGGCCTTCTTAAATGAACAAGTAAAATGATACCAGATGGAATAAAGAATTCTATGAAAGATGACTACATGGATAAATATATAAGATGCTTTAATATAATTTTAAAGATATCTGACTAAACAAAAACAGAAATATTAACAATATAGTATAAAGTTAAAAACATATGCAAAAGTAAAATACATCACAACAATAGCACAAACACAGGAATCACACCAGTGTCAGGATTCCTTGTTGTACAAGGTGATACACTGCCACTTGAAGGTATACTATGGTAAAATAAACATAAAATACCGAAACGGTTATAGCTAATGAGACAACAAAGGAGATACGACAACAAAGAGAATCTTAGGAAATTTTTTCAATTAATTCAGAAGAAGGAAGAAAAAAGGAAAAGTACAAGGAAGAACAATGGAACAAGGGGAAAGAAATTGCAAGATGACAAATTTAAACCTAACACTGTCAAAATCAATCCCACTGTAGTCTAACCATCCCAATTAAAAGGTAGAGACTATCAAGATAAAATAGCAAGACCTCATTATATGTGCTTATCAGCAACGTACATCAACTATAAAGACTAAAAAATGCTGAAGTGAAAGGATTAAAAAAATACCATGTAAACATTAATCAAAATATCTAATATTAATATCAGAACAAATAACACAGTAAAGAATAATACCAGGGATAATAAAGGTCATTTCATATGAGAGAAAGGTCAGAGCATTAGGAGGGAACAACAATCATGACGGCTGCTTACACTCAATAGCAAGTTTCAAAACACATTAAGCAAAAAACTGACAAAACTGCGAGAAGAGACAAACACAACCACACTGGGAGATTTCAGTCGCCCTCTCTCAATAATCGAGAGAGCAGGTAAATGAATATCAGTGAGAACATAGCTTTTAATAATACTGTCAACCAACTGGCCCACGCCAACAGTATAGACCACTGCAAGCAGCAACAGCAGAATACATGTTCTTATAAAGTGCACACGAAGCATTTACCAAGATAAACCAACTGTGGACCTTATAAAATATATTCATAAGTGTAAAAGGAATAAAATCATAAAAAAAATTCTCAGAACAAGTGAAATTAAATTATTAATCAAAAATAGAGACTTCTTTAAATGTCAAAACTTAGGAAACAGTACATTTCTAAATAACCTGTGGATGAAAGGGAAAAAAAACAAAAACAAAAGAAATATTTGAAGTATTTTGAACTAAACAAAAATGACAGCATAATACATACAAATTTATGGAATGTTGTTAAAACACTACTTAGGGAAATTCATAGCACTAAATGCCTATATTAGAAAAGAAGACAATTCTCAAATCAATGATCTTTGTTTCCACATTAAAAAAAAAAAAAAACAGACAAACTGGTGCAAACAAAGCCTAAAGCAAGCACAAGGAAGGAAAGAAACAAAGATCAGAGTATAAATCAATTAAAAAGAAAGCAGAAAAACAGAAACAAAACAAAGCCTAAAGCCGACCTGTGAGAAGATTAATGAAGCCAATAAACCTCTAGCCAGAATGATTAGGTAAAAAAGACAAGACAGAAAGCGTCAATAACAAAAATGAGAAAGAAAATATCACTGCAGATTCTGTAAAAGGGTGAAAAAGGAAGTATTCTGAACAACTTAGTACCAATAAACCTAACAAACGAACAGTTCCTTGAAAGATACAACCTACTAAAACTCAAAGAAAAAGATAAACAAATAGCTGGTATCACCTAAAGAAACTGAATTTATCGTTTAAAAATTTTAGCTGAAAAGAAAAAAATAAAGCAAGCAGACCCACATGGCTTCACAAGTGAATTCTACCAATATTTAAGAAATACTATGAATTGAACACAAGGATCTCTACAAAATTAAAGAGGGGGAAAATCAAGCAGAGGAAAAGTGTTAAAATTATACCAAAATGAGACTAGCTATTAAAAGAAACAAAGACAAATATGAAAATTCATAAAAACTTAGCCAATCATATCAAATAACATCAAAAATAATAATACATCATAGCCAAGAGGAGTTTATCCCCCAGATGTGAGGTTGGTATAATATTTGAAAAATGTGAAAATCAATCAGAACAACTTACTGTATCAAACTAAAAGAAGAAGAAATACACATCTCCACAGATACAGAAAAATCATTTGACAAAACCTAACTTCCATTACTAAGCAGGAATAAAAGTGGACTTACTCAAGCCAACAGAAAGAAAAATCTTTGAGAAACTATAGTTAACTTCATCCTTACGATGAAAGTCTTCCCCGCTAAGATCAGCAGCAAGGCAAACATGCTTGCTCTTTCTTCTTCTATTCAAGACTATATTGGAGATACTAGCTAGGGAAGTTAGGCGAGGAAAAAAAAAAAAAAAAAACCCTCTAGACTGAAAAGGAAAACTGTCTTTATCCGCAGCTAATACGATCCTGTGGGAGTCCTCCTGAGTAGTTATTGACTCTCTATAAGGAAGATGTGACCACCTGAAAATATCATTACATAGTTAACTGGCTCTACTCCAATATAAAAAAGAAATTCAAAATATTAAAAAAGATTAATATAAAAAATATTTTAAAAAGAGAGGACACGACAGCAAATTTTTCCACTTAACAACCATTATGTCAGAACCTTAATTTGGATACAAGCTTTATGGACTCACAAAATTGTTTTATGGCAAACCTAACCATGTATTTAATCAACTAAAAGCATTCAGAATAATATGCAATAGGAAAGGAAAACCTGTGTATTTTGCATTCAAGAACTTACTATTCCATGCTATCAAGAAACATTCTAAATTATTAACTTCAGTTCATAATTTGGTTGTTCTCAGCATACATGTTATAAGTAAAAACCAACAGACTACTGTCCAAATTAGTCCAAGTTAATTTAAGACAAATATTTGTTCCTGCAACACAGACGAGAACAAAATGAGTTTGATATTTAGGATATATTGCAAAATAAAAAAAGTTTAACTAAAATGAAAGTGAAAGGCACTCAGTCATGTCTGACTCTTTGCAACTCCATGGCCAGAATACTGGAATTCTCTAGGCCAGAATACTGGAGTGGATAGCTTTCCCTTCTCCAGGGGATCTTCCCAACCCAGGGATCAAACCCAGGTCTCCCACATTGCAGGTGGATTCTTTACCAACTGAGCTATCAGGGAAGCCCAGCAAAAATGATACTCTACTAATATTACAAATGAATGCTATCCTTTACATTCGATAACATAAATCAGTGTTTCTTTGATATAAATTCTAACATTGAAAACTGAAAGTAAATCAGTGTTTCTTTGATATAAATTCTAACATTGAAAACTGAAAGTATTTTGTGTAATCCATACAGCAGGGGTCAGGAGTCTGGAACGTCAGTATGAACCCAGGCTGCCTATTGATCTACTACTGTGGCTGAACCTCCAGTTGCAGTCACTGAACCTGGATTCTAAGCCAGTTCTCCATCAAATCCAGAATTTAACTCTGACTCACTACAGGAACTGCTGCCAGGTGCTATATCCTCCAGAGCCTTGTCTTCTCAGGGTGGATCCCATGTGTTGGACTGAGTTTTCAAATAGCTTTCCCAAGACCTCCCAATTCCTAAAGTAAGGACTCTAAACACCAGACCCGTGGTTTGGCTCTCCACTGCCAGTGCCCCAGCAGCTCCTAGAGCCCATTCCAGAAATGGCCTGGTGGGGCCTCCCCAGATAAACTACGGTTCTGACATAAAATCTGTAAATGCTGCAAGAATCTGCCCACACATCATGCTTATAAAGAGTAAACAACTTCACACACACACAAACAACCCCTATTTCCATGATAAATGTAGAAGCAGTTTAAAAACCAGGTTTTCAGAAGTACAGGTTTATACTTTTTCATATAAACAGGAGTATAAGGATAGCTATGATTATAAAAGGGAAATTTCCGTGTGTCTCATGCATTTACATAGTTACATAAGAACTTATTTTACAAGTACATCCTCTACACATTATAAATTGATTTAATGAGAGGAATTAAATTCTTGAAAACAGGAACACACTATCACTAACACCTTTAGAAAGGAAATGCATTAATAAATAAGCTCACATATTTTAACAGGAGACTCAGTCAAATAATATGGTTCTTAAGATCAATTAAAGCTATAGTCTTCAGATTTTCTAGTTTCCTTCTTATTACTAACACAGCAATAAATGGTGTTTTATCTCTGCTGCTGCTGCTAAGTCACTTCAGTCGTGTCCGACTCTCTACAACCCCAGAGATGGCAGCCCAACAGGCTCCCTCATCCCTGGGATTCCCCAGACAAGAACACTGGAGTGGGTTGCCATTTCCTTCTCCAATGCATGAAAGTGAAAAGTCAAAGTGAAGTCACTCAGTCCTGTCCGACTCCTAGCGACCCCATGGACTGCAGCCTACCAGGCTCCTTTGTCCATGGGATTTGCCAGGCAAAAGTATTGGAGTGGGTTACCATTGCCTTCTCCAGTTTTATCTCTACCAAAAGTAATAAAGAACAATTATTACCTGTGAATAATCTTTGATAATATAAACATTAGGTACAAGAACTATCTAAAATTTATGATACCAGAATTAGATTTCATGTTTTAATCAAAAATAAACTATCATTAAAAGTAGGTATCAAAGACTTGGGAGTAATAATGTATTTCTTTTCCTAACTAATCATTCTCCAACAGATGTAGACCTACTGTGAAATACTTCACATAGATGGATTACAATATAAATGAATTAAGTCATCACTTGCTCTGGGTGAATTCAAATATGGATATTTATACTACAGGAAATTTGAGAATGCTAGCCAAGCATTAGGTAATGAACTTTATAAAACTTACTCTTTGACAGACTGAGTAGTAATGCTCAATGTACAAAACTGTTTTTAAATTACTCTTGATGGCTTAGCAAAGGCTAAATTTTGAAACAGGGGACTTGAAGTTCCCAAGTTAGAACATCAACTAGCAATGGGTAAGTTCCTTGAATGTTTGAACCTCAACAACTTAAAGATAGCAAATAATACTCAGTAAATATTTCTTGATTATATAAAGCACTTTTTAAGACAAAAAAGGAATAATACTTAGGTATATGAAATTTGAAAATTACGAAATAATCATACAACATTGGAACTTACATCCAAGACTGACTCCAAAGTCTGACTTTGCACTTTTATTCTTTTCTTCACTTAAATAACTTACATAACTTAACTACAAAGACATTTTAAAAGATAAATTTGCATTAAAAAGAGATCAGGGTCTCAAAATGTTGGTTGAGGCACAAGAAAAAATAAGTAAAAATAAGCAAACTGTGAATATTAATTCATCTTCCCTAAAAAAGCAGCAGAAACCCTGCAAGAAACAGAAACAGGAATAACAATGTGGGAGGGGTAGAGACAGGGTGAGAGAGAGACGCCAAGGACAGGCTTTAGGGAGTCCTGGGAGGGAGGGC
>NW_011494761.1:2184667-2197583 GCF_000754665.1 Bison bison bison
ACTCGGGGAAGTGGCCTGGGTGCATGGAGGGCGGGGAGGGAAGCAGGGGAGGGGCGGGGAGGGAGCAGAGGAGGAAGGCTGGAAAGGGCAGCAGGAGGAGGCAGGGAAGCGGGGCAGAAAGGCTGGGGCGGAGAAGAGAGAGCGGAACACAGCTTCCAAATCCCTCTCTCTTCTAGTCTACTGGGACTAACAAGAACACCGTGTGTTTGGATATGTTGTGCAAAACATATCCAAACACGGGAGCTGTTTATCTACCTCAACAACACAACAGAAGAATATGCAACCAGAAGACAAAGAGAGAATACAGTAATAAAAGAGGAAGGTAAGTTAAACGATACAACTTTTTCAGAGCTGCTCGTTGTTGAGCAGCTCGTTGCACGTGACTGGAGCACACAAGGACTGGGGCCCCAGGCTCCTCGGTCCACAGAATCGTCCAGGCAAGAATGCGGGAGTTGGTTCCATTTCCATCCCCAACAGAGCTGCTAATAATGTTTATATATGACCAAGAAAAAAAAAACTTTTATAATTAACAAAATCTAAATATGAAGACTATTTAGTCACATTTACAACTATAACCAGAAATCTCTGTTAAAAACATAATGTTTCTCTTTCCATTTATTTCCAAAGCGTATTATGAAAATTTTAGGACAATAAAATTGAGCTATAAAAGCAAAACTAAGCTATAAAATGACTTGTGATTTTAATGGTACTTAAATACAGGTAGAAAGAGGATCAATAAAGACTTCTAAACAAATATGACTTTATTTTTCTTATTTAATATTAATTCAATAAGTAAATCTGAAGGCTGAGGGAAAATTTTAAACATTCTTTGCACCCTATCACAAGTACTACATAATTCTATTTAGTGTGAACTACTCAAAAATAGTTTCTACCTCAAAAAGAAAAAATTATTCCATTTGATAATTTGTCTATTTAGGCTTATTTTAATAAACCTATATGTTAATCAGTCTAAGTGGATTCACTCCACCACTTATAAAGATAACTTTCAAATGATAAAAATAAAAGTCACTACAATAAACATTATTCCTAATTGTGCCATACCTTTAGCTACAGCTTCTTTATATTTCTCTTTGGCAGAATTCATTTCTTTTATTAATTGTCTATAGCTGGTTTTTAATTTCTCTAATTCTGTCTTTGTAACCTGTCAAAAAAAAGAAATGCAAAAAGATTTTTAAAAGCTTAAATTTACATCTGGCAAGAACTTAAATTTCAAAGCATTAACTGATGCATCTTTTACTGCTTATGAGTCAGAAGTGCTCTTTAATATATAATTATAAACAATAAACTAAAATTAGCTTAGAAACTGGTGATAAATTCAAAGCATATGAAAAAAAGAAAAACATTTCTTAAAAAGAAGAGCAAATCATAAATTAGTGCTGTCATTACCTAAAATTGAAAGGCCAATAATTTATTGCTATTTACAGAAATATTTTCTCTAATAAAAAAACTAATTTAAAATTCTTATTTTAATCATACAGAATAACTCTGAGTGGTCATAATTCATCATTTCTAATATGAATTTTTTTTTTACACTGTAACATCTCTGAAAAGATGCATCCAATTAATGTTGACCAGGCAGCATTCATGACAGTGGTCACAGCATGCACACATTAACTTGGTTATTATTTCTGCAGAAAGGCTTGACAAATCCAAGTCCTTGACTCTGTAGTCAGCCATAAAAAGCGTTCAAGAAAAAACTGAGAATCTTAGATGGTATCTGAAAAACATCTACTAAGACTTCTGAGAAGAGTTAAGAAATCAGCACCATTAAAAACTTGCTAAAGGGACATAAGCAACTTGGAAGCAAGTCCCAGAGCCTACTTTAAACAAATTCTGCATCACCAAAGCTCTTGACAGCATGGAAGACAGCACTGTGTAAGTGAACAAAAATGTCAACAACTATGATAGATATGTGCTAAGTCGCTTCAGTCGTGTCCACATCCTTGCAACTCTATGAATTGTAGCCCACCAGGCGCCTCTGTCCATGGAATTCTCCAGGCAACAATATTACAGTGGGTTGCCATGCCTCTTCCAGGGGATCTTCGCAACCCAGGGGTCGAACCCACATCTCTTATATCTCCTGCATTGCAGGGAGGTTCTTTACCACTAGCGCCACCTGGGAAGCCCCATGATATATAGATACCGTTCATCATTTAGTCAATAAGTCATGTCCGACTCTTGCAACACCATGGACTGCAGCCCACGCGGTTTCTCTGGCCATGGGATTCTCCAGGCAAGAATACTGTAGTGGTCCACCATTTCCTTCTCCAGGGGATCTTCCTGACCCAGGGATCGGACCTGCATCTTCTGCATTGCAGGCGGATTCTTTACAGACTGAGCCACCAGGGAAGCCCATGATACAGATATAAATAGAAATGACTTCAAATCATTTCCTTTTAAAAGAAAACCTCAGTGGTTAACATGTTTTAATGGACTTTACCTTTTAGAGCAGTTTTAGTATCACAGCAAAACTGAGCACAAAGTACAGAGATTTCCCATTTGTCCCTCATCCCTACTCGTGCACGGCCTCACTGATCAACATGCTCCACTCGAGTTTGTCTGTACGTTTGTTACAACTGATGAACCTATAAGAACATATCATTCTCGCACAAGTACACAGGTTACATTAAGTTCCACTCGTGGAGTGTATTTTATGGTTTTGAACAAATATACCATGACATGTATCCCACCACTACAGGACCACACACAGATGTTTCACCGTCTAAGACCCTCCGTGCTCCACTTGTTCACGAACCCCTAGCAACCGATGATCTTTTTACTACCTTCACAGCTCTGACTTCTCGAGAATACCATATAGGTAGAATCATATATATTTTTCAGATTGGCTTCTTTCACTTAGTGGGCCTCCCTGGTGGCTCAGATGGTAAAGAATTCGCTACATTGTGGGAGGCCTGGGTTCAATCCCTGGGTTGGGAAGATCCCCTGGAGAAGGGAATGGCAATGCACTCCAGCATTCCTGCCTGGAGAATCCCATGGACAGAGGAGCCTGGCGGGCACCAGACAGTCAGACACAACTGAGCAACGAACACTTTCCCTTCCTTTCACTTGGTAATATACATTTAAGGGTCCTGCATATCTTTCTTGGTAGCTCATTTCCTTTGAGCACTGAATAATATTCCATTGTCTGGATGCACCACAGTTTATCCATTCATTACTAAAAGACATCTTGGTGGCGTCTACGTTTTGACAATTATGAATAAAGCTGTTATAAACTGCTATGTGTGGGCTTTAGTGTAGACATATGTTCTCAACTTCTTTGGATAAATACCAAGGAGCTCAATTTTTGGAACCTACGGTGAAACTATTTTTATTTTTGTAAAACACAACCAAACTGTCTTCAAACCGGCTGAATTATTATGTAATCCCACCAGCAATGAATGAGAGTTCCTGTTGCTCCATAACCTCACCAGTATTTGATGTCGTCAGTGTTCTGGATTTGGGACATTCTAATGTGGGGCAGTGGTATCTCATTGTTCCTTTAGTTTGCATTTCCCTGATGGCATAAAATTTGAGCAAATTTTTATCTGCTTATTTGCCATCTGTGTATCTTCTTTGGTGATGTGTTTATTTTTTCATAAGGTTGCTTCTTGTCTTAACGGACTTAGAGTTCTTTCTGTGTTTTAGATAACAGTCCTTTATCAAATGTCCTTACAAACTTTGTCTCCCAGTTTACAGTTCATCTTCTCATTCCTTTGATATTGTATTTTGTAGAAGTGTGGTTTTTGGTTTTTTTGAGGAGACTGTGTGTGTGTATGTGTGTGTATAAATATATATTTGCAGTAGGCAAGAAATATGGACACTTCCATCTGCATGACTGCCCATCACAGTTTACTGCTCTGGTCTCAGGGAACTGAACATTTTTCAATTGGGCACACCTTTAAACTGATGTATCCCATTCATGTCTGTTGTTGAAACCTGTCTGAAAATTTTCCCAATCTGATTCATTTTATCTTGTGTATCAGGCTGCTTTCAGCTCATTGTTCTTTTAAATTTGTGAAGTCATTATATAGCTTATACTTGCTTACAGACGACCCAGAGTATGCTTGAGACTCTACTGCGTCTGACTTTCAACGCTCTTCAGTTCAGTTCAGTTCAGTTGCTCAGTTGTGTTTGACTCTTTGTGGACTGCAGCACGCCGGGCCTCCCTGCCCATCACCAACTCCCAGAGTTTACTCAAACTCACGTCCAGTGAGTCGGTGATGCCACCCAACCATCTCATCCTCTGTCATCCCCTTCTCCTGCCTTCAATCTTTCCCAGCATGAGGGTCTTTTCTAATAAATCAGTTCTTCACATCAGGTGGCCAAAGGATTGGAGTTTCAGCTTCAGCATCAGTCTTTGCAATGAACACTCAGGACGGATTTCCTTTAGGATGGACTGGTTGGATCTCCTTGCAGTCCAAGGGACTCGCAAGAGTCTTCTCCAACACCACAGTTCAAAAGCATCAATTCTTCGGTGCTCAGCTTTCTTCACAGTCCAACTCTCACATCCATACATGACCACTGGAAAAACCATAGCCTTGACTAGACGAACCTTTGTTGACAAAGTAATGTCTCTGCTTTTGAATATGCTATCTAGGTTGGTCATAACTTTCCTTCCGAGGAGTAAGCGTCTTTTAATTTCATTGCTGCATTCACCTGCAATGATTCTGGACCCCAAAGAAATAAAGTCTGCCACCGTTTCCCCATCTATTTGCCATGAATCTGATGGGACCAGATGCCATGATCTTTGTTTTCTGCATGTTGAGCTTTAAGTCAGCTTTTTCACTCTCCTCTTTCACTTTCATCAAGAGGATCTTTAGTTCCTCTTCACTTTCTGCCATAAGGGTGGTGTCATCTGCATATCTGAGGTTATTGATATTTCTCCCAGCAATCTTGATTCCAGCTTGTGCTTCTTCCAGCCCAGGGTTTCTCATGATGTACTCTGCATAGAAGTTAAATAAGCAGGGTGACAATATACAGCCTTGATGTACTCCTTTTCCTATTTGGAACCAGTCTGTTGTTCCATGTCCAGTTCTAACTGTTGCTTCCTGACCCGTATACAGGTTTCTCGAGAGGCAGGTCAGGTGGTCTGGTATTCCCATCTCTTTCAGAATTTTCCACAGTTTGTTGTGATCCACACAGTCAATTCCCTTACCTTCCTCTAAATTCTGTAATAAAGATGCCACACCCTTGGAGACTAGAGTCACAGCTTTGTACTTTGAGTCACATCCAACGTAAGTAAAATTTCTCAGAATGAAAACTCACGATGTCCTTTGCTGTATGCCACGCATGTCACATACATTTCTGCAGAGCTATAATTTTTTAAAAAAGAGAGAAAGGAGGGAATCCCCTGGCAGTCCTGCGGTTAGGACTCTGTGCTTTCACTGCTGAAGGTCTGGGTTCAATCCCTGGTCGGGGAACTAACATTCTACAAGCCGTATGGTACAGCCAAAAATGAACATTTTTTTAAAGAAAGAGAGACAAAAAGGAAGGGCAGAAAAGAGAACAGAAGTCTTACATTTTTATGAATTCCAGCTTATCAATGATTTCTCCATGGATCATTTTGCTGTTCTATCTAAAAAATCATCTCCATATCTAAGGTTATCTAGGTTTTCTATTTATCTTCTAGGTGTTTTACAGTTTTGAATTTTACATTTCAGTCTGTGATCCATTTTGAGTTAATTTTTGTGACTGGTGTAAAATCTGTGTAAGGATTCATTATTTGCACATTTTTTTTGTCCCTGTTCCAGTGCCATTTGTTGAAAATATTAACTGTTCTCCCCTGTGCTGACTTTGCCCCTTTTTTCCAAAGATCAGTCAACTATATTTATATGAATCTACTTCTGGACTCTATATTCCGTTTCACTGACCTATTTGTTTATCTGTTTATTTTCTTTCACAAACGCCAAACTCTCTTGATCAGTGTCTTTATAATAAATCTGAAAGTCACATAATGTTGGTCTTCCAATTTTGTTCTCCAATGTTCTGTCGCCTACTCTGGGTCTTTTGCTACTCCACATGAATTTTAGAATCAGTTCGGCATTTGCTGGGATTGTGATTGGGATCTGTATTAAATCTATAGTGCAAAATGGGAAAAACTGATATCTTGACAATATTGAGGACACAGGATAACAATTATTTCTCCACTGATTTCTCTCATCAGTTCAGCATCAGTTCAGTTCAGTTCAGTTCAGTTGCTCAGTCGTATCCAACTCTTTGCAACCCCATGAACCGCAGCACGCCAGGCCTCCCTGTCCATCACCAACTCCCGAAGTTTACTCAAACCCATGTCCATTGAGTCAGTGATGCCATCCAGCCATCTCATCCTATGTCATCCCCTTTTCCTCCTGCCCCCAATCCCTCCCAGCATCAGAGTCTTTTCAAATGAGTCAGCTCTTTGCATCAGGTGGCCAAAGTATTGGAGCCTCAGCCTCACCATCAGCCCTTCCAATCAACACCCAGGACTGATTTCCTTTAGGATGAACTGTTTGGATCTCCTTGCAGTCCAAGGGACTCGCAAGAGTCTTCTCCAACACCACAGTTCAAAAGCATCAATTCTTTGGCGGTCAGCTTTCTTCACAGTCCAATTCTCACATCCATACATGACCACTGGAAAAACCATAGCCTTGACTAGATGGACCTTTGTTGGCAAAGTAATGTCTCTGCTTTTGAATATGCTATCTAGGTTGGTCATAACTTCCCTTCCAAGGAGTAAGCATCTTTTAATTTCATGGCTGCAGTCACCATCTGCAGTGATTTTAGAGCCCACAAAAATAAAGTCAGCCACTGTTTCCAATGTTTCCCCATCTATTTGCCATGAAGTGATGGGACCAGATGCCATGATCTTAGTTTTCTGAATGTTGAGCTTTAAGCCAACTTTTTTACTCTCCTCTTTCACTTTCATCAAGAGGCTCTTTAGTTCTTCTTCATTCTGTCATTGTTCTCCTATAGATCTTGTACATACACTTTGTTAGATTTATACCTAAGTATTTCATTTTTTGAGGTTCTAATGTAGATGGTATTGTGCTTTTAATTTCATATTCTACCTGTTCATTGTTAATACATAGGGAAGTGATTGATTTTTGTATGCTAACACTGTATCCTGCAAAGTGAAATCAGTCAGTTGTGTCTGACTCTTTGCAACCTCATGGACTGTGGCCCTCCTGGCTCTGTCCAAGGGATTTTCCAGGCATGAATACTGGAGTGGGTTGCCATTTCCTGCAAACTTGCTACAACTGATTGTTTGTTTCAAGAGTTTTTGGTTGATTCTCTCAGATTATCTACATAAACAACCATGTCATTTGTAAATAATGACATTCATTCCCAATCTGTATACATTTTATTTCTTGTCCTGGTCTTGTTTCATTAGTTAAGATTGACAGGATTTTTTTAACAAGCAGTGGCAAGGGGGGGACATCCATGTCTTGCTCTGATCTTAATGGGAAAGTTACATGTTTCTCACATTTATGTATGATGTTAGCTGGAAGTTTTTTGTAGATATTCTTTATCAAGTTGAGGAAGTTCACCTTTATTCCTAGTTTACTGAGAGTTTTTAATCACGAATTGGTGGTAGATTTTGTCAGATGCTTTCTCTCCATCTATTCATATGCTCATGTAATTTTTCTTTTTAGTTTGTTGATATAATGGAGTCCATTAATTGATTTTCAAATACTGAACCAAACTTTCACAACTGAAATAAATTCCACTTGTCAAGGTGCATAAATTCTTTTTCTACACTGTTGGATTTTATTTCTCAATAGTTCAAAGACGTTTGCATCTATGTTCATGAGAGACATTGGTTTATAGCTTCCTAATATCTTTGTCTGCTTTTGGTGTTTGATAATACTAGCATCCTAGAATGGGATTGGTAAGCTTCTCTCTGTTTCTTTTTCTGAGGTAAGTCTGTAGAAAAGTGGTGCAATTTCTTCCTTGAATGTTTGATAGAATTCACCAGTGAAGGCATCTGAGCTTGAAGCCTTCTGAGCCTGGTGCCTTCTGTTTTGGAATATTATTAATGATCGATTCAATTACTTTAATAGATACCTGCCTGTTCAGACTGTCCATGTCATCTTATGTGAGTTTCAGCAGATTGTGTCGTTCAAGGTATGCTCCCATTTCTCCCAGCTTATCAAATTTATGGACACAGGGTTGATTAAAGAGTATTCCTTCATTATCCTTTTAATAGCCATGGGATACATAGTCATGTCTCCTCTTTCACTTCTGATATTAGTCATTTGTACCCACACTGGTTTTTTGTTAGCCTGGCTAGAGACTTGTTGATTTCATTTACCTTCTCGAAATCAGATTTTGGTTTTGCTGACTTTTCTTAATTAGTTTCCTGTTTTCCTTTTCACTGAGTTCTACTCTAATTTTCATTAGTTCTTTTCTTCTGTGTACTTTGGATTCAATTTGTTCTTCTTTTTCTACCGTTTCTTCTAAGGTAGAAGCAGAGATGATTGATTTTAGATATTTCTTTCTTTCTAACAAATGCAGTCCATGCTATAAATTTCCCTCTAAGCACTGCTTTTGCTATATCCCACACATTTTGATAAGTTTTCTTTTCAGTTTCATTTAGTTCAACATATCTTTATATTTTTCTTGAGATTTCTTCCTTGGTCCATGGGTTATTTAGAAGTGTGTTGTTTAATCTCCAAGTATTTGGGGATTTTCTAGCTATCATACTGTATCAATTCCACTCTTTTAAATATATTTTGATGTAGCTTATAACCTGAATGTGGAACATCTTGCTGAATTGTGCAATATAAGCTTGAGAAGAATGTGTATTCCCCTGTTTGTGCATGAAGTAGTCAATAGTGTCCATCACATCTGGCTGACTAATGACATTATTGAGTTCACTCTGTCCTTACTCACTTTCTGTCTGCTGCATCTGTCCATTTCAGATGGGGGTGGGGGAAAGGTACCGAAATCTCCAACTGTAATGGAGGTCCACTCATTTCTCCCTACAATTTTAACAGTTTCGCAGTCCTACCAATATTTTGATGCTATGCTGTTAAGCACATGTACATTAAGGATTGTACTGTCTTCCTGGAGAACGGACCCCTTCAACATTCTGTAACTCTCCTCTTTATCCCTGATAAACGTCCTTGCTTTGAAGTCTGTCTTATCTGAAATTAATATAGCTACTCCCACTTTCTTTGTATTAGGGTCAGTACATCTTTCTCCATCCATTTACTATTAATCTGTATGTGTCTTTATATATAAAGTGGGTTTCTTATAGACAACATATAGTTGTTGCCCTTTCCTCAGATCAGCCAGGCTCCAGCTCAACAGCTTCTTCTGAGGATAGACCTTGGTAGGAACAGAATGCTCTAACCTGTCAGAATGGTTCCCTTTCTCTTCCACTGCCAAGATCATGAGTTTTTTTTTTCCCCCCTATATTCACTGTGAGTACCTCACAGAGATTCAGGAGGTAAAAGTCACAAGTGTGAAGACCCCTCAATGAGCGGGTCCTCCTGGAGTTTTCAACCATCAGAGCGTCCAGAATTTGTCAGTTATAGTTCGGGTTTTTCTACACCTAACACTTGTTCTTTCTTATCTCTCCTTGCTATTCTTTGGAACTCTGCATTCAGATGCTTGTATCTTTCCTTTTCTCCTTTGCTTTTCACTTCTTTTCACAGATGGCTGGATGGCATCACTGACTCTATGGACATGAGTTTGGGTGAATTCTGGGAGTTGGTGATGGACAGGGAGGCCTGGCGTGCTAGATTCATGGGGTCGCAAAGAGTCGGACACGACTGAGCGACTGAACTGAGCTGAACACTTGTTCTCAAGTCTGATGCTGCTCTGGTTAGTTGTGATTCTCTATTTTCACTTGTCCAGTTTGGGGGACAGTCATTTTGCTCTGTGACCTAACTTCTCTAATGGATCTAAGAAGAGTTGCTGATTTTTCAGTTTGTTCCAATTTTTATTTGCTGTTAGGATGGAGTGACAATTCCAAGCTTCTTACATGCTGGATTGGAAAATGGAAGTCTTAACTTCTGAAGTTGCTAAAGAACCAATTCACTGTTCGTAAACTGGCAAATTAATGTCTAAAAGCAAGTATTTGTCTTACCTTTCTTGCATGATCTATACCTCATGGCAACCAGATAGCTGATACAGGAAAAACTTTTACTGAAAATTCCAGCTAACAATTGCATCAGGAACGACAGAAGTAAAATATTGTCGTTTTACAACCTCCACTGAACTAATGGATCTGAGCAGTGGGCATCAAGTGCTTCATTAGGTGAAAGGCTGAAGAGAAAATTTTTAATAGATTGACAAGGCTGGCAGCACTGGTACCTGTTAGCAGATAATATATACCTCTTGTTATGAAACAACAGGAAATCTATACCAGCCCGAAATAAACAGCAAGAGTATTGTCAAGCCTCTAGATCTAACTTCCAGTTTGCTGGAAAACTGAAGGATAAAGGAATACATGAAACTGCATTACAAGATACTAACAGCAAAATCCAAAATGAAAGAATTCAAGTCTATTGAGTAAGTTACCCAGTTTCTTTAAATGCACAGCATTTTAAAACTGGGGTGGCAAGGAGAGCCTACAGATTAAAAGAGATTATTAAAAGGCAATGTATAAGCCAGGTTTGGATCATGATTCAAATGAACCAACTGCAAAAATAACATTTAACAATTATTTCAGCACAATCAGGATAATTAATAATATTAAGGAATTATCTTTATTTTTAGGTGAGTTCGTAACATAGTTTTCTTAAAGAGTAATTATTTAGCAATAAATAATATTTACAGATAAAAGTAAAAAACTGGAATTTTCTATAAAATTATCCAATGTAGAAGAAAGGTAGGTGAGAGTACAGATGAAAAAAACAAACCAAAATATTGACTAGGTGGATGGACAGGTCAATGGGAGTTCATTTAATTATTCTCTCTTCTTCTGTACACTTGAAAATTTTCACAATTAAAACCACTGTAAAAAGTTAGGCAGAAGGGACAGACACCAGTTGTGAAGAAAATTTAGAAGTATCCCAACTAATTTATTTTGGCAGCATTTCTTTCGTGTGAATATATAATCACATATCTTACAATCAATCATGTTTTATATTCAATAAAAATAAGATACTACTTACTAGAGACATTGAAATCTATTTCTTACCAGAAAATAGTGACTAAACACTTTTTAAAGTCAAACAGGATATAGCATCTCAGTGAATCTAAAACTCACACTAAAGAAAGAATCCCAGAGTGGGAAGACAAACCTTAATCATCTCTGCCTCGATCTGCTGATGGACGCCTATGTAACTCTTCTTCACCTGCTGCTTATCTTTGATCATCATGGTGAGCCTGTGTAAGGGCCCGGAATTCAGGTCCTCCGCATGTGTCTTCATGATCCTGCTGAGCTGTTCCGTCTGCTGAATCATAAGTAGCCAAGACTTTTTAAAAAATAAGAAACAAAATTAGCATTTGTATTAGAGGCTTCCATTTCACTGTGTTCAGGAACCTTAAACATTTAGTTTTACACAAATTATTACACTAATATAAAAATAACAGGTTTCTGGCAATTATGCAATAAGCTATATGAATGTTTTGTATACAACATCTTTAAATTCAAGCACAAACGCTTCAAAATTCAGTAAGCAGAGAGTGTGCATGACAGCAGGACAGGACTGAGGGCTCATGGAGAGCCCACTCTTGCAGCCTCACTGCACCACTCCTTGTCTGCCTTCCACTGATGGATTGCTTCTGCCCACACTCTTCCATGGTCTCAGTAAGGAAACTACTTCCCAACAGTCACATGCAACAGAAGCTCACCCATCTTCACTGTAACCTGGCTCTCTGCGGCATCTGATCCCACCGACTCACACTTCCTGAAACTCTCGCTGCTGGTTTCTACGGCCTCTTTTCTTCCAACATACTGACCTGCCTTCCTCCCTTTCTACAAATTCCTTCTCAATCTTTATACCTGCTCTCCTTTTGCTGCCTATGTCTTAAATACTTGAATTCTCTAGATTTCTATCTTTTCTCTTCTCTTAACAAATTAGTTAGAAACCATTCGTTGTTCTAGCTTAACATGTTGCTTCAACAGCAGACACACATCATGCTGGGTTTGGGACAAGTGGGCACATAGATACAGCTGAATCCTATTCAGAAACAAGTTTAGTTTGGTCAGAGAGGATCCATATTAAAGATATACACACAAAAAATAGACAAGGCATGTTTGGATATTTCTCAAAAGTAATTTTTCTACACTATTACTTTTGATCTGTGAATGAACAGAATTAATTTCATTACTGTTAGTATTCCAAGGTAATCCTAAAACAAAATTTAGTAAGTATCTAAATCATAGGCTAGCCTAAAGGAAGCAAAAAATTCGTGGTCACAGTCAGAACTCTCCAGGGTCTAACTGGGTATTCTTGTGTTTGATACACTGCAGTATATGTTCTTTTTAAAAAAGTAATCTTTGAGGACATTTCTTTAGGGAAAAAGGTCATTTTAGTTGTAAAATTTCAGTTGCTTTTAAAAACACAAGACAGGTAGCCTACGAACTCATCATATTTACTTTCAAATTCAAAACCCTGAGTACTAAGATGCTCTTGATACCATAAAGCCATTTAAAACTGACGTAGCTCTTCCATTAAAATATAAAATTTAAGGAAGACGAAAACAAAAAACTATACAAATGTGGATTTAAAATATAATCTAGACTGCCCTAGTAACTGCCGTAGCTCTGCCTTTTTCATATTTTCACTCTAAGAAATAGAGGGTTAGGAAAACATTCTATATAGCATGTGCAGAATGTTAAGGCTACCAAAAATAAAGTGAGAAGAATCAATTTCTTTCTCAAAAAATAAATATCCTCTATCTTCAAAAAACAAATATTCTCTAAGTGCTTTGTAGCAAAAATTTTTTGTGTTTCTATGTA
>NW_011494761.1:2197683-2199092 GCF_000754665.1 Bison bison bison
TCTATGTAGGAGTCCTTGCAGCCTAGGGAGAAGTCTTCTTAGAAGCTACGGTTAAAGGTCATACAAGTAGGTCAGATTACCCTCCACCTCGCAGGACAGCACATCTCATCCTCTCTAATAGCCCTGTTCACTGTAGTTACTGTGGAAAAGTCAAAACCTCCCGAGGAATATATTATCACCACGACTGTCAAAGCCAGAGTGACCTCAATATTTCCCATTTTGACCCAGGGCACAATCTATAGAATCCTGTACTGTCAAAAACTCCTGCTCTGTGATTAGAAAACTCCTTATGCTTTTTATCAGAACTTTCCATTTATCTTTAACAAAAATCTGCTCGATCCCACTTCACTCAGTCGTGTCCGACTCTTTTCGACCCCATGGACACCAGGCTCCTCTGTGAGATTTTCTAGGCAAGAGTACTGGAGTGGGTTGCCATTTCCTTCTCCAGGGAACTTCCTGACCCAGGGATCGAACCCAGGTCTCCCACATTGTAGACAGACGCTTTACTGTCTAAGCCACCAGGGAAGTCCTACTAACAACCTAATAAGGCTAATAAATACTCCTTCTCTTCTGAAGCTGAAGCAACCCTTGAACATGAACAATCCATCAGCAAGTCCTTCTGATTCTCCCTCCAAAGGCTACCACAGATCTACCCACTTCTCTTCATAGTCACCGCCACCCCTTTTGGAAGTTTTGATTGTCTCTGATTTAGACCTAATTGGTGTCCTCTCTTCTGCTGATGCTCCTTTCCACACCATTCCCCTTAACGTAGCAAAAGAAACTGCCATCCTCCTGCAAAAAACCATATACAGGCTTTCCTTTACATTTAAAGGAAAATCCAAACTTCCTTCTAAGACCTAAAGTGTCTCAAATTACGTATCCGCTATAAAAGGCCTCTTGATGAAAATGAAAGTGGAGAGTGAAAAAGTTGGCTTAAAGCTCAACATTCAGAAAACTAAGATCATGGCATCCGGTCCCATCACTTCATGGGAAATAGATGGGGAAACAGTGGAAACAGTGTCAGACTTTATTTTTCTGGGCTCCAAAGTCACTACAGATGGTGACTGCAGCCATGAAATTAAAAAACACTTGCTCCTTGGAAGAAAAGTTATGACCAACCTAGATAGCATATTCAAAAGCAGAGACATTACTTTGCCAACAAAGGTCCGTCTAGTCAAGGCTATGGTTTTTCCTGTGGTCATGTATGGATGTGAGAGTTGGACTGTGAAGAAGGCTGAGTGCCGAAGAATTGATGCTTTTGAACTGTGGTGTTGGAGAAGACTCTTGAGAGTCCCTTGGACTACAAGGAGATCCAACCAGTCCATTCTAAAGGAGATCAGCCCTGGGATTTCTTTGGAAGGAATGATGCTAAAGCTGAAACTCCAGTACTTTGGCCACCTCATGCGAAG
>NW_011494761.1:2199192-2204739 GCF_000754665.1 Bison bison bison
TGCTAAAGCTGAAACTCCAGTACTTTGGCCACCTCATGCGAAGAGCTGACTCCTTGGAAAAGACCCTGACGCTGGGAGGGATTGGGGGCAGGAGGAGAAGGGGATGACACAGGATGAGATGGCTGGATGGCATCACCAACTCGATGGACAAGAGTTTGAGTGAACTCCGGGAGTTGGTGATGGACAGGGAGGCCTGGCGTGCTGCGATTCATGGGGTCGCAAAGAGTCGGACACGACTGAGCGACTGATCTGAGCTGATCTATCCATTCAGTTTCTGTTTTGCCATCTTCTACCCAGCTGAATAAATTCCAGGAGTGCTGGTCTTTAGTTTCCTGAACATTCTCTCTTCCTGGGGGCTTATCCTCTCTTTCATATGGCAAGATCCGTCTCTTCCATTAGGAACCAGCTAAATCTCATGCAGGTCTCATCCTTGCTATTCTCTATCTGAGCACTTAAAATAATTATTTATTTGTGTGTATATCTGGTTTGTTTTTTTTTTAAGATCTCCCCAACTACAATGGAAGCTCCATGAGGGTTAGTACTGTGTCTCCTTGTTCACTATTTTATGTATTAATGGTGATATAAAACCATGAAGTGAAAATATGCCACTAAAAGATTTTTTTTAATTGTTTCAAACTGGAATTAGACAGCATGAGTGAGTGAGTGAAAGTCGCTCAATCGTGTCCTACTCTGAGACTCCATGGATTATATGGTCCATGGAACTCTCTAGGCCAGAATGCTGGAGTGGGGTGGGAGACCTGGGTCTGATCCCTGGGTTAGACAGCATGAGCAGTGCCAATTACGATGGGGAAGGAAAACTTAACGGGTCTATCTTCAACTGATAAAACAAGCAAGGGATCAGAGCAGCACATAATGCAGTAAGAAGTACTGGCCTAAAAGGAATGAGTTAGTGGGCAAGAAAGTGTTCGGGTGGTGTGTAATGAGAATTAGACACGTGGCTGGAACGTCTGTTATATAGAGATATGAGTAAAATGGTAACAGATGCTTGATAAAGAAACAAACAAAAAAGGATGCGTTTCAACATTTATAGTAAAACTGATACAGCACTTTGCAGATATGGCTCTTTAGTTCTGGCACAGCACTGGTCAAAGCATAAAATATTTGTTGATTATGATAATTTCTGGAAGATAATTCCTTATAACCTAATAAACAAAATAATCATCTCATCTGCAGGCCATCTGCAGACATTCAAATTGCTTTATTATACAGAATCCTGTTTAAATGATTAATAATGTTCCTCATAATGGAATTTTACCAGCAGTCAGAGTCACTGATGCTGAAAGCCACAGATAGAGTAAGAAAAAAAAAAAAAAGTAAAAATAACTGGTTTAATTTTCAAAAATCTAATCACAGGCAAAGAATAATAGAACTTGAAAATAAAACCACTGTGGTTAAGTTTACAGAATAGAATATAAGTATATTAACTTTTCAGAGAAGAGCTACAAAATATGAAAGTAGGAATAATTTAACTATAATAAACTAGACAGAAATCCCAAAGGATACTGACAAAAATCAAGGGTGAGAGACTGATAAGAAGTATATTCATTTCTTAACCTCCATACATAAGTCAATAGGCAGTATTACCTAGAATATTCATTCCTTAACCTCCATACATAAGTCAATAGGCAGCATTGACTAGAAAGTTCATAAATAAAGAGATACAGATTTAAGCTTATAATTCTTAAGCTTCAAAAATTAAACAAGTGAATGTTTAAAAAGGCAGACTTTGCAGGCTTCCTCTGTCACAAAAATAATTTTTAAAGAAAGATAACGTTGTCCACTAAAAAAGGAAAGAAAATTTAAAAATGTTAAATGATTCAAAATAAAAATAAGCTGCAAAATAAAAATAACAACATCTGTTAAGCAGTACATAAAAATATTACCTGTTAAACATCTACAAGAAGGAAAATTATTATCAAATCAGGGGGGAAAGACTTCATTGTGCACTATAAATAACAAATATCAGTAAAGTAAAAAAACATGTAACATCAACAAAAAATGGTAGGGGACATCACTCCAGAAAAACATGAACAATAAAATTCAACAGTCATTATACGCAAATGACCTAAAACTGAATGTTAGACACAAAATATAAAACAAGGAAGGGCAAAGTATGATGCCAAAGAGTATCACTCACAGTAACATATAACCGTTGTGATTCTTCTCATCCTAGAAATCAATGCATCCAAACAAAAAGCAAAAATTAGGGAACGCGATGCTAAATCAAAAGTGATGAGAGAATTAAATATACTCGTCTCTACCTATGATAGACTAAATCAAAAAAATTCATAATACAGAGTATCTGAACAAGAAATTTAGTAATTAATATGTTTGATCTATCATCATATATAAGACTCTATATACTATAGATCTAGAAAATATCTATTTTTAGAAGAATATTGTTAAAAATTAGATAATAGTGGGCTATAAAAATTTGTATAAATTTTCTGAAAAATAGAAATAGGGCATACTAATTCCAGTATCTAGCTTCTTTCAGTTAAAAAAAAAAAATCAGAATTTTTTAAAGGAAAAAATCAAATCATTTCTACAAAATGCACAGGCCAAAACAAATTTTTAATCTAAAAGAATTCCTGGAAATAACAGTCAGTAAAATACTATCAAGATCCATGATACATAGCTCAATTTGCTCAAAGATTTACTTCTATTTCTAAGTAAAAAAAAGTTTAAAAATGTTTATTAAAATTCAAGTTTAGAAGTTAGAAAACAGAGAACAATGTAAAACTAAGGAAAGTACACAGGAGAAACTGAAAAGAAAAAATTTAAAATATTTATGAATTAGATAAATTAAAAATAGAAAAAATAATGTTGATAGCATTAAAAAGGAGAGCTTAGCAATGACACAGGAAATAATAAAAGAAATAAAGTACATAAGATCTATAATTAGAAAAGAGAAATCACCATAAGTTAAGATGAAATTGATCTGAAAATAAATGAAGTGGCTCCTTTATCTCTTTTAAAGATAAACTCAAATTAGTAAAACTGACATTTCAATAGATAGCACATAGATCATCCCACTTTCTGCTCACAGGCACATTCTCAGTCCTTTACCAGCTAGAACCTGATCTCTGCAAACTGTATTTCCCAGGCGTCCTCCTGCTAACTGGCTTTTGGTTTTGTTGTGCAACTGGAGGTCCTGGCACAAGACAGAGAGGCGGGAAGAAGGGAGAAACCTGGATGTATACCTCTCTCCGCTCAGATTTCTTCCTGTCTGTCTCTCTTGCTGACTGTAATGAGCCTTCCTCAGCCCTTTGGGGCTTCCAGACGGCAGAGGCTCCATGGAGTTACTAATCTCTGAATTGCCTCACCTTCCTCTGTTCGCTCCTAGACCTTCAAAAACCTTTGAACATATTTCCCCCAATTAAACCCTATTTATTGAAGTACCTGGTATAAGTTTTGTTTTCCTGACTGAATCCTAACCTTTACAGATAGAAAATTCAAAGAGGCCAATAACCATGTAATACATGGTTATTATTAGCCAATTATCAATAAAATACCTCTAAAAAAGTATGGGGCTTCCCTCATAGCTCAGCTGGTAAAAAATCCACCTGCAATTTAGGAGACCCTGGTTCGATTCCTGGGTCAGGAAGATCTGCTGGAGAAGGGATAGGCTACCGACTCCAGTATTCTCAGGCTTCCCTTGTGGCTCAGCTGGTAAAGAATCTGCCTGCAATGTGGGAGACCTGGGTTCAATCCCTGAGTTGGAAAGATCCCCTGGAGAAGGGAAAGGCTATCCACTCCAATATTATGGCCGTGCTCATTTAACTTCTATGCAGAGTACATCATGCGAAATGCTGGGCTGGATGAATTATGAGTTGGAATCAAGATGGCCAAGAAAAATATCAATAACCTCAGAGATACATAGATACCACTCTAATGGCAGAAAGAAAAGAGGAACTAAAGAGACTCTTGATGAGGGTGAAAGAGGAGAGTGAAAGAGCTAGTTTAAAATTCAACATTCAAAAAGTAAGATCATGGCATCTGGTCCCATCACTCCATGGCAAATAGAAGGGGAAAAAGAGGAAGCAGTGACAGATTTTATTTTCTCGGGCTCCAAAAACACGGGCGATGGTTGCTGCAGCCGTGAGATTAAAAGATGCTCGCTTCCTGGAAGGAAAGCCATGACAAACCTAGACCGCATTATAAAAAGCAGACACATCACTTTGCTGACAAAGGTCCGTCTAGTCAAAGCTATGGTTTTACCACTAGTCATATATGGATGTGAGAAAGAAGAAAGACAGCGCTAAGTCGTGTCCAGCTCTTTGCGATCCCATGGCTCCTCTGTACATGGGATTCTCTGGGCAAGAATCCTGGAACGGGTTGCCGTTTCCTTCCCCTGGGGATCTTCCCAACCCAGGAATTGAACCCAGGTCTCTCGCATTACAGGCGTATGCTTTACCGACTGACCTACAAAGGAAGCCCCAAAGAAAGCTGAGCATTGAAGAATTGATGCTTTTGAACTGTGGTGTTAGAGAAGACTCTCAAGAGTCCCTTGGACTGCAAGGAGATCAAACCAGTCAATCCTAAAGGAAATCAGTACTAAATATTCATTGGAAGGACTGATGCTGAAGATGAAGCTCCAATACTTTGGCCACTGATACGAAGAGCTGCCTCATTGGAAGACCCTGATGCTGGGAAAGATTGAAGGCAGGAGGAGAAGGGGACAACAGAGGATGAGATGGTTGGATAGCATCACCGACTCAATGGACATGAGTTTTAGCAAGCTCCAGGTGTTGGTGATGGACAGGGAGGCCTGATGTGCTGTAGTTCATGCAGTCACAGAGTCGGACACGACTGAGCAACTGAACTGACTGATCTTATAATCAGTTTTGGAAATTTCAAAAATGAGTATTTAATAGTGAAATATAGAAGTATTCCCACATAAGTCAAATGCAAACCAGGCTGTTTAATATCAACAATGCTATTTAACACTGTTTCTCATTTCAGTTCAGTTCAGTCGCTCAGTTGTGTCCGACTCTTTGTGACTCCATGAATCGCAGCACGCCAGGCCTCCCTGTCCATCACCAACTCCTAGAGGTTACTCAAACTCACATCCATCGAGTCAGTGATACCATCCAGCCATCTCATCCTCTGTCGTCCCCTTCTCCTCCTGCCCCCAATCCCTCCCAGCATCAGGGTCTTTTCCAATGAGTCAAGTCTTCACATGAGGTGGCCAAAGTATTAGAGTTTCAGCTTTAGCATCAGTCCTTCCAAAGAACACCCATGACCAATCTCCTTTAGGATGGACTGGTTGGATCTCCTTGCAGTCCAAGGGACTCTCAAGAGTCTTCTCCAACACCACAGTTCAAAAGCATCAATTCTTCGGCACTCAGCCTTCTTCACAGTCCAACTCTCACATCCATACATGACCACTGGAAAAAACATAGCCTTAACTAGACGAACCTTTGTTGGCAAAGTAACATCTCTACTTTTTAATATGCTATCTAGGTTGGTTATAACTTTTCTTCCAAGGAGTAAGTGTCTTCTAATTTCATGGCTGCAATCACC
>NW_011494761.1:2204839-2218645 GCF_000754665.1 Bison bison bison
AAGGAGTAAGTGTCTTCTAATTTCATGGCTGCAATCACCATCTGCAGTGATTTTGGAGCCCAAAAAAATAAAGTCTGACACTGTTTCCACTGTTTCCCCATCTATTTCCCATGAAGTGATGAGACCAGATGCCATGATCTTAGTTTTCTGAATGTTGAGCTTTAAGCCAACTTTTTCACTCTCCTCTTTTACTTTCATCAAGAGGCTTTTTAGTTCCTCTTCACTTTGTTACAAGGCCTTAAATGAAGCACTGAACAGCGCTAAGCATTTACCTAATGTTAGATGTTAAAATATTAACAACTTTCACCTACAGAATATGTTAAAAAAAAATTTTTTTTAATGGATAACCCAACCAGAAGCTGACTGTGACTCATATCATGAGCAACTTATTGCAAAATCCAGGCTCAAATTGAAAAAAGTAGCGAAAACCACTGGCCATTCAGGTATGACCTAAATCAAATCCCTTATGATGATAAAGTGGATATGACAAATGGCTTCAACGGATTAGATCAGGTAGACAGTGCCTGAAGAACTATGGACAGAGGTTCACAACATTGCACAGGGGGCCGTGATCAAAACTCCAAAATAAAAATAAATGCAAGAAGACAAAGTGGTTGTCTGAGGAGGCCTTACAAATAGCTGAGAAAAGAAGAAACGGGAAAGAGAAACATATATGCAACTGGACACAGAGTTCCAGAGAACAGCAAGGAGAGACGAGGAAGCTTACTTAAGCGAACAATGCAAAGAAAGAGGAGTGCAACAGAGTGGGGAAGACTAGAGATCTCCTCAAGAAAACTGGGGATACCAAGGACTATCTCATGCAAAGATGGGCACAATAAAGGGCAGAAATGGCAAAGACCTAAGAGAAGTTGAAGATATCAGGAAGAGGTGGCAAGACTACAAAGAAGAACTATACAAAAAAGGACTTAATGCCCCAGATAACGATGATGGTGTACTCACTCACCTGGAGCCATATATCCTGGAATGTGAAGTCAAGTGGGTCTTAGGAAGCATCACTACAAACAAAGCTAGTGTAGCTGATGGAATTCCAGTTGAGCTATTTCAAATCCTGAAAGATGATTCTGTGAAAGTGCTGCACTCAATATGCCAGCAAATTTGAAAAACTCAGCAGTGGCCACAGGACTGGAAAGGTCAGTTTGCACTCCATCCCAAAGAAAGGCAACGCCAAAGAATGTTCAAACTATAGTACAATTGCATTCATTTCACATGCTAGCAAGATTATGCTCAAAATCCTTCAAGCTAGGCTTTAACAGTATGTGAACTGAGAACTAAGCTAGGTGGAGAAAGGTAGAGGAACTGGATATCAAATTGCCAACACCCACTGGATCACAGAAAAAGCAAGGGAATTCCAAAAACATCTACTTCTGCTTAATTAACTACGCTAAAGTCTTTGACTCTGTGGATCAAAATAAACTGTGGAAAATTCTTAAAGAGATGGGAATACCAGGCCACCTTACCTGCCTCCTGAGAAACCTGTATGCAGGTCATGAAGCACCAGTTAGAACTGGACATGGAACAATGGACTGGTTCAAAATAGGGAAAGGAGTACATCAAGGCTGTATATTGTCACCCTGCTGATTTAATTTATATGCAGAGTACATCATGTGAAATGCCAGGCTAGATGAAGCACAAACTGGAATCAAGATTTCCGGGAGAAATATCAACAACCTCAGATATGCAGATGATACCACTCTGATGACAGAAAGTGAAGAGGAATTAAAACGTTTTGATGAGGGTAAAAGAGGAGCATGAAAAGGCTGGCATAAAACATAGCATTCAAAAAACCAAGATCAAGGCAGCCCGTCCCATTATTTCATGGCAAACAGATGGGGAAACAATGGAAACCATGACAGATTTTATTTTCTTGGGCTCAAAAATCACTGCGGATAGTGACTGCAGCGTTGAAATTAAAATATGCTTGCTCCTTGAAGGAAAGCTATGACAAACCTACACAGTGTATTAAAAAGCAGAAACATCACTTTTCCAACAAAGGTCCATATAGTCAAAGCGGGAGGAGAAGGGGACGACAGAGGATGAGATGGTTGGATGGCATCACCGACTCAGTGGACATGAGTTTGGGTGAACTCCGGGAGTTGGTGATGGACAGGGAGGCCTTGTGTGCTGCAGTCCATGGAGTCACAAAGGGTTGGACACGACTGAGCAACTGAACTGAACTGAACTAAACTGATGGTATTTCCAGTAGTCATGTATGGATGTGAGAATAAGACTGTAAAGAAGGCTAAGCACTGAAGAATTGATGCTTTTGAACTGTGGTGTTGGAGAAGATCCTTGTGAGTCCCCTGGCCAGCAAGGAGATCCAATCAGTCCATCATAAAGGAAATCAACCTTGAATATTCACTGGAAGGACTTATGCTGGAGCTGAAGCTCCAATACTTTGGCCACCTGATTTGAAGAACTGACTCACTGGAAAAGACCCTGATGCTGGGAAAGACTGAGGGCAGGAGGAGAAGGAGACGACAGAGGATGAGATGTTTGCATGGTATCACCGACTCAATGGACCTGAGTTTGAGCAAACCGCAGGAGATAGTGAAGGACCCTGTCCAGCCCCGTGTGCTGCAGTCCTTGGGTCACAAAGAATCAAACACGACTTAGTGTAGGAACAACAACAATCAGAACCATATCGGAGTCAGCAGTCTTGGGACATTCAAACGTTTTATAATGACTGCAATAATTTTCATAAACTGATTACACATATGAAACCATCAACTGTGTAATTTATTTTGATGAGTTTCTGGATATCTTTTTTTCTTACAGCATTTAAAGTTTCTTTCCCTGTAAACAGAGTAGGTATTGACTAGTCTCCTTCTCTTCATGGTTTATATCCCAGTATCCAGAAATGTCTACAGATATGATCTCATCTGATGGATATTTTTAAAGAACCAAAGGACTGAGTTTACTTAATGAGTCAGCAAGAAATGGGTCATCTGAGTTAAATACATCCTTTAACATCAGGGGAATTTCAGCTTCTCTCTTTAATAGGTGGTGGTTTAGTCGCTAAGTCATGTTCAACTCTTGAGACCCCATGGACTGTAGCCTGCCAGGTTTCTCTCTCCATGGGACTCTCCAGGAAAGAATACTGGAGTGGGTTACCGTTTCCTTCTCCAGGGGATCTTTCTGACCCAGGGATTGAACCTGGGTCTCCTGCATTGCAGGCAGATTCTTTACTGACTGAGCTACAAAGGGAACCCCACCTTTATAACAACGGAAGGGCTGAAACTTTGAAGACCCTGTTACTCAAGTAGTATAAATTCTAAGATTATTAAACACTTAACATAATAAAAACAAATCCTGAATAAAAACACTAGGTAGGCAAAACAATTATCAAACACTTTAAAATAAAATAGAATCAAAATAATCAACACAATCAAAGTCAGTATCTGGGTTCTAAAGACTGGTCCCAAATATGCTGACCCACGTCAGCTCACTCGTCTCCGCAGTAAGGAAACCACAGCACTACTAGAATACTGCTACTACCACTGAAAAAGAGCAAGTCTAGACATCTAAGCAGGGGCTACCTGAGTCCAGTGATCACGACTCCGAGCTCCCATTGCAGAGGGCAGGGTTCAGGGAACTAGGAACTGACGGAACTAAGACCCCGCCTGCCACTGGCACAGCTTTAAAAAAGTGTCTAAGCACAGATGCAGGCTACAAAGGACACCGCATTACCTTTTCTTTCTAATACTTCGTCCAGTTTCTAGACTCAGCGCCCCTCAATTGCTTTTGTTCTTCTTGGACTTAAAGGTCACTCTCGTTGTTCTTCTGAGGAACAGAGATAACTAGCTGGCCAGTCACCTTTGTCCTTCAGAAGCAAATTGCATCAGCTCAGCAGTCTGTCCTACCAAAAGTTAGGGGCTGGATTCCAGATCCCCGCAGTCCCTTCCAGCTCCAACACCCAGGGACCGTTCTCTGCTCAGCTACCTCCCTCGTCAACCTTACAAACTCCCTGCGGCTCACACCCACAGGACTCCTTTGCTGACCCAGCTCTAGCGGGTCCTTATTAACACAGGGATGGCCTGTTGGGAAATTTTAGAGAAAGCAGTAAGTTACAGTACGGAGATGCGTGCCTGCGCCCCTGCAGTTTCTGTGTTAACATTCCTGTCCTCCGCCCTGCTGCACCCCACGCCCATTCCCCGTTCCCCGGCCATGTCCCAGGGGTAGTTCTGTCCTTCCCTAGTTCCTGCATCCTCAAAGTTTCCTCGAATGGCTTTCAGTTCAAAATATTTTATGAAAACAACTCTTTACTTCCTCAGTCCAACCAGTTCTTCCAGCTACTGCTCAATCTAATCTTGTTTAAAACCCCTGAAACAGAGGGGTTAAAGAAAAAATTAAAACTCTGCATTAGTTCCCAGGTGGCATGAATCAGGCTGTATACTTAGGATACTCCCTTTCTCCGAAGCTCTATCGAATAAATGCTGTTTTCTTTTCTTGCATTCTCTGTAATAAAGACCCAAGCGGTGAGTTTTATGTTCTCCATTACTTCTCCCCTACTCCACCCCTATTAAAGCTGACCTTGCTTGTCTAGACAGCCTTTTCCTCCTCCTCTTTAACATTATCTACCTGTGATATATCCATAGATTGTCTCTTACTTACCCCTTGTACCAATAATCTGAAACACATATCTTCATCTTATAAGTGGTATCAGAGAGATTAAGTAATCTTAATTACTTAAGATCATACAGCTAACGAATGGAGGAGTTCAACTTCAACCCAAACCCACCTCTTAGTGAGCTGGACCTAATACAACCTCAGATGTCTGGAGGACACAGAAGGGTTGGACCCTAACGACTCTGGCATCAAAGTAATAAAAATTACTTTGAGAATAACTACCTACGATAAACTGATGAGAGGACCTTACAAACTGGTTACATATTACATTAATCTGTATTTAGCACTTTATCATGAAATTACAAGCTTAAGAGCCAGAGGGAAAAGCCATCGACTCCCTGCAGACCACCTGCCTTGCAGCATGAGTCACAAACAGCTAAAGTGAAGACGTCCTCACAGGCCAAGATCAGTGAGTCATTCTTGGTGTGACACACTCTGTTAGAAGAAACGAAGATGGAAACAGAAGAGGACTCTCACTGCATTTAAGTTTCTAACGAACCTATTTAAGAGTAACGAGCCACACTTCAAATCTCCCTAAGCAAAATCATTAAGAAATCATTATTTTACCTAACCAACCCCAGTACCACACTGAATAATTAGAAAAGCACCAGTTTAAGATGGACACACTCGTAATATACATTTCTTTATGCTCCAGGAAAACAAAATGACTGGTTTGGGACTTTCAATTTCTAGAACATTTTTCAGAATATCGATTCATATATTAAAGAACACTAATATTATCTCATAAAATACTGTTTTTTACATGCATGCATGCTAAGTTGCTTCAGTCGTGTCCAACTTTTTGTGACTCTATCGATCACAGCTCACCAGGCTCCTCTGTCCATGGGATTCTCCAGGCAAGAATCCTGGGGTGGGTTGCCATGCCCTCCTCCAGGGGATCTTCCCAACCCAGGGATTGAACCAGAGTCATAATAGACTATTATGTCTCCTGAACTGACAGGCAGGTTCTTTACCACTAGCACCACTTGGGAAATGCATTATTTCAAAAGATTTTCTGAATTTCTAAATGTTATTATTTTATATTTATATTTCGTCACATTGTTTTGTGATCAAAAATAATTCCTAGAAATATATGCATCTCTTATTTCACAGTAAAAAAGACAAATAATGATTCAATTTACACAAATTTTAATCTCTTGTACATCCCCTCCCCTCCCAAAAGGAGACCAGTTGCATACATTAGATATCATCCCAGCTTTCTAAATCAATGAGCATAACTCCTAAAATGTCCATTTCCCTCTTAGGAAGCCAACAGAGGTAAACATTATTGGTGATACTAGAATGAATGCACAATATAAAAAAGTAAACACTGTGCTCAATGTTTTGAAAACAGAAAACTACGTATAGGGAAATTTTTTCTGTCTTTTAGAAAAGCACCTTTAGAAAAGCATGCTTGAACTAACAGATACGTGGTGAGATAAATGAGTATCTCAAACAGGTAGTAATTCAAGTGTTTTGAGTTCGTTATACCAAAAAACACTTATTCTGGGACATTGAGTCAAAGAACAAACTACTACGAGAGCTATAATTACAGTAAAGCATTGAAAATAATCAACAAAGTGACTCAAGCTTGAAAAATACCTAAATAACGGTTGTCGTAAATAGCTTTTCTCTACAAACTGTATCTTCCAACTACTTGCTTGCCTTCTTCTTGGTTGAACACTTTTAAATACAACATAAAAATACATAAAGAGGAAAGTACAGTTTCTGTGCACAATAATTCAAAACAAATGTTTCTCTGAAACAACACTTTTTGTTCAGAGTTTGCCCATTACAAAATAAGGATGTTTCTGAAATCTCTGAATTCTTGTGTGATACAGAAATTTAGAAGACAAGCCATTAAATTTCCCTAAAACTGAGCTTTTCAAAGACTGAACTGCAAGTGCAAGGGAAACCTTAGGCAGTTTCCATTCTGAAGAGCCTATCTTTCTGCATTTTTTTTTTAAGTTTCCCAGTTTTCCCAGGCCAGTTCTACAATAAGCTCTACAGTAAGAATCATGCAGCAGCCTTTTAAAAATACCAATTCTTGAATCCCATGACCAGAGACTCTGATTTAATAGGTTTGGAATGGGGTCTCGCGTCAGTATTTTAAAGCTCTCCAAGTAACTCTAATGTGTAAGTTCTGCTATAACAAAACATTTGTGTCTCTAAATCACTGTGACATGCAAAATCACACGGTAAAAACCAAAGACCTTATGGGAAACCAGTGTTAAAGGTACAATGCTCAAAAGCGTCTTCAGGGATATTAACTGACTATAACTTTTTTAAGATTCAAGAAAACAAAGATAGAACAATAAAAACTTTACATGATCTTGCTTGCACTAAATAAGTGAGATGTAAAGTCGGTACTCCATATGGCGGGTTCCACATCCCCAGATTCAATCAACCTCAGATCAAAAATACTCCAAAAAAAAATTCCACAAAATCCCAAAAAGCAAAACTTCAATGTACTGTACACCAGCAATTGTTTAAACAGCATTTATATTACATTAGGTATTAGAAGTAATCTGGAGGTGATTTAAAGTAAACAGGAGGATACACAGTAGGTTATATACAAACACTATACCATTTGATAAAAGAACTCGGGTATCCTTGGATTTTGGTCTCCTCAAGAGTGGCTGTGCTGTGTGCTTAGTCATGTCCCACTCTTTGCAACCCCATGGACTGTAGCCCACCAGGCTTCTCTGTCCACAGGAATTCTCCAGGCCAGAATACTGGAGTGGGTAGCTTATCCCTTCTCCAGGGGATCTTCCCAACCCAGGGATCGAACCCAGGTCTCCCACATTACAGGCAGCTTATTTACCATCTGAGCCACCAGGGAAGCCCAAGAACACTGCAGTGGGTAGCCTATCCCTTCTCCGGGGGATCTTCCCAACCCAGGAATCAAACTGGGGTCTCCAGCATTGCAGACGGATTCTTTACCAGCTGAGCTACCAGGGAAGCTCCAATGTCGAGGGTGACGTGACATTACCTTGAAAAGAAGCTTGTTCATCAAAGCAGGTGTCACAAGGGTTGCAGCTTGTCAGTTATCATAAAGTGATAGAAAGAGCTGTCTGATTTGACAGAAAGTTGCAGTATCACATGTAAGTGGATATTCCTCATAACGCAAGGGGTAAACAAGGTAGCCTGTAGATGAGGGAAGCGAGTGTGTGTGTGTGTGTGTGTGTGTGTGTGTGTGTGCGCGTGCGTGCGTGTGCGCGCGCGCGCGCACGTGTGTTTTATATATTCCTAAGCAGATCAGTTCAGAGATGCAGTTTGCAGCAGTCTTCCAGGTTTGTGCATAAGCAACTGTAAACCCATTATGCTCTAATTGCTCCCTGATATGTCCACTGCACAGGAACAAATTCATGTTCTTAAATCCAGTGTTACAGCAGAACTGACTCTACACTTAGGCTTAAGACTTACTGCCTTAAGATACAAAGGAAGTTGGAACTCTAATGTAAGTTACTTGAATTCTTGAACAACTTGCAGGTTGAGGGCACCAACCCACCACCTATTTCCACGCAGAAAACGTCCATGTAACTTTACAGTCGGCCCTCACCATGTGAGCTCCAAATCCTCAGATGTAACCGACCTTGGACAGTGCAGCGCTGTAGCAGGCATCTGCTCCTAAGTGTGACTGTGAGTAATAAGGCTGGCTTATTACCAGCCCCTCGAAGAGCATCTTTAATTACTTCTAACGCCCACACAGTACATGGAACATTGTCAATATTTCAAGCCATTTCATGTTTAAAAGGTAAGCTTAATATCTCCCTTCAAATATGTTATTTGGTAATTAATCTGTATCGCTATACTATTTCACAAGAAAGTTGACTATATTCTACAGATATACTTTGATTTTTACTTATTTTTTCAGCTTTATTGAGACATTAGTAACCTATAACATACGCAACTTTGAGGTAGAAAACATGATAATTAGTCACACACACATATTGTAAATTGATTACCACAATAAGGTCAGTTAAATACTTCTATCCTCTTATGCAATTACTTTTTTTCCTGCAGTGATAATTTAAGATCGACTCTTTTAACAACTTTCAAGCAATACAACACTGTTAATTACAGTCACCACGCTATACATATCCTAGAGGTGGAAGTTTACAGTCTTTGATCAACATCTGCTCATTTCTTCTATACCCACCCCAGCTCATCGCAACTACTGTTCTGTTCTCTATTTCCATGGGTTTGGGTTTTAGTTTTCACATGTAACTGAGAACATGTATTATTTGTCTTTGACTTATTTCACCTAGTGTAATGACCTCAAGAAATACGTTGTCACAAAAGGCCGGATTTCCCTCTTTTCTGTGACTGAATAGTACTATATCGTGTACGTACGGGACATATACCGTATTCTCTTCACCCACTCGTCCACTGATGGAAGCTGAAGTTACTCCCGTATCTTGGCTGTCATAAACAGCGCAATGAGCCTGAGGGCACACGTATCTCTCCTAGACAGTGATTTCATTTCTCGCAGACATACACTCAGACGTGGAACTGCTGGATTATACGGTTCTATTTTAATTTTCTGAGGAACCTACACACTGTTCTCCAAAGTAAGAGCACCACTTTACGACTTCTGTACGTCTTCTTTAGAAAAATGTTTATTCAAATACTGTGCCCATTGCTTAGATGGATTGTTTGTTTATCTGCTTTTGAGTTTTAAGTTCCTTTTTTTTTTTTTGCTGGTTTATAACATTATATAAGTTTCATGTATACAATATTCTGGGCTTCCCTTGTGGCTCAGTTGGTAAAGAATCCACCTGCAATGCGGGAGACCTGGGTTCGATTCCTGGGTTAGGAAGATCACCTGGAGAAGGGATGGGCTACCCACTGCAGTATTCTGGCCTGGAGAATTCCATGGACTCTACAGTCCATGGGGTCGCAAGGGGTCGGACACAACTGAGCGACTTTCACTTTCACTTCATACAATATTCTATTTCTATATTCTCTGCAGTGTGCTCACCAACAAAGGTTTGCTTTCCGTCTGTCACCATACAGTCACTGCCCTTCACCCAGGTCAACCTCGTCCCAGCCCCTTCCCTCCGATAACCACTACTCTCTTCTCTGTATTTATGTGTTAGCTTTTGTTACATTTAGTTTCCTCATTTACTTGGGGTTTTTCTTTTTTTTTTTTTTTAAAGTATTCCATTTAAGAGTAAAATCATTTATTTTTCTTCAACTGACTTATTTCACTTGCTGTTGAGTTGTATGAGTACTTCATATATTTTGGATATTAGTCTCTCAACAGATACATGATTTGCAAACATCTTCTCCCAGTTGGTAGCCTCTCTTTTCATTTTGCTGATGGGGACAGAAAGTGTTTAATTTGATATAGTCTCATGTGGGTTTTGTTGTTGATTTGGTTTTTTGAAAGATATTGCTACGACTGATAAAAAGGATACTATGTCTTCTACAAATTTTACAGTTTCAGGTCTTATATTCAAGTCTTTAATAGAGTTTGAGTTGATTCTTTTATACAACATAGGACAGTGACCTAGTTTCATTCTTTTGCATGTGACTATCCATTTTCCCAACACAATTTATTGAGAATATTCTTTCTGCATTGTATGTTCTTTGCTCTTCTGTCATAAATTAATTATATATACATATTTGTGTGGATTTCTGGGCTCACAATTCTTTTCACTGGTCTACATGTCCAATTTTCTGCCAATACAATGCTGTTTTAATTATAATAGATTTGTGATACAACTTGAAGTCAGGGAGTGTGATGCCTCCAGTTTTGCCCTCTCTTCTCAGGATTATTCTAGTTATTCTGGGTGGTCTTTTTGGTTCCACACAAATTATAAGATTTTTGGTCTATTTCTGTGAAAAACATCCTTGGGATTTTGATTTGTTGTTGTTGTTTAGTTGCTAAGCCAAGTCCAACTCCCTTGTGACCCCATGGAGTGGAGCCCACCAGCCGCCTCTGTTTGTGGGATTTCCAGGCCAGAATCCTGGAGTAGATTGCCATTTCCTTCTCCAAGGGCTCTTCCCAGTCAGGGGTTGAGCCCACATCTCCTGCACCAGCAGGTAGGTTCTCTACCACTGAGCCACCAGGGAAGCCCCAGGATGTTCACAGGTATTACACTGAATCCACACATCATTTTATGTAATAGGAACATTTTAACAGCCTTAATTTTTCCACTCCATGAGCACAGAATATCTTTCCATTTCTTTGTGTCATCTTTAATTTTTTCCCATAACATCTTACAGTTTTCAGTGTACATGTCTTTCACATCCTAGAATAAATTTACTCCTCAGTATTCTGTTTGTTTCAATTGTAAATGGGACTCTTAACTTCTTATCCTGTGAGTTAGTTGTTAGCATATAGGAACACACAAAAAAAATTTGTTTTACATTGACTTTGTACCCAGAAACTTTATTGTATTCATTAATTATTTCTAACAGATTTTTCTAATGGAGTCGTTAGGGTTTTCTATACATAACACCACGGGATTCACAAATGGTGATGGATTTACTTCTTCCTTTCTAATTTGGATGCTTTTTATTTCTTGTTCTTGACTGATGGCTGTGGTTTGGACTTCCAATACTTTGTTGAATAAAAGTGTGAGAGTGGACATCATCATCTTGTTCCTGATCTTAGAGATCTTTTTCACCTTGGAGTATAAGCTGTGCATTTGTCATGAAAGTGAAAGTCACGCAGTCGTGTCCAACTCTTTGCAACCCCATAGAATTCTCTAGGCCAGAATACTGGAGTAGGTAGCCTTTCCCATCTCCAGGGATGGAACCCAGGTCTCCCATAGTGCAGGCGGATTTTTTACCAGACTTTGTTTTTTGGAATTTTTTTATCACTGTCTCAATCTTCTTCCTGTTGATCTGTTCATGCAGATTTGCTTTTTCTCTGTGATTCACCCTTGGAAGGTTGTATGATGTGACTGAAAAAACTGTGCACTGCTTCCAGGTGTCCAATCTGTTGGTGGATAGCAGTTCATAAAATCCTCTTACACTCCATTGTATTTCCGTGGCACCCACTGCCATTTCTCTTCTTTCATTTCCAACTTTTACTACCAGAGTTTTCTCTTTTTTCCTACTGAGTCTAGCCAAAGGGTTGTCAATACTGAGTACTGCCATCCTTTGTTTTCTGGTTGTTCTGTATCTCCACTGTTTCTTTTTCCTTGTTTTTCTGTCTGCCATTTTACTTTGGTGATTTTCCATGAGATTTTTCTGTTTCCTTTTTAAAATAAAAAAAATTCTTTTTCTCATGTCTCTGCTCTAAATTTGTTTTGTGTTTACCACGAGGTTTGCATGAAATATCTCACAGATAAAATAGTTCTTTTTTCTGCTGGACAGTTTTCATTTGCTTACATGGGTTGCTTCCTTTCCTTCTTCCACTTTTGTATTTGATTGTCTCAAATTATCTGTTTTATATTGTGTTTATCACCAAGCTGAAGTAGCCATACTTTTATTTTGTTTTATTTCTTACTGTTTCCCCCCGCCAACCTTTATCCAATAATTAAATGTTTAACAACTTATTTTCATAGGGTTGCAATTTCCTGATTCTTTTCTATCACCTTAGTCATACTTTTGTGCATTCTGCCTTTTTGTTTTAGGAGAAGAGCTCCTTTCAACATTTCTTATAAAGCACGTTTAGTGGTAATGAACTCTAGGAGAGACTTTTTTTCTCCTTCATATCTGAAGAATAACTCTGCTGAATGTAGTATTATTGGCTGACACTTTTCATATTTCAGTATTTTGAGTATGTCATCCCGTTTTCTCCAGGCACGTAGAGTTTCTGCTGAGAAATCTGTTGATGGTCGAATGTGGGCTCTTTTGAAGGTTACCATCCTTTTTTTCCCTGGATGCCTTTAACATTGTTGGTGGTGGTGTGGTGTTTTTGTTTTTTGTTTGTTTGTTTGTTTTGCATTTACTTTGGAGAATTTTAATACAATGGGTCTTCTGTTCAGTTCAGTCGTGTCTGACTCTTTGCGACCCCATGGACTGCAGCATGCCAGGCCTCCCTGTCCATCACCAACTCCGGGGGTCTACTCAAACTCATGTCCATTGAGTCGGTGATGCCATCCAACCATCTCATCCTCTGTCGTTCCCATCACTTCCTGCCCCCAACCCCTCCCAGCATCAGGTCTTTTCTAGTGAGTCAGTTCTTTGCATGAAGTGACCAAAGTATTGGAGTTTCAGTATCAGCATCAGTCCTTCCAATGAATATTCAGGACTGATTTCCTTTAGGATGGACTGGTTGGATCTCCGTGCAGTCCAAGGGACTCTCAAGAGTCTTCTCCAACACCACAGTTCAAAAGCATCAATAACGTGTCTTGGAGAAGGTCATTTTGCATTGAGGTTATAAGGAGTTCTCTTAGCGTCATGTAACCAGTTCTTTCCCCAGGTCTGGGGAGTTCTCAGTTGTTATTTCTTTATTTAAAGTCTCTGCTCCCATTCCCCTCTCGTCTCCATGCAGGATATCCACTATTCTAATGTTAACCTTTCTAATAGAAATGGGTATTTCTCACAGAATTTCTTTTAAGATCTTAATGCTCTCTCTTCTAACTGTACCATTTCTAGATTTCTGTCTTTGGACTAGCTAGCTCTCTCTTCCATACAGTCTGCTCAACTTCCAATTCTTTCGAGAGAATTCTTCATCTCCTTTATTGATGTAACTTCAGAATTTGTTTGGTTCTTTTTGAGAGTTTCAATCTCTCTGGTAAAGTATTGCCTCTGTTCTTTCATTTTATTCCTGAGCTCACAGAACTGCCTCTCTGAGTTTCCTTGTAGCTCCCCACCTTTCTTCATGACAGCTGTTTTACAGTAGGGGGCACAAGAGCACAAGTTTCTGGCTTGTCCCACCTGAGCTGCCTCTGGTGAATTTGAGAGTTGACACTTTCACTTGCCACCACCCACTGACAGGTACCACCCAGTCCCCTCGATGTCACTGTGCCTGCAGGGTTACTGATGCCTTACTACTGCTGGAGTCAACAGGGTCATCCCCTGGGAAACCAGGATGTCAGGTGCCTCTGGCACTTTCAGAGTCTCCCGGGTGGCAGGGTCTGCTGCCATTGGTGGGGGTGGGAGTGTGTGGAGGAGGTCAGGGTCACGGGTGTCTCTACTGTGACCGGGCTGTAAGGTGCCCAGGTCCTGCCACTGTGGGCACAGGGTGGAGTGCTG
>NW_011494761.1:2218745-2219265 GCF_000754665.1 Bison bison bison
ATATCTTTTGTTGAAACTAGCCTGCACTGATACTCACAAAATTGGCTTTTTTGTCATTGCCAATTCTGGCTTGATGGGACTGGTGCTCTTTGTGGTTTTGATGGCCTCCTACACTTTGATTCTGTATAATGTGTGCACATATTCTGCAGAAAGCCACCATAAGGCACTTTCCACCTGTAGTTCCCACATCACAGTCCGTGATCCTCTTTTTCACACCTCTCATCTTTGTTTACATTAGACCTGCCACAACATTACCAGAAGATAAAGTGTTTACGCTCTTCTACACAATTATTGTCCCCATGCTCAACCCGCTTATCTACACACTTAGAAACATGGAGATAAGAAAAATTCCATAAGAAGAGTTTGGTGCAATAAAAGGTTCTGGGAAGGGAACTTAATGATCTGAAGGTCATTTGTCTGACGCCAGTGACTGTCTTCTCATCACTCCCTCTGTTGCTGATTCTCTCCTGCTAATGGGAAAATCAGTCAGAATGTATATAAAAGCCAAGCCTCCAACAAC
>NW_011494761.1:2219365-2260735 GCF_000754665.1 Bison bison bison
AGTGCGGGGCACTTTTGAAGCTGCACAGATACAGCTGCGGGCTCCACGGTCCCTGCTGCTGTCGCTGGGAGCTGGGGACAGCTCTGCGGCCAGGGAGCTGCTGCTGCCTCTGCCGAGCCTGATGCCACCAGGCTCTCTGGGGCTGCAGCTCAGATGGCGGCCAGGGCTCTGGGGTCGCAGCACTGCCTACCGCATTCTCCAGCAGCCTCCTCTGTGTGTTCCCAGACGCCCACCTTCAGATGGACAGACACGAGCGATTCTCCAGCATTGAAGTGCTTTGCACAGAGGCACGTCTGCTGAGTTACAGATTTTACAACTTGTAGATTAAAAGGGAGAGACAAAGGGAGTATCTCATGTGGACATGATGATTTTTTAACTGGATGACTTGATTTTTGCTCTTGAGTAAAATGAGTTCCTTATATATTAACTCCTTACCAAATAGACGTTTTGTAAATATTTTCTCCCATTCGGTGGGCAGCCTGTTCATTCTGCTGTTAATTTCTTGCTACACAGAAGCTTTTCATAAATGCTTTTGTTGCTGATTTATTTTTTGCTTTTTGCTGCTTGAGTTTTTGTGTCTTTTTCAAAAACCACTGTGAAGAACAATATCAAGGAGTTTTTTTTTAATTCCTATGTTTTCTTCTAGCAGCTTTACAGTTTCACGTCTTACATTTAAGCTTTTTGTCCATTCCAGTTAAATTTTTATGAGTGGTGTGAGTCATGCTTCATCCTTTTGCAAAAGGCCATTCTTGGCTTCCTTGTCAAGTTTTAGTTGACCATATCATGGGTTTATTTCTGGGCTATCAGTTCTGCTCCATTGACCTAGGCCTCTGGTTCTAGGCCAGGACCATGCTGTTTTGATGATCGCACCTTTGCAAACATGCTAAAATGAGGGAGTGTGACGCATCTAGATTTAGTCCACTTTCTCAGAATTGTTTTGGCCATTTGGGAGTCTTCGTGATTCCATATGAATTTTAGGACTGTTTTTCTGTGTCTGTGAAAATGCCATTGTAATTTTGATAGAAATTGCATTAAGTTAATAGATGGCTTTTGGCAGTAAGGACATGTTAAAAATGCTAACTATCCCATTTCATTAGCACAGAATGTCTTTCCATTTTTGTGTCTTCCTGAGTTCCTCTCATTAGTCTTATAATTTTCAGTGTACAGGGCTTTCCCTTTTTGGTCACATTTGTTATTAAGGATTTTAACTTTTATGATATTGTACATAGGATTACTGTCTTTCTTTTTCAAATAGTTCATCATCAGTGTATAGAAACAAAATATGTTTTACTGAATTCGCCTATTAGTTCTATTAGTTTCTTGGTACTACTTTTATTATTCTCTATATATAATATCATATCCTCCACAAACAGAGGCAACTTGACTTTCTCCTTCCCCATTTGGATGCCTTTTATTTCTGGCAGGTGTAATTTTACGTAAATAAAGAAACACAAAGTAAAATTCACATTAGCATAGAATAAAACATATATTCAAACTAAAACAGCTGTCAAAATAACAAGAGATGTTCACTTTCATGCATAATTAGAGAAATAAAAATTTAAGCTATACTAGCTATCATTTCTACCTACCAGATTAATAAAAATTCATAAGTTTGACAACATAATCTCTTGCCTAGATCAAGTAGAAGCTGGCAGTTTCATGTATTCCTGCTACATACACAAAATGGTGCAATGGCCACAAAGGAAATTTATATTTATAGAGACAATATAGCAACACTACAAAGACATTTACACTTTGACCTAGAAATGACCTAGAAATTTCCAGGAATGTGGGCAGTACCAAAGAATATGCTAACCATCAGACAATTGGACTCATCTCCCATTCTAGTTTACTTCAGTTCAGTTCAGTCATTCAGTCATGTCCGACTCTTTGCCAACACATGGACTGCAGCACACCAGGCCTCCCTGCCCATCACCAACTCCCAGAGTTTACTCAAACTCATGTCAACTGAGTCAGTGATGCCATTCAACCATCTCATCCTTGGTTCTCCCTTCTCCTCCTGCCCTCAATCTTTCCCAGCATCAGGGTCTTTTCCAGTGAGTCAGTTCTTCACATGAGGTGGCCAAAGTACTGGAGTTTCAGCTTTAGCATCCAATGAATATTCAGGACTGATATCCTTTACGATGGACTGGTTTGATCTCCTTGCTATACAAGGGACTCTCAAGAGTCTTCTCCAACACCAAAAGCTATGGTTTCTTCTAGCAGTCAGATAAGGATGTGAAAGTTGGACCATAAAGAAGGCTGAGTGCTGAAGAATTGATGCTTTTGAATTATGGTGCTGGAGAAGATTCCTGGGAGTCTTTTGGACTTCAAGGAGACCAAACCAGTGAATCTCAAAGGAAATCAATGCTTTGGAAGGACTGATGCTGAAGCTGAAGCTCCAATACTTCTGCCACCTGATGGGAAGAGTCAATTCATTGGAAAAGACCCTGATTCTGGGCAAGATGAAGGCAGGAGGAGAAGCAGGCAGCAGGAGATAAGATGGTTAGATAGCACCATCGACTCAATGGACATGAATCTGTGCAAACTCCAGGAGATAGTGAAGGACAGGGGAGTCTGGTGTGCTACAGTACAGGGGGTCACAAAAGAGTTGGACACAACTTACTGACTGGATAACAACAACAAAATAAATAATTTTTTTTTAAAAAAAGGAATCAGGATCCCTTGGGGAAAGGGTTTACTGAAGGACTGAAAAAGGAACATTCAAAAGATGAGCCTGGAACATTTTAGTATTCCAGGAAATAGAGAGTACTCAAAGAATCTAGGAAAACACTCCAGGTAACTGAAAGAAAATATGCCTACCTAGGCTCCTATCACCCAATATTTTTCCAAAAGCAATACAATGAAAACATAAAAATTTAAAAAAAAACAACACAAAACCATGCCCTCAGGATTAAAGACAGAATGTACACACTTCAAAATAAATTTAAGAAAAAGCACCAAAGCACAGAGTGTGACTTCTCACCGACATGTTCCAGATTACAGGAACTGAGGAACCTAACAACTAAATGCAATGAGTGATTCCCAATTAGATACTGAACCAGGATAAAAAAGAATTCTCTGCCAAAAGCGGACCGTATTGGAAAAGCTGACAGAAGCTAGATATGCAATATAATTTTGATGATAGCATGGTAATAATGCTATACTTCCCAAATCCCAAATCATTACACTGTGAATATGCTCTTAGAAAAAAACACGTTTAAGTATTTAAAAATAAAGAGGCATGATGTCTTCAACCAACCTGCCAATCATTCAGAAAAATGTACATATATATATATATAAAACACAAATTATATACAGAGAGAAAGGGAACTGCAGAGCAAATATGGCAAAATGCTAGCAATTAATAAACAGAGTAGAGTTCATAGGGGAATCTTTGTTCTATTCTTGAAACGTTGTTGCACATTTTAATGTTTTCAAGTAAAGACATAAAAATTACCACCTACAAGATTTCTGCTTCTGTCAAGATAGGGGAACAAGCAAGGGGAACAAGAGGAACTTATCCTCTTGGATAAAACAACTAAAAGTTGGACAAAAGTATAAGAAATAGCATTCAAGTCACTGGACGTCAAGCAAGTAAGGGCAGTGAACTCCGAGAGACTATGAACTGAACTGTAAGGTTATCCTAGTTTACTGAACGCTGAGAATGTCCAGGATACAGCTCGAGGAAGAAGAGCCAAGTAGAACTTAGCAATCTCCACGACTTAGATGGTTCCGAGCACAGAGAGGCCAATGCAGTCAGTGTACTGGTGAAGGAACAAGGACAGAGATGAGAGAAAAGAGAGCGGTAGGAAGAGAAAACTCAGATCTGCAGAGACTCACCCGTGATTTGTTTTAGCTAAGTAGTGATCAGGTCAGGGCATGAGGAAACGACTCTATGCCAAGGAAATAATCCACCTGCAAGGATTATGACAGGAAATGCTACACAGGGCTCACGTGGAATGGTACCAGGTCCCAACAGCCAGAATTTAAAACCTCATAATATAGGGAGCATCCTTTGCATATTAAGAATGATCCTGCCTCAGTAGAGGAGATAAATCCACCCAAGACTACACACACTGCTGGTCCACCACACAAATCTAAAAAGCAAGAGCCAAGAACATCACGCTGAGCCCAAGTAACTTCATCATATCTCAAAGCTCAAGAATATTTAAAGGTAAAACTATTCAGTACCTAAAAAGGTAAAATTGATAATGCCCCATATCAAGGGAATGCAGATGCAGGAAAATACAACCCAAAATGAGGAGAGAAATCAGTCAATCAGCTGCTCCAGAAATAACAGCAAACAATAGAAGACAGGGAAAATAAGAGTCACTATGATGGCGTTCCATAGGCTCCTAAAATTAAAAGAAAGAACACATACGTTAAGTAGAGACATGGAAATTTTAAAGGATTCAAACTGAACTAGTACAGATGATTCATGAATGACTTGCTCATTTTCAACATGCAAATCACTCAAGCACTTCCTTTCTCTTTTCTTCTCTCCAAATCTTCCATCTTAAACACAGGTGTGGGGCAAAAGCACGATGTGAGTTTCGAAAGGTATGAAAAGATGAAGGATTGGCATACAGGGGCATATTTAAATTGAAATACTGGTGAGACAAGAAGTGGCACTGCCAGAGGAAGAAGGAAAGAGGCAATGATATTGTTGGAACAGAAGAGGTCTAGGAGGGTGATTTAACTCACTGATACAATTATTACAGAGCCAGAGGGGGAGGCCAGTCCAAAACAGTGGCACAGGAAGACCCTTAACATACCTCCCCGCTTGATATTTCAAATCTACAACCACACATGTGATCCGTTCAGTTCAGTCACTCACTCGTGTCCAGCTCCCTGCGACCCCATGGACTGCACCACGCCAGTCCTCCCTGTCCATCACCAACTCCCAGAGTCTACTCATACTCATGTCCATTGAGTCGGTGATGCCATCCAGCCATCTCATCCTCTCTTGTCCCCTTCTCCTCCTGCCCCCAATCCCTCCCAGCATCAGGGTCTTTTCCAAGGAGTCAGTTCTTCACATCAGGTGGCCAAAGGATTGGAGTTTCAGTTTCAGCATCAGTCCTTCCAATGAGTATTCAGGACGGATTTCCTTTATGATGGACTGTTTGGATCTCCTTGCAGTCCAAGGGACTCTCAAGAGTCTTCTCCAACACCACAGTTCAAAAGCATCAATTCTTCGGCACTCAGCCTTCTTTATAGTCCAACTCTCACATCCATACATGACCACTGGAAAAACCATAGCTTTGACTAAACGGATCTTTGTTGGCAAAGTAATGTCTCTGCTCTTTAAGACGCTGTCTAGGTTGGTTATAACTTTTCTTCCAAGGAGCAGGCATCTTTTAATTTCACAGCTGCAGTCACCATCTGCAGTGATTTTGAAGCCCCCAAAAATAACGTCTGACACTGTTTCCACTGTTTTCCCATCTATTTGCCATGAAGTGATGGGACCAGATGCCATGATCTTACTTTTCCCGATGTTGAGTTTTAGGCCAATGTTTTCACTCTCCTCTTTCACTTTCATCAAGAGGCTTTTGAGTTCCTCTTCACTTTCTGCCATAAGGGTGGTGTCATCTGCATATCTGAGGTTACTGATATTGCTCCTAGCAATCTTGATTCCAGCTTGTGCTTCATCCAGCCTAGCATTTCTCATGATGTACTCTGCATATAAGTTAAATAAGCAGGGTGACAATATACAGCCTTGACGTATTCCTTTCCTGATTTGGAACCAGTCTGTTCTTCCAAGTCCAATTCTAACTGTTATTTCTTGACCTGTATACAGATTTCTCAGGAGGCAGGTCAGGTGGTCTGGTATTCCCATCTCTAAGAATTCTCCACAGTTTGTGGTGATCCACACAGTCAAAGGCTTTGGCATAGTCAATAAAGAGAAGTAGATGCTTTTGTGGAACTCTCGTACTTTTTCAATGATCCAACGAAGTTGGCAATTAGATCTCCAATTCCTCTGCCTTTCCTAAATCCAGTTTGAACATCTGGAAGTTCACGGTTCATGTACTGTTGAAGACTGGGTTGGAAGATTTTGAGCATTACTTTGCTAGCATGTGAGATGAGTGCAATTGTGTAGTAGTTTGAGCATTCTTTGGCATTGCCTTTCTTTGGGATTGGAATGAAAACCGACCTTTTCCAGTCCTGTGGCCACTGCTGAGTTTTCCAAATTTGCTGGCATATTGAGTGCACTTTCACAGCATCATCTTTTAGGATCTCAAATAGCTCAACTGGAATTCCATCACCTCCACTAACTTTGTTCGTAGTGATGCTTCCTAAGGCCCACTTGACTTCATATTCCAGGATGTCTGGCTCTAGGTGAGTGATCACACCATCGTGATTATCTGGGTCGTGAAGATCTATTCTGTATAGTTCTTCTGTGCATTCTCGTCACTTCTTCTTAATATCTTCTGCTTCTCTTAGGTCCATACCATTTCTGTCCTTTACTGTGCCCATCTTTGCATGAAATGTTCCCTTGGTATCTCTATTTTTCCTGAAGAGATTTCTAGTCTTTCCCATTCTATTCTTTTCCTCTATTTCTTTGCACTGATCACTGAGGAAGGCTTTCTTCTCTCTCCTTGCTATTCTTTGGAACTCTGCATTCAGATGCTTATATCTTTCCTTTTCTCCTTTGCCTTTCACTTGTCTTCTTTACACAGCTATTTGTAAGGCCTCCTCAGACAACCTTTTTGTATTTCTTTTTCTTGGGGATGGTCTTGATCACTGCCTTCTGTACAATGTCACAAACCTACATCCATAGTTCATCAGGCATTCTGTCTACCATATCTAGTCTCTTCCATTCTGTCTACCATATCTTGTCGCTTCCACTGTATAATCATAAGGGGTTTGATTTTGGTCATGCCTGAGTGGTCTAGTGGTTTTCCCTACTGTCTTCAATTTAAGTCTTAATTTGGCAACATATAACACACGTAATTGTAGCCATGAAATTAAAAGACGCTTACTCCTTAGAAGGAAAGTTATGACCAACGTAGATAGCATATTAAAAAGCAGAGATATTACTTTGCCAACAAAGGTCCGTCTAGTCAAGGCTATGACTTTTCCAGTGGTCGTGTATGGATATGAGAGTTGGACTATAAAGAAAGCTGAGCACCAAAGAATTGATGCTTTTGAACTGTGGTGTTGGAGAAGACTCTTGAGAGTCCCTTGGACTGTAAGGAGATCCAACCAGTCCATCCTAAAGGAGATCAGTCCTGTGTGTTCATTGGAAGGAGTGATGCTGAGACTGAAACTGCAATACTTTGACCACCTCATGTGATGAGTTGACTCACTGGAAAAGACCCTGATGCTGGGAGGGATTGGGGGCAGGAGGAGAAGGGGACGACAGAGGATGAGATGGCTGGATGGCATCACTGACTCGATGGACATGAGTTTGGGTGAACTCCGGGAGTTGGTGATGGACAGGGAGGCCTGGCGTGCTGCGGTTCACGGGTCGCAAAGAGTCGGACATGACTGAGTGACTGAACTGAACTGAACTGAACACATGTAATAGTTCCAAGTAAAAAAGAACTGTAAACTAGTTGAATGGGCTGCTCCACAATAAGGGATAAAGAGACCACAGCAAGATGCGCGGTGACTCTGAAACCTGTCCCCCAGTGTAGTGGCACACAGCTGGGAGGCATCTCATGAGCCCAGAGTCTGTCTTTAAGGATCAAAGGGTCTGTGCCCCACGTTGGGCACCCCAACCCTTGGGACCTGCGCCAGAGAGACAAGGCCCGCAGATATCTGGCTTTAGAAACCAACGGGGCTTACAGCCAGGGTGGGCTGTGTGGACCTGAGATCCTCCTATGAAGGGGTTCAGGTGCGGACTCAGTGGTTCCAGGAACCAGCACAGAGGCCAGCTTGGAAAGTAACTGGATTGTACCTGAAGGAGATGTGGCTGCTTGTCTGCTGGAGGGACAGATTACCTGGGATTTTTCCTCCTGGGTTTCTGCACTCTGACCCCACCTTGCTGTTGCAAGGGGGAGAGCACACCATCCATCTAGAGCCAAGAGCCTGCCCCACCCACAGTGCTCACCACAGGCATGCCCCATTCCCACCACTCCACCCCCATGATGGGGAACACCACAGGTGTGCCCCTCCCCAGCACTCTCTCTTTCCCTGCGTCCCTAAATCAGGGGCAAGCCCCGTCCCAGCACTCCCCCCAACACCCCCCCCCATTATGGGGAACACCGCAGGCGTGCCCCTCCCCAGCACTCTCTGCTTCCCGCCTCCCTAAATCGGGGGCAAGCCCCATCCCAGCAGTCTCGCACAGCCGCACTAACGCTCTTGAAGAACAGCCTACACAAGGAGCCCTCCTGACTGCCCGGTTCTGGGGGCCAGAGGAGCTTTCGCTCCTGGCCCCACGGGACTCGAACAGTCAGAAAGACAGTTCTGGGCAGAATACCACACCCAGGACACTACATAAAGAGCAAAGGGAAACACCCCTGGTCTGCATATGAAAAAGGCCCCATTAATCGTCCCCATTAATCGTCCCGGACTTCAACCTGAACAGGAGGTTTCATGTCTGCAATACACCTAAAGGCTATAAGGCTTCTCTTGGGGAGCATAAGCAAGGAAACACCATCTGCGCACCATCGCATCCTCGTGACAGAACGCTGGTACCTCCCAGAAAGAAGCACGTGCACTCATCTGAAGCCCCAATTCTTCCAACAGCTACCAAGGGGACACCTCTGGAACTTGACCTGGATGTCAGCAGGGTATACAATCCTTGTGCTGTAAGACTTCATGTATCTATCCAATTATTTCAAAAGTTATTGTCTGAGAAACAGGCTTCCAATCAGCCTGAACCTGGGTGCTGACTGAGATCACTCCCTTTAGAACTCTTGGCACACCCTGGACAAGTGAGAGCTATCAAGAATAAATCAGACTACTTAGAGCACATAGGACCCAGAGACAATCAAGAGCTAAGCATGGCTGAATGAGCACAGCCCTCTCTTACATAAGGCCTGGTTCTTCAAGACTGGGAGAGGGAGCTTTTTTATCAAATACATAGAAACAATTACACGGAGTCAAGCAAAGAAAAAAAAAAAAAAAGGAATATATTCCAACCAAAAGAGTAAGATGAAACCTCAGAGAAAGACCTTAATATAACAGATATAAGTAAAATGCATGACACAGAGGTAAAGAGATGCTTACTGAACTCCAAAGAAGAATGGATGAATACTGTGAGAGCTATAATGGACGGACAGAAAGTATTTTAAAACATTACATGGATGCCACAGAACCAAAGAACACAATAACTGAACTGAAAACTACACTAGAGGGTTCAAGAGCTGACCAGATAAACTAGAGTAACCAAGCAGCAACCTGGAAGGGCAGCTGGACTCACCCAGACAAGCAGCGAAAAGAAGCAAGAGTTGTCAAAAGGGAAGATAACGAGGCCTATGAGACTACATCAAGCAGAGCAACATTCACATTACAGGGCCCAGAAGGAGAAGAGAGAAGGGGGGCAGAAAAAACGGTGACCGTAAACTCCCACAACCTGGGGAAGAAACCATTCAGATCCAGGAAGCAAAGAAAGTGCCAAGTAAGATGAACACAATAAATCAAAACATCAAAAAAGGTAAAGATAAAGAGAGAATCTTAAAAGCTGCAAGAGAAAAACAACTTGTTGTATAAACAGGAACTCCCACAAGACCATCTGCTGATTTTCCAGGAGAAATTCTGCAAGTCAAAAGGGAATAACACAACATACTTAAAGTGACGACGGGGAAAACCCACAACCAAGAGCACTCTATCATTCAGAACCAAAGGGGAGATTTAAAAAAAAGGCTTCTAAATAAGCAAAAGCTAAAGTAGTTCATCAGGCTTCCCCTGTGGGTCAGTGGTAAAGAACGCATCGCCAATGCAGGAGATGCGGGTTCAAAAAGAGTCAGGAAGATCCCCTGAAGGAGGAAATGGAAACCCACTCCAGTATTCTTGCCAGGGAAATCCCATTGACAGAGGAGCCTGACGGGCTGCAGTCCACAGGGCTGCAGAAGAGTCGGACACGACTTAGTGACTAAACAACAATGAAAAAGAGTTCATCACCACTTAACAGCACTCACAGGAAATGTTAATGGGTCTTCTCTAAGCTGAAAGGAACCGGCACTAACCAATGAAAAACATATGAGAGCAAAAACCTCACGGGTAAGAGCAAATATACGGTAAAGGTAGTAGATTAACCACAACTACTGGTAAGAAGGGTAAAAGACAAAGTAGCAAAATTAATTAAAACTACATAATTAGTTACAGGATTAGTTACCTTTAACTACATAATTAGTTAAAGGATACACAAAAAGATGTAAAATATGTCATCAAGAACATAAAACATGACTGAGGGGAATAAAAATGCAAGTTTTCAGAATGTGTTCAAATTTAAGTTGCTACCAACTTAAACTAGACTGCTATATATATAGATCATTATATGTAAACCTCATGGTAACCACAAAAAATATATATATACAGTAGCTACACAAAAGATGAGAATGGAATCTAAACATCACACTAAAGAAATTCATCAAACCACAAGAGAAACAAGCAAGAGATGAAGAAAGGAACAGACAGAAATTACAAAAAGAGCCAGAAAACAAGCAACAGAATGACATAAGTACACACCTATTAATATTTATTTTCAATGTAATTGGACCAAATTATCTGGTTAAAAGATACAGGTTGGCTGAATGGATAAATTTTTTAAAATTAAAAAATAAAAGACTAACTTATATGTTGCCGAAAAGAGACTTAGTTCAGGTTTAAGGACGCAAAGACTGAAAGCAGAAGGATGGAAAAACATATTCCATGCAAAGAGAAATGGAAAGAAAGCTGGTGTAGCTATACTTAACATTAGACACAACAGACTTTAAAACAAAGACCATAATAGAAGACAAGGAAAAGCATTATATAATATAAAGGGGTCAATTCAACAAGAGGATGTAACATTTATAAATCTCTACACACCTAACATCAGATCAGATCAGTCGCTCAGTCGTGTCCGACTCTTTGCGACCCCATGAATCGCAGCATGCCAGGCCTCCCTGTCCATCACCAACTCCCAGAGTTCACTTAGACTCACGTCCATCGAGTCAGTGATGCCATCATCCATCTCATCCTCTGTCGTCCCCTTCTCCTCCTGCCCCCAATCCCTCCCAGCATCAGGGTCTTTTCCAATGAGTCAACTCTTCGCATGACATAGGGACACTTAAATATATAAGGCAACTATCAACAGATCTAAATGGAAAATTTGACAGCAATACAGTAATTGTTGGAGACTACCCCATTTACATCAATGGATAAATATCCACACAGAAAATCAACAGGGAAATAACAGCTTGAAATGAATCATTAGACCTGACTGGTTTGAGAGAAATACACAGAATATTCTACCGCAAAGCAGCAGAACACACATTCTCTTCAAGGGCGTGTGGAGCATTCTCAAGATTCGGCCACATGCTGGACCACAAAACAAGTCTCAATAAATTGCCTGAAATAATATCACACAATTTCTATCAAAATTCTAATGGCATTTTGCACAGACTAGAGTAACTCTAAAATCTGTATGGTATCAAAGTCCCCAAATAGCTAAAGCAACCTTGAGGAAGAAAAGAAGGGGGGAATGAACAAAGCTGTGGGCATCATGCTCCCTGATTCCAGACCATGCTGATGGAAACAGGGCGATGCTGGCATGAGACACACAGATCAATGGGACAGAAGAGAGAGCTGGGAAACAAACCCACAGGCAAATGGACAACTGATTTACGACAAGATTGCCAGGAAAAACATCAATAGCCTCAGAGATGCAGATGACACCACCCTTATGGGAGAAAGTGAAGAGGAATTAAAGAGCCTCTTGATGAAAGTGAAAGAGAGTGAAAAAGTTGGCTTAAAGCTCAACATTCAGAAAACTAAAATCATGGCATCCAGTCCCATCACTTCATGGGAAATAAATGGGGAAACAGAGGAAAGAGTGACAGACTATTTTTCTGGGCTCCAAAATCACTGCAGATGGTGACTGCAGCCATGAAATTAAAAGACGCTTACTCCTTGGAAGGAAAGTAAGGACCAAACTAGACAGCATATTAAAAAGCAGAGACATTATTTTGCCAACAAAGGTCCATTTAGTCAAAGCTATGGTTTTTCCAGTGGTCATGTATGCATGTGAGAGTTGGACTGTGAAGAAAGCTGAGCACTAAAGAATTGATGCTTTTGAACTGTGGTGCTGAAGAAGGCTCTTGAGAGTCCCTTGGACTGCAAGGAGATCCAACCAGTCCATCCTAAAGGAAATCAGTCCTGAATGTTAATTGGAAGGACTGAAGCTAAAGATGAAACTCCAATACTCTGGCCACCTGATGTGAAAAACTGTCTCATTAGAAAAGACCCTGATGCTGGGAAAGATTGAAGGCAGGAGGAGAAGGGGATTGGCAGAGGATCAGATGGTTGGATGGCATCACCAACTCGATGGACATGAGTTTGAGTAAGCTCCAGGAGTTGGCAATGGACAGGGAGGCGATGGATAGGGAGGGTTGCAAAGAGTCAGACACAACTGAGCGACTGAACTAAACTGAATTTACAACAAAGGAGGCAAGAATATGCAATGTGAAAGGGCAATCTCTTTGATAAATAGTACTGGGAAAACCGAACAGTCACATGCAAGAGAATAAAACTGGATTACTATCTTACACCATACACAAAAATCCACTCAAAATGGATTGAAAACTTGAATGTAAGATCAGAAACCATAAAACTCCTAGAGGAACACACAGTCACCATGCTCCTTTTCATCACTCAGACATAGTATTGGGTCTGATTCAAAGGTAACGGCAAGGAAAGCAAAAATAAACCAGGCTACATCAAAGAGCTTCAGTACAGCAAAGGAAACCATCAACCAAACCAAAAGTCAACCTTCAGAATAGAAGATATTGGCGAACCATACAGCCAATACAGCACGAATATCTAGATCATATAAAGAATTCATACAACTAAACAAGAGCAACAAAACCCAACTCTAAAGTAGGCAGAGGTGCATAAAAAGCTGCTCATCACCACCAACTATCAGGGAAACGCAAATCAAACCACAATGAGATATCATCACTTACGTGTCAGAATGGCTTTTACCAAAAGGACAAGTACTGGAAATTTTTAAGAGAAAAAGGAACCCTTACATACTGTGAGTGAGAATGTAATTTAGTGCAGCCACTGTATAAAACAATATGACAGTTCCTCCAATGATTAATAACATACCTCATACGGTACTAGAACTGTATGATCTAGTTATTCCACTTCTGCATATTTATCTACAGTAAACAAAAACACCAACTGAAGGAGATAGATGCCTCCTTATGTTCACTGTAACACTGTTTAAAACAGTCAGACATGGAAATCACCTAAGTGTCCATCAGGGGACGAAGAGATAAAGAAGATGTGTACATATACACGACAGAGTACTTCTCAGTCAGAGGAAAGAAGGAAATGCTGCCGTTTATGACAGCATGGATGGGCTGTGGGGCTACTATGCAAAGTGAAGTCAGTCAGTCAGAGAAAGACCAACAGCGTACGATTTCACTTAAATGCAGAATCTAAAAAACAAAACAAATGAACAAAGAAAACAAAACCCGCAGGAACAGACTGGTGGTTGTCAAAGGGAAAGCAGGCTCGGGCGTTAGTGAAAGGGTGAAGGGGCCAATTATATGCTGACAGATGATAACGAGACGCTGTAATGAGCACTCTACAGTGTACACCAGTTTTACTGGAATTAAAACAAACAAACCAAAAAACTATCCTAACAAGAAAAAGAGGTAGGAAGGAAGGAAGGGAAAAAGGTTAATTCATTTGTCAAAAAGGGAGAACAAGTCTAAATAACTATGTACTTTGTAACAGAGATTCAAAAGATATGAAATAAAAAATGACCAAACCTCAGGGAGAAACAGACAGAGTCACAATTATAATCGGAGGTTTCAACACCCCTCCCAATGACTGATTGCTAGGGAGACAGAAACGAGTAAAGACACTACTATCGACCGTCGTGACCCGTCCTGTACAGCAGTGCAAACAACAAGCGCAGAGCACAGCGTGCACGTGAAGAGCCACCCGGACGGAGCACACGCTGCATCATGAGACGAGCACCTGTGAATTTAAGAGGCTTCAAGTCACGTAAGATTAGATCCTGGAAGACAATGGCACTAAATTTGAAATCAATATCAAAAATATCTCTTAAAAGAAAAAACTTCTTGGAAACTAAATAATAGACTTTAAAAGACTACATGGGTCAAGGGAGAAATCAAAAGTGAAACTAAAATGTATTCTGAACTGAAAAAAATGAAAATAAGCATCAGAGAGTTTTTTGAAATGCAGCAAAAACATTACTCGGAGAAAACTGAGAACACTACAGAAGAAGATGGTCTTAATCTCAATTTCTACTTTATTAATTCAGAGAAGAAAAAGAGTAAATGAAGCCCAGGTTAAATGGGAAAAAATTAACTGATTGCAGAGCAGAAGTCAATGCAACAGAAAACAGAATATCAATAGAGACAGTGAATGAAATAAAAGACTGGTTCCCAGATAACATCAGTAAAGCTGAGAAATCTCTAGCCAATCTGATCAGGGGAAAAAAAAGACATAAATTACCAATGTCAGGCATGAAAGAGATAAGACCACTACAGATTCTCCAAATAGGAAAAAGACAATAAGGCAAAATAATAAACAACACTAAAAATTAATGGACAACTTAGAAAAAAATGAACAAATTCCCAAAAGGCACCAAAGTTCACTCAAGAAGAAAAAGATAATCTGAATAGCTCTCTATTTTAAAAATTAAATTTATAACTAAAAACCTTCTCCCAAAGAAAACTCTAGACCAAGATTATTTCACTGGTGAATTCTATCAAACATCTAAATCTAAGCAAGAAATAAAACCAATTCTACATAAACTTCTTCAGAAAATTGAAGAAGAGAAAATACTTCCCAACTTGTATAATGAAGCCAGCATAACTCTGATACCAAAACCAGACAATATTAAAACAAAAGGGACTCTAGATCAAAATCCTCCAGCAACACTGATAAAAAAAATTCTCCAAAAACTAATTTTTAGCAAATTGAATCCAGTGATATAAAAAAGGGATAATACAAAAAAAGATGAAGTGGGATTTAATGCAGGAATACAAGTCGCATTTTGTTGTTCTTTTTTTTTTTTTAGCAATCATCAAATGTTTCAAACACCTGAAAATCAATGAGCACATTTCAACATATTATTAAACTGAGAAGAAAAACAACATAATCATCTAAGCAGAAGAAGATAGACCAGTTGACAAAATCCAATGTTAATGAACAAAGTCTTAGCTAGGCAGGAATAGAAGGGAATTTTCACAAGCGTATAGAAGACATCTACCAAAGTTAACATCATAACAAATACTGAAAGACAATGCTTTTCCCCTAAAATCAGGAACAAGACATAGATGTCTGCTGTCAATACTTTTATTGAATTTTGCACTGGGGGTTTTAGCTATTGTTAGAAGGCAAGAAAAATAAATAAAAGGCATCCAAATTGGAAAAGAAGAACTAAAATTCTCTTTGTTTACAGATAATATAATCATCTGTGTAGAAAAGTCAATGGAATCTACAAGGAAACGGCAAATAAGTATGTTTTGCCAAGTTTACGTTATGAGATTGACATATATAATAACAATGAACAGTGGAAAACGGAAAATTAGGAAAAATGCTACTTATAAGAACATCCAAAAATATGAAATACACATAAATCTGAAAGGTCTATACACTGACAACTGTAAGATTATTCAGAAAAAGAAGATACACCATGTTTATGGTGTGTATATAAAGTTCCAATATAATATGGTGTATTGTAAAGCTCCAATACTGTTAAAATACATTTTCCTGAAATTTACCTATATATATATATATATATTTAATGCATTCCAATAAAAATTCAGTAACCTCTTTTAAAAAAATTGATGAGTTGTTCTAAAACACATATGGAAATGCACAGGAATTAAAATAGTCAAAACAATTTTGGGGGAAAAGAGCACAAAGAGAAATTACACTATATAACTTTGAGATTACTAGAAAGTCACAGTAATCAAAATAGTGTTACTGGTGTCATGGTAGATAAAGAAATGAATGGAACAGATCAAGTGTGTAGAAACAGACTTACTCATTATGGTCAACTGATTTTCAACAAAATGAAACAGTAATTCAATAAAGAAAGCTTAATCCTTTCTAAAAATGTTGATGGAATAAATGGATATCCATTAACAACAACAACAAAAAAAACTGACTTTAATCTATAACTTGTCCCATATACAAAAATTAACTAAAAATGGGTCATAGACATAAATATAAAAGTATAAAACTTCCAGATGCAAACACAGGTGAAAACACCTTTGGATCAGGCAGATTTTTTTTTAGATATAACGTGAAAAACCTAATGAGCTAAAGAAAAAATTGATATATTGAACTTTACTTTTAGGTAGAATAAATGATGCATTTTCAGCATTAAGAGGAAAAGCTGACATACTCCTTGTTTTTCTTTGGGTTTCCTACCATTGTTCAACTGTTATCTCTCAAGCATTCCTCTTTGAAAAGCAACACTACCCACTTAGACCACTTCCTCTCAATCTATCACCCTTCCCTAGCCCCCTTTTCCATGCCCCACATTCTACTGCCTTTTTTAATCATCTTAGCATTTGTCTCCATCTATGGACTCTGGGAGTTGGTGATGGACAGGGAGCCCTGGCGTGCTGCGGTTCATGGGTCACAAAGAGTCGGACACAACTGAGTGACTGAACTGAGCTGATTCCTCACCTTAACACCTGACACTTCAATGCACACGTTGATGATTCCTCCTTTGTCCTGACCTCACAAATCCTGTATCTTCTTACCCATTAATCCTATCTCTTGTTCCTTCCAGTACCTTACGTTCCTAAGGAGTATAATTCCAGTTAAACATAGTCAATAAAACAGATGGCTATTTTTCCACTCCTTTCCAAAATCCCACTGAAATACAAGATAAAGTATAAATTTACAATCACAAAGAAGATAGAAAAGGCAACAATCACAGATAAGACATGCCAATGAAAATGTTAGAAAATATTATAAAAGCAGGAAGGGGTAACTGAGTAGCATCAGGAAAAGCTGAAACACAAGTGTTCTACAAAGTCGAGGTCAAGAAGAGAAGGCCTTGTGACAGGAGGGGGAACTGGAGGAAAACGCGTGAAGAGGCCAAGCTTCCAGTAATAGGACAAGTAAGCGCCAGGGATGGCACAGCACGGTGGCCGTGGGTCACACTGACGTATGAGATGGGACAGCTGTTAAGTGAGTCCATTCCGAGAGTTCTTATCCAAAGGAGAAACTTTTTCTACCATTTTTAATGGGGCTTTCCTCGTGGCTCAGCAGGTAAAGAATCTGCCTGCAATGTGGGAGACCTGGGTTCCATCCCTGGCTTGGGAAGATCCCCTGGAGAAGAGGAAGGCTCCCCGCTCCAGTATTCTGGCCTGGGGAATTCTCCATGGAGCTGTATTAGTTCATGGGGTTGCAAAGAGTTACAATCTATTGCAGTAATCATTTCACAACAGACATAAACCATCACGCTATATACCTTAAATCTATACAGCGATGTATGTCAATGATATCTCAATAAGACTCTGGGGGGCAGGGAGAAGAAAAGACCCACCTACAGGGCCAGATAACTCCAGGAAAGCCCGGGAACTGGAGAAAGCTAAATGAAGGAAAAGGAGAGGGCGCTGAAACAGGAGGATCAGTTCAGGCTGCATAAGGAACAGCCAGAATTCTAGGGCCTATTGCTCAGCCCACAGACAGGCAACTATTCCTCCCCCAGAGCAGACAGAAACAAGCAGAAAAAATTAACCAGAGAGACTCTGGATGCAGAGACACCAGGCAGCTTACCAAACCAGGAGGATTAACTAAAACATGACTCTCTGAACACCCAATCTACTTTCTCTACATATTCCCGTAACAGAGTAGTCTAACAAAATACAGGACACCAGGTAAATTTGAATAGCGGACAAAAAATAGTCTTTAGTGTATGCATCCCTGGAGGAGGAAATGGCAGCCCACTCCAGTATTCATGCCTGGAGAATCCCACGGACAGAGGAGCCTGGCGGGCTACAGTCCATGGGGTCACAAAGAGTGGGACACGACTGAGCAACTGAGCACTCCGAGGCTATGCATTTCTCATTGTTGCCTGCAGATTTAACTGGTGATCTATATTTTAATTTGCTACATCCAGCAACCCTACCTTCAGACTAGAACCTAGAGAAATGTTCTTCAGGGAAACTCACTGGCCCAGGAAAGGAAGTTAAAGATATTCACATTAGGAGTTCTCAGCGAAATCAAAGGTCCTTCCCAGATCACACACCACACACACAATCCCCATAAGAAACAGAGCTTCCTCTACAATCTACTCAAATCTTAAGACCCGTGAGTGCAAGAAACACACTAATTCTAACTTTCTGAAGTAAAATAAAATTTTCTTAACTTTGAATACATACAGTGAAATGTGAAGACAATGGAAACAGCAAAAATCTAAGACTATTAAGGTGTGTAATATTTCATCTTTTATGCCTTCAAAGGATAATGAGCAGTACAATATGGACCTTTATTTTTATAGCCCTTAATTTTTAATTTTATATATTTTATAAAATGAATAATAATAATATAATCTTTAAGTTAAAAAACCATATTGTTTATTCAAAGAATTTTACGTGTCATTAAATCATCAGTATATTAGCATTTTAGTAATGAAATGGTAGCAAAAAACACCTACACATTACAATATTCCATGGGACTATACTAATGACTCACAGAAGAATTCAAGGAAGGTGCGTTATAAAGAAAGTTTGTGCCAAAAGGATAAAACAGCAGGGCTCAAGGGACCCAAGGAAGTAGGGTACTTAGGAAAATAAAATTTTAAGAAGGGTTCTCAAAGCTGACTAATCATTAGAATAATCTGGACACCTATTGGGGAAAAAAAAGATTTCAAAGCTCAAAAATTTCAGACCTAATGACCCAGAATATTGGGAGATGGACCCAAATCTCTCAGTTTCTGAAACTTTCCCCATGTGATTCTGATGGTCAGCAGGAGTTTAGAACCACTGCTTTAGAATGCTGACTTCGGTGTGCTTATTCAATAGTATGGCACCCCACTCCAGTACTCTTGTCTGGAGAATCCCATGGATGGAGGAGCCTGGTAGGCTGCAGTCCATGGGGTCGCTAAGAGTCGGACACGACTCAGTGACTTCACTTTCACTTTTCACTTTCATGCTTTGGAGAAGGAAATGGCAACCCACTCCAGTATTCGAGAATCCCAGGGATGGGAGAGCCTGTTGGGCTGCCGTCTATGGGGTCACACAGAGTCAGACACAACTGAAGCAACTTAGCAGCAGCAGTAGCAGCAGGAGCTTTCAATAGTATTATCTATTTGCTTTAAGGACAATTACGAAGCTACAGACGAAAAATGATGAAATTATGCTTCTTACCTTGGATACATTGCTGACATAATTCATTTGGAGAGTACTTTCCTTATCAACTTGATTACAAAGGTTCTGTAAAGTAGATGCATATTCTTTATCACTTTTTATTCTCAGGGCCATGAATTTCTTCACTGTTTCCAGTAACCGTAATTCCCAGTCTTGCAATTTTAACACAGCTTCGTGTGAATTCTTCAGGTCACTCCCAAACCCCATCTTTGTAAGGCACTGTCTTATCCTCCACACTGCACAACTGAGCCTTCTAATCAGCACATATCTGTGTATGTAAACAAAAGGAAAAGAATCTTAAATCAAAAGCAAATTAATCTTCAAAGCAAAGTTATGGCCCATTTTTTTAGAGTGAAAAAAAAATCACTATAACTGAATGTTTTCCCCCAAAGATCAGGAACAAGATGAGGATGTCCAGTCTCAGCACTTCAACTCAACCTGTTCTAGTCAGTACAATGAAGGAAATGAAACAATTTCCATTGAAACTGGGAAGGAAGAAATGAAACTATATTTATTTACAGATGATATGACACTGTATCTAGAAAATCCTAAGAAGTACAATTTTACGAGTATTAGAACTAATAAATGAGCTCGGTAACATTACAGGGTACAAGATCAATATACAAATAGCAACTGTATTTCTATATTCTAGCAATGACCAATCTGAAAATAAAATTTAAAAACAATTCCATTTACAACAGCATCAAAAAGAATAAAATATTTAGGAATAAATTTTGCAAAATAAACACAAAACTTTACTCTTAAAATTATAAAACACTGTTGAAAAATGCAAAGAAAACCTAAATAAATGGAAAGACTCATGTTAATGGATCCAAAAGACTTAATATTGTTAAACAGGCAATCCTGTTCAATTTGATCTACCAATTTAACTCAATCCACAATAAAATCTAAGCTAGCTTTTTTCTTTTTTTTTTTTTGCAGAAATTGATAAACTAATCTTAAAATTTACTTAGATATGCAAGGGAGCCAGAACAGTCGACCAAACAAAAAACCAAAACACCATGAAGAAAAAGAACAGAGTTGAAGGACTCAGAATTCAGTGCCATGTCTATTCAACAAAGGAAAAAAAGTCTTCTCTACTACAGATGCTGGGACGATTGAATTCCACATGCAAAAGACTGTGGAATGCAGTCTGCCTTAGACCATATACAAAAAAATTAACTCGAAAGAAATCACAGATTCAAATAGAGCTAAAACTGTAAAACTCTCAGAAGAAAATAAAGCAGTATTTATTTTCTTGGCTGACCTTGGCTCAGACAATGGCTTCTAGGTATGACACCAAAAGTACAAGAAACAAAATAAAAATATATAAATTTGGTTTCATCAAAATTAAAAACTTCTGTACTTCAAAGGCCAACATCAAGTAAGTGATAATGCCACAGAACGGGAGAAAATATTTACAAATTATGTATCTGATAAGCAGCATCTACCTGGATTATACAAAGATTTCTTAACATCAGTAACAACATAACAAACTAATTAACATGGGCAAAAGACAGATATGACTAGATATTTCTCCAAATAAAATTTATAGATGCCCACTGCTGCTGCTGCTGCTAAGTCGCTTCAGTCGTGTCCGACTCTGTGCGACCCCAGACGGCAGCCCAGCAGGCTCGCCCGTCCCTGGGACTCTCCAGGCAGGAACAGTGGCGTGGGTGCCATTTCCTCCTCCCACATGAGAAGATGTTCAGTCTCACTGGCCATTAGGAAAATGCCGACCAAAACCACAGTGAGACATCATTCCGTATCACTAAGATGTCTATAACAAAAGGATAGATAATAGCAAATGTTGGAGACTGTGAAGAAATCAGAACCATCATATGTTGCTGGTATAAATTTAAAATAGGCAGTTCCTCAAAAATTAAACACAGAGTTATCATATATGACCAAGAAATTTCACTCTTAGGCATATACTCAAGAGAAATAAAAACATATGCCCACACAAAAACTTGTATATGAATATCTGCCAAATAGTCACCAACTGATGAATGGGTAAATGAAATATAACGATACAAGGAAACATGACTTGACAATGAAAAGGGATTGATGCAAGGTACGGCATGGGTAAACCTCGCAGACATTCTACGTGAAGACGTCGAACACAGAAGACTGACACGCTGTCCTGTCTTCTTACGTGAAATGTCCGAAATCTACCTTTAGAGACATAAATCAGACTAGTATTTGACTAAAGCTGGCAAATGCGGGAAGAAATGAAGGGCGACTGCTAACGGGTAATGGATTTCCTTTTGCGGTGAGGAGAGTGCTCCGAAATTGATTGTGGCAATGGCTGCACAACTCTGTGAACAATAAAAGCCACTAAATTGTACAATTTAAATGGGTGAATTATTCAGCATGTGAGTTGTATCTCAAAGTTGTTTAAAAAATCACTAGAGCATAACTTATAATCATCTAAAGGTCAGTGGGGCTTCCCTGATGGCTTAAGGACTCTCCTTAAGGACGCTCTTCCACAGAAGCAATCACCACTGAGGAGTCTGTGTCTTGGTTAACACCACCATTAATTAGGAAATGTAGAATAGTTAATGGGCTTCCCTGGTGGCTCAGCTAGTAAAGAATCCGCCTGCAATGCAGGAGACCCTGGTTCAATTCCCGGGTCAGGAAGATCCCCTGGAAAAAAGATAGGCTACCCACTCCATTTTCTTGGGCTTCCCTGGTGTCCAGATGGCAAAGAATCCGCCTGCAAGTGGGAGGCTTGGGTTCAATCCCTGGGTTGGGAAGATCCCCTGGAGGAGGGCATGGCAACCCACTCCAGTATTCTTGCCTGGAGAATCCCCATGGACAAAGGGGCCTGGCAGGTTACAGTCCATGGGGTCACAAAGAGTCAGACACAACTGACTGACTAAGCCCAAAGGTCAATTATCAGAAAATTACCCCAAATCTATTCCTACTTGTTTGATATAAATCCCAAGAACTATGATAGAATTTATTTTCCCCTCCAGCCTCCTAGAATTTCAGGCAGTGAATGTTTCAGGGTCAGTTGTAAGAAAGAAACAAAACACATCTTTAATTTTTAGGTCTGGCTCACATCAGAAGTCAATTTAATTGAGCTGAAATCCTCTAGGCTAATCAGAAAAAAAGAGATTTTTCGCTCTCACCTCAGTGATACACATTTAAAATGATAAAACTGTGACTTTTCCAAATAGGAAGCAAATTTCAATCTTCTCCCAACTGAAAACTGTTCAGTTTTATACTCAAACAAGTCGGCAGGGGTGGGCGGGTAGGAGGGAAAGATGGTGGGAAAATATACTTCATCAAAGTTTCCAAAGTAGCAACCAGGACACTAAATGGACCTTAACATAAATAAGCCAATACAAGTAACTGACTTATCCGCTTTAATATCAAGTAGGAGAATTCCAGGGGCTTCCCTGGTAGCTCAGTTGGTAAAGAATCTGCCTGCAATGCAGGAGATCCCAGTTCTATTCCTGGGGTGGGAAGATCTCCTGGAGAAGGGATAAGCTACCCAATTCAGTATTCATGGGCTTCCCTGGTGGCTCAGAGAGTAAAGAATCCGTTTGCAATGTGGGAGACATGGGTTCGATCCCTGGGTTTGGAAGATCCCCTGGAGGAGGGCATGGCAACCCACACCAGTATTCTTGCCTGGAGAATCTCATGGACAGAGGAGCCTGGCGGGCTACAGTCTGTGGGGTCACAAAGAGTTGGACACGACTGAGCGACTAAGCACAGCACAGGATAATTCCAGTCTTTTCACTTTGTACGCAGTGTCTTAAAAAATGTACTTTGATAAACTGTATCAAAAAATTTTTTTGATAAAAAAGAAAAATTTTCCATTATTTTACGTATAGCTCAACTAAATCTCAGTGAAGACATAGTCTATCTCATACCACATTTTCCATGGAAGAATAAGAAACATTTTTTCCAGACAAAGAAAGGTGAAACATTTTGCTTTTTAAGAAACTATTTCTGAGACTGTGGTTCATTTTATTCTGTAACTTAGAATAAATATCACTTCTGCTTCTAAATGCATCTAGCTGTGGTCTAAGCTTTGACAATAATTTTTTTCTCTCATTATTAGGAATTTCAAAAGAAAGATGAAGAGCTTAGATGAATAAAAACGGAAACAGAATCTGGCAGCTGAGACACACTCCAGCCCATACTGAGGGCTTGCTTATCTACACCAACATTCTAGGTCAGGGCAAATATAAAAGGATTCAAAGTATGGTACCATTCCTTGAAGAATGACAAGTAAAGAATTTTTTAAACAACTCCATAATTAACTGATTATGTCTAATTATTAAATTAGTAGAGATGATAAACGGTTTAGGAATTAAAGGAAATGGTATCCAACAGATAATTATTCCATAGATGTCAATGTATATAAGACTATTCAGTTCAGTAGTGTTTAGAATTTTTTTAAAAACTGTAAATATTCATTAAAAGGAATTGACTACGTAAATTGCAATCAAAGCTACTACATTTGACTGTAACTGAGAAACCGTTTGAAGGGAGTACCATTCAAATCTAGTCTATGTGAGTTTGCTCAGGACTCAGTCTTCACAATGTACGTGGTGGACGTGATCGTGGCACACGAGCCCAGTGGAGTGCCATTCAGCCCTAACACAAAAACGAGAAAATCCACGAGTGGATCTGGAGCCATCATCAAGAGCTATTACCAGAAAAAAGTAAGATACAGAACTAGGTTTGTTTACATTGTACAAAAAGAAAGCAGAAAAATAGAAATTAAATGTACTTGTAAGTGCACAAAATATTTCTAGAAGAACACACAGCGGCTGGGACACAGGAATGAGAGGAGACTTTCATCATATGCCCTTCTGAACATTTGAAGTTTGTTTTAAGTGAACATACTGATGCACAAAGATTAATGAATTAAAGAATTTTTGCAAGAATCCTTCAAGCTAGGTGTCAACAGTACAAGAACCAAGAACTTCCAAATGTACAAGGTAGGTTTAGAAAAGGCAAGGGAAACAGAGATCAAACTGCCAACATCCAGTAGATCATAGAAAAGGCAAGGGAATTCCAAAAAAACTTCTGTTTCATTGACTACACTAAAGCCTTTGACAGCGTATATCACAACAAACTGAAAAATTCATAAAAGTGATGGGATTACCAGACCACCTTACATGCCTCCTGAGAAACCTGTATGCAGGTCAAGAAGCAACAGTTAGAACCGGACATACAACAATGGATTGGTTCCAAATTGGGATAGGAGTATGTCAAGGCTGTATATTGTCACCCTGCTTATTTAACTTATATGCAGAGTACATCATGAGAAATGCTGGGCTAGATGAAGTACAAGCTGGAATCAAGATTGCTGTGAGAAATATCAATAACCTCAAATATGCAGATAACACTACCCTAATGACAGAAAGTGAAGAGGAATTAAAGAGTATCTTGACAAGGGTGAAAGAGGAGAGTGAAAAAGTTGGCTTAAAACTCAACATTCAAAACACTAAGATCATGGTAAGTGGTCCCATCACTTCATGGCAAAGATGGGGAAAAAATAAAAACAGTGACAGACTTCATATGTTGGGCTCCAAAATCACTACAGACGGTGACCAGCCACGAAATTAGAAGACGCTTGCTCCTTGGATAAAAAACTATGACAAACCTACACAGCATATTACAAAGCAGAGACATCACTTTGTCAACAAATTTCCATACAATTAAAGCTATGCTTTTTGCAGTAGTCGTGTACAGATGTGAGAATTGGATCATAAAGAAGGCTGAGCACTTAAGAATTGATGCTTTTGAACTGTGGTGTTGGAGAAGACTCTTGAGAGTCCCTTTGACTGCAAGGAGATCCAACCAGTCCATCCTAAAGGAAATCAACCCTGAATAGTCATTGCAAGGACTGATGCCGAAGCTGAAACTCCAATACTTTGGCCACCTGATGCGAAGAACTGACTAATTTGAAAAGACCCTGATGATGGGAAAGATTGAAGGCGGGAGGAGAGGGGGATGACAGAGGATGAGATGGTTGGGTGGCGTCACCGACTCGATGGACACGGGTTTGAGCTTAATGCGGGAGACAGTAGAGGACAGGCAGGCCTGGTGTGCTGCAGCCATGGGGTGGCAAAGAGCAGGACACAACTGAGCGACTGAACAACAACCCAAAAAGGTTTGATGAGAAAGAGAAAAAAACTAATGAAAGCTGGAGTAACCCAGGAAAGTTTCCTAGAAATGGCAAGATATGAGCTAAGATTTGAATAATCATGATTTAGATTATAAAAGATCAAAAAGGAAATGTATTTCAGGAAGCAATATAGAGAAAATAAGTGAATAAGGGGTAAAGTAAGAAAGAAATGTCTCCAAAATCGAGCTGAATGTTGCAAACAGTGGCATGCTGATTGATCTCTTGCTCTTCTAAAGTTAAGGAGACTAATAAGGCTCCAACCCCTTAGTCACTGGTGTTAAGGCCAAACGACAAAGTCATGAACATGAGCATTAAATGATTACCTTGCTGGTGCTAGTTATACAAGTGTGTTTGGTTTGAAAAATTTCCTAAAGCTCAGCATCCGTGATTTGTGTACTTTTCTACATGTATGTTACAGTTAATTAAAAGAGAGAAATATAGATTTTAATATGGAAGCTAGGTATAAAATAGGTTGATGAGAGCAAAAATATAAAAAAAAGACATAAGAAGGAAAATTAATAAGTCATTATAGCTATACAGCTTGAGAAATGAGGATCTATCATTGACAATGTCAGTGAGAGGTAAAAAGGTACCAGGCTTGACCTGATAAATGGATTTAAGGAAGAGACAGATGATACAGGACAAGTTTAAGACTTTTATAAGAAATGAAGATAATATCAAAAGAAATGGAAGAATGACAATATGGAGCTACTTTAAAGAAAATACCTTCATTTCAGCAGGAAATAAATGCTTAGGTAAAGCATCAAGGCTAGAAGATACAAATCTGAGAGTCAAGTGCTTAAAAGTGATCAAACTAAGACTGAATGTTGACAGAAGAGCAGATCATTAAGGACAAAGCCCATGAGAATCTGTCAGTGGAGGAACTGGAGGAAAAAAGCCAAAGGGTAGAAATTAGGTAGGCAGAAGAATAAAAGAGGTTTGACAGTTACAGACACTGAGATTTAAAAAAAGAAGTTGTTAGCAATGTCAAATGTCAGAGAGAGATACGAAAACTGCAGAAAGTCATTATTAGAATTTTCAGGTAAAGCCATCATAGTAAAAGAAGTACTTCAGAAGCTCCTACCGCCAATAACAAACAAAAAGAACAAAAGATCGTTAAGGAAAAAAACAAAAATTTAAACACACCATCAGCAAGTAAAGGAGTACAACTTCACGCCACAAGCTTCACTACACGGTTTCAAAGGGAAAAAAAGGGAAAGTCCTGGCACTCTAGGCAGCATGCAAATGTGCCCCAAAACTACCCAACTTCTAGAAGAAATCCTGAGGAGTCACACTGGATACCCCAACATGAAAAGAGGCAGCAGAGACCAAATAGGCCCACCAAGGGAAAAATCAAGAGAACAAAGAAGCAAGCTTCTCTGGACCAAGACAGGACCTCAGAAAAAATGCGAGGGCAGCCTTGCCTTGCCATTTTCCAGGGCCCTGTGAAGAACTGGTGGATGAGGTGAAACCCAGGAGCGCAGGATGGTTAGTGGACTCTCAGGAGACAGAGAGTGTCTCAGGGCTCCAGACAAGGCCAAACTCAGTCCCAGCCCATACCACCCCAGCCCTCGGTCACCAGGCTTATATCACAAATAAGCCAAAGTCAAAAGTGAGACCTTTTCATCTCATGGACGGAGGAGTATAGTGCGCTACAGACCACGGGCTGCAAAGAGCTGAACACAACTGAGCGACTGAGCACGCAAAAGGAAAGCCTGGCTTCTGATCCAGGTAACGTGGCAGAGGCCATCTTTCCCAGATCCGCCCCACCGAACACAGCTGTCAACACTGGGAATAGCAAAAGGGACAACCAAAGAAGAACTCTGAAAAGTCGGGGGAAAGGAGGTAGAGTCCTTTGGCCCCAGGCCTGGGAGAACGGCAGAGGCAGAGGCAGGGTATCCTGGGCTCCCTCACCCAACAGGAGAAGGTGGTCTGTCCCTGGCTGCCCACCTGCTCGTCTGGGAACAAAAGGCCGTCGGTGAAGGCCAGCTCCCCGGGGATGCTACGGGGGTCCCTCTGGCAACATGGGGCCAGCCAGCACCAGCAAGACAGACAGACGGCGAGCCTCCTCAAAAATGAACAGCCAAGAGAGACAGTCTCCTTCCCATCAGGGCCCAAGAATCCCCCTTTCGGCCAAGAGAAAGGGAACATGGCAGGAAGAACCAGCGATGGGGACCCGGCCACAGCAAGAGCCCACAGCAGTCCTCTCCGCCCCACAGGCCCCAGGTTCTCCTGCCCCCAGAAACTCCGGAGCTGGTGCAGGGAACTGGCCAGAGGGCTGAGCTGCAGTAGGAGGTCCCGTCCAGGAAGCCCCTGCTCCCTGCGAGGCTAGGGTGCTCCTCTCCTGCCCAGAGGTGGCAGGGCAGCAAGGGGCACAGGGAGGAAACCTGATCTCACTCCTTCCCTAACCAACCAACAGCCAGCAGCTCAGCCCAAGAAGAACGTCCTCTACTCCCTCAAGCAGCACCAGCAAGGACCAGCGGGAGCCCTCGTGACACCAGATCAAGCAAACAGAAGTAACAGCATGAAGACCCTGAAAACGAGCTGTCGCTGGAACCACAGCCCACGAGAACAGGCCAACGACTGCACGCTAAATCTAAACACCGATGGACTGCCTGTAAAAATAAAAGATTGAAATAGGCCCCAGAGTCTCCTAACCTAACAGACAAAACATTGAGGCTTCAGTTGAAACTCACGTGTCATATCAAGAACCAAGAAAAAAAAATTACAGTTGAAACAAGATAAACAACTAATACCAACATCAAGATGAATCAGATGTCAGAATTATCAGAAGAGGATTTTTAAATCCAACACCATAAGAAACTCTTCCACAATCAGTTATAAATTCTCTTAAAACAAATGCAAAACAATAGTTATAAATTCCCTTAAAACAACTGTAAAAATAGGAAATCTAAGCAAAAAAAAGAAGAAATTTTTTCAATATATGGACATTATAGAAACTAAAAATGCAATAATGGGAATAAAAAACCTCACTAGATGGGCTCAGGAGTAGACAACAGAGGATACAGTGAATGTAAGAATACAGGAATAGAATTCAATCAATCCAAACAGAAAGAGAAAACAAACAGAAAATAAGAATAGTAATAAAGCCTTGGGGACCTGTGGTACAATAACAAAGACCCAACATTTGGGGACCTTCCCTGGCATTGACGTGGCTAAGACTCCACACTTCCACCATAGGGGGTGAGGGTTCAATTTCTGGTGGGAGAATAAGATCCCATATGCCATGCAGCCAAAAAATAAATAATATTCTAAAGTCTTAAAAAAATGACCCAACATTTGTATCATCTTGAGTTCCAAAAGAAGAGGAGGCAGTAGGACTGAAAGAGTATTCAGAAAAATATGTGATTCTTCACAAGTCAGAAATCAAGACAGTGTTTTATCAGTAGAGGACAGACAACAGATCAAGAGGAGAGAGGAGAGAACCCACAAACAGACCCACACAAACATGTTCAACTGTTCTTAGACAAAGGTCCAGAAGCAAGTCAGCAAAGAAAACAAGCCTTTTAATAACGACACTGAAGCGACTAGGTAACTATAGGCTAAATAAAAGGGAACAAAATGAACCCTGACCTAACACTGTACACAAAAATTAATTCAAAAGAATCATAAACTTAAACATAAAACTGCAAAACTTTCAGAAAAAAGAAAACAGAAGCAAAATCTTCAGGATCTTAACCTAGGCAGAGTTCTTAGACTTCAAACAAAACACACAATCCAAAAAAGGAAAAAACTGATAAACTGGGCTCATCAAAAGTAAAAAGGTTGCCCTGTGAAAGTACATGTGAAGATGAGAAAAAGACAAGCCATAGACTGGGAGAAAATTGTGCAAACCACGTATCTGACAGAGAACTAGTACCTAGAATTCATAATCTCTCTCAAAATTCAACATTTAAAAACAACAATCCAACCACAAAATGAGAAGATGACAGACATTTCACAGAAGAGGGTATAAAAATGGCAAATGAACACATGAAAGGGTGTTCAACATAAGCCAGCCCCTGAGGAAACGCAGTCAAACCACAGTGGGATACACTTCACACCTATCAGAATGGCTAAATAAAACATGGCAAGACCAAATGCCTGTATGGATATGGAAAAACTGGGTCGCTGATTTGCTACTGGTCAGCAGACAAGAAGTGGTACAGCCACTCCAGTTTCTGATCAAACTTTAATTCAACACCGTATGACCCAGCCATTGCACTCTTGGGCATTTATGCATAGAAATGAAAACACATCCACAAAAAACCTGTACCCAAGTGTTCACAGCAGCTCCATCTGGAAAAGCCAAAAGCTGGAATCGGCACAGAGACCCTTCAACTGGTGAATGCATACAGTGGAATACTACCCACGTTAAAGGGGAGCAATCTCTTGACACAGACAGCAACTTGGATGAATCTCTAGGAATCCTGGTGAACAAAAAAGTCAACCCGACAGTTATATACTCTATGATTCCATTTATATAACATTCTTGAAGTAAAAAATCTTCGGAAAACAACAGATTAGGGGTTTAGAGTTTATGCCATGGTTTGGGGTTTAGAGTTTATGCCATGGTTTAGGGTTTAGAGTAAGCGTGGTTATAGAAGGAGAATACCAAGGATACCAGAAGTAGTGCTGGAACTGTTCAGTATCTTGGTGGTAGTGCCGGATAGGTCAATCTAGACTGGTAATAAAACACTATAGAGCTTAACAGACACACAGCAAAGGAGTGCAATTACAACTGGAGAAATATATGAATAAGGTCAGTGGATTATGTCAATGTTAATACGCTGGTTGTCATAGTTTTACTAAATTTTACTAAGAGGGGAAATGGGACCAAATATAAAAGGATTATTATTTCATATGATTGCATATTAATCTACAATTACCTTCAAAATTTTTAAAAAAGTAATGCCGGACCTCAAACTATTGGTTGGGGGAAGAATAATAACGTGGAGAGCATGTCACAAACTTAGGTACTTTCTTCCACAAGTCATAGGGCAGAGATGCCTATGTCAACCACAAAGAAGGCGAAAAAAGAAAAATATAAGGAAATTATACAGTCATGTTGCAGACAAAAATTACGAAGAAAGACACAGAGCAGGTGGGGGTATAATACAGACTTCTTTGTAATCTAAGTTCCGACTGGGCAAGGAATAACTCTGCTCTCTTCCCTCACTAAGCTCTTCAGTGCTTGAAACTGTGCCTTGCATGCTGCTGCTGCTAAGTCACTTCAGTCATGTCCAACTCTGTGTGACCCCACAGACGGCAGCCCACCAGGCTCCCTCGTCCCTGGGATTCTCCAGGCAAGAACACTGGAGTGGGTTGCCATTTCCTTCTCCAATGCATGAAAGGGAAAAGTGAAAGTGAAGTCGCTCAGTCGTGTCCAACTCTTAGCGGCCCCGTGGACTGCAGCCTACCAGGCTCCTCTGTCCATGGGATTTTCCAGGCAAGAGTGCTGGAGTGGGGTGCCAATGCCTTGCATAGTACACAATAAAAATCTGGTACATGAACTAACTGGTTGCGTCTCCCCTGCCTTATACACACATCTCCACATGCCCTACAATCCACACTTAGCCCTCTTAATTCTTTAGGATACTCAATGATTCTAGATATTAATTCTATCATTACTTGTAATACTAAGTATTACGTTTACAACCCTGATCTATACTATAGGTTAGAATTCAAATCCCTTTGCCTGGTAATCCAAGATGGTCTCAGATCGCCTTCCACCCTCAAAAGCAGCACCACAACTTACTACCTATGGTCTCTGAGTGTCTCACAATCATACCTCTCTGCCTTTGGAGATGTTCTTCCTTCAGTCTAAATGTTTTTGTCCCTTGTCCACCTGGAGAATTACCAACAACTAAATTGTAAAGCCATTTTTCTCTATGAAACCTTCTCTGACCATCCTTACAACCATCACTACCCAGGACAATTTAGGTGTTCCTTTTTCTCAGCTCTCAGGGATCATGTATGCACATGTGATTAATATAACACTTCTCACAGTATAATTATTTATTCAGGTGTATCTCTCCCATCATACTATGATCTACATGAAAATAAGAATATTACATATTTTCATCTTTCTATCACGGGGGCTAATATTACTACTCATATGCAATAGGCATTCAATTTATCAAATAATTGCAAGAGCGAATTCATTTTTTAAAAAGATTTATAAATGAGATTTTAAAACAAAAATTCCTATAATTTAGTGGATACTAAGCACAAATCGGGGCTTCCCTGGTAGTTAAGTCATGAAAGAATCTACCTGCAAAGCAGAAGACTCAAGTTTGATACCTGAGTTGGGAAGATCCCATGAAGAAGGAAATGGCAACCCACTCCAGTATTCATGCCTGGAGAATCCCATGGACAGAGGAGCCTGGTGGGCTGCAGGCAGGGTGTCACAAGAGTTGGACACGACTTAGCAACTAAACCACCACCAACTACAAGTCAGGCAGAAATAGAGTAATATACAAAAGGACATGCATGTTATTAGCAAAGATGTTCATTTTAAAATACCATCTTTTTAAAAGGTAAAACTAATAAAAATCCTAAAAAACTACTGACTTTTAGACTTATTTAAATCTTTCTTATTTAACGGTATTCAGTTTGGTATTTAGAATAGAGTAAGTTATCTCAAATTTTCAATTCACCATAAATAGTGATTAAAGACTTTAAAAGAACCATTAAAAGTTGCCATATTTTCAAAAATTAGAATTTCATTCTATATAAAATACATCTATAAACATATACTGCTTAGACAAAAACTGACATTATTAAACAGCAAACTATGAAATACCTAGTTTCTTTGGGAGGACAATGGAATTCCAATGGCATATTTTATAAGGATGTGTGTAAGTATCTAAAATGCCTCCTGATTTTCAACTTTTGGCTCCACAACTGGCAATGTTTTTTTTTTTTACATCCTCTAAATACACAGATGAAAATAATGTTTTTATATAGCATAAGGAAATTTTAATCTGTATTTAATACTTCCTTTGAAGTAAGGGGAATTTATTTTAACACAGATGGTATATTATAGTCAAAAATATTTCCTTAAATATTTAAAAAATCAAATATACCATGGAAGATATGCTTATTTAGAAAAATCAAAAGATAAGTGAATAAAAGCTGTGTAAAGAATCAGGAAGCCTTTCATTCTTCACCCAAGACAGATGTTCACAAGCTAGAAGAAATTTAACAGAGTTTGAATCTATAATCCTTAATCAATAAAACCCATCAAATCAGTTTATGGTTCAAGTTACTTTATCAGAATATGTTTGCTCATTGATAAAGACTATAAAACCATTAACCAAAGAACAAAAATAATTACTTAACGGTATTTCTTACCTTTCATATGCTTCAATACTGACAGAAGTCAGACTATCTGAGCAGAATTTTAAGCTGCTTGCAGTAAGACAGAAAAAAAGTCACAAAAAGCCACCGAGTGTGCAAGTAAGAACCACAGTCACAAACCAAAAGCTGACCTCACGTGAATACAGAACAGGGTGCTTCTTCAGAGGCAGTTAAGCAGGCAGAAATGAATGATCACCAGAGTTTAACTACAAAGACAACATCATTCATTACCAGTTAATATATACTGACCTTGACTGTCTTTCAGATATGGATCCTAAAACTTCTCCCACACTTTCCTTATTTCAAAGTGTCGCTTTAGATTAATTCAAAATAAACGGTGCTTTTTTTCTTGCTGGCTTTTAAACTTGTATACCTGTGATGGATTCATTTTGATATTTGGCAAAACTAATACAATTATGTAAAGTTTAAAAATAAAATAAAATTAATTTAAAAAAAATAAAATAAAATAAAATTTAATTGTTTCCTGGTTTTTTAATTGCAGTATAACTGCTTTACAATGTTGTTAGTTTTTGCTGTACAAGGTGAATCAGCTATGTACAGCCCCTCCCTCTGAGCCTCCTCCCACTCCACCCAACCCTTAGGTCACCACAGAGCAGGCGCTGAGCTCCCCGTGTTACACAGCAGCTTTCCACTAGCCATCTATTTTACACACCGTACTGTACACATGTCAGTGCATCCAACTGAAACTGCAGGAGATTAGCAGACCGCCTGCTGGAACAGCGTTAACAGACAAGGATGTTTCATTGAGAGAGAATACTGAATAAATTTCTGTTTATTGATTATGCCAAAGCCTTTGACTGTGTAGATCACAATAAACTGTGGAAAATTCTGAAAGAGATGGGAATACCAGACCACCTGACCTGCCTCTTGAGAAACCTATATGCAGGTCAGGAAGCAACAGTTAGAACTGGACATGGAACAACAGACTGGTTCCAAGTAGGAAAAGGAGTACGTCAAGGCTATACATTGTCACCATGCTTATTTAATTTATATGCAGAGTACATCATGAGAAACGCTGGGCTGGAAGCAGCACAAGCTAGAATCAAGATTGCCGGGAGAAATATCAATAACCTCAGATATGCAGATGACGCCACCCTCATGGCAGAAAGTGAAGAGGAACAAAAGAGCCTCTTGATGAAAACGAAAGAGGAAAGTGAAAAAGTTGGCTTAAAGCTCAATATTCAGAAAACGAAGATCATGGCATCCGGTCCCATCACTTCATGGGAAATAGATGGGGAAACAGTGGAAACAGTGTCAGACTTTATTTTTCTGGGCTCCAAAATCACTGCAGATGGTGACTGCAGCCATGAAATTAAAAGACGCCTACTCTTTGGAAGGAAAGTTATGACCAACCTAGATAGCATATTCAAAAGCAGAGACATTACTTTGCCAACAAAGGTCCGTCTAGTCAAGGCTATGGTTTTTCCAGTGGTCATGTATGGATGTGAGAGCTGGACTGTGAAGAAAGCTGAGCGCCGAAGAATTGATGCTTTTGAACTGTGGTGTTGGAGAAGACTCTTGAGAGTCCCTTGGACTGCAAGGAGATCCAACCAGTCCATTCTAAAGGAGACCGGTCCTGGGTGTTCTTTGGAAGGAATGATGCTAAAGCTGAAACTCCAGTACTTTGGCCACCTCATGGGAAAAGTTGACTCACTGGAAAAGACTCTGATGCTGGGAGGGATAGGGGGCAGGAAGAGAAGGGGACGACAAAGGATGAGATGGTTGGACGGCATCACTGACTCAATGGACATGAGTTTGGGTAAACTCTGGGAGTTGGTGATGGACAGGGAGGCCTGGTGTGCTGCGATTCATGGAATCTCAAAGAGTCGGACACGACTGAGCAACTGAACTGAACTGAATAAATTCTGTGTGAGGTTATAAACAAATGAACAAAATGTTCGCTTTGAAATTAACTTTTTTTTTTTCATTTTAAAAATGTATTTGAAATACTGACATTTAAAATTATTTGGGCAGAGCAGGATTATTAACAGATTTTTTTGTGTGTTTTAAGCTAAACCAACAAGTATTTATTGAGTAATCATGGGAGTGATACTGTTAGGGATGCAAAGATAAATAAAACCCTGGATTACTGGCCTTCAAACAAGTTACGATGTATTAAGAACAAATGCAAGGAAGCCTGGCTCTGTGGTAAAGAATCCACCCTCCAGGCAGGATGCAGGTTCAATCCCTGGGTTGGGAAGATCCCCTGGAGAAGGAAATGGAAACCCACGCCAGTATTCTTGCCTGGAAAATCCCATGGACAGAGGAGGCTGGAGGGCTACAGTCCAAGGGGTTGAAAAAGAGCTGAACCTATTTGCCAGCATATTCCTCAGTGCCGGGAATACCAAAATGCATAAAATTACAGCCCCTAGTCTCAAGAAGCTCACCACCTACTAGGCGTAACAAACAGGGAAACAAACAAATGCCATACAGGATTAAACCGGTTCACAAACACAGGTCGGTTATAAGCTCAGTGGGGATACATCCAGAGACCATCAGGGAAGCCTTCACAGAATATGAAAGCCTGAGGTACAAAGTACCTAAGGTACAGCTGAGCAGAGCACTCAAAAAAAAACATCATTTCACAATCATAGGTGTGTCATGCTGTACACCTTAACTCATACAATGCTGCATATCAATTATATCTCATTAAAGCTAGAAAAACTATCGTTAATTTAAAAAAAGAAAATCCCTGGCAAGCCTTGAGGAATAGTCATGAAAGGAGCGCAAGTACACGCACGTCTCTCTGCAAAGGTGTGCGTAGGAGGAGGCTTTGGAAACACTCCTGGGTTGAAATCCTAACTTAACACGTCATAGCTGAGTAACTGTGCATTTTAATTAACCTCCTAAAAGATCTTATCTTTAAAACAGGGACAGTAATACTAAGTTTGCAGGGTTGTTGTGAAGATCAGAAGAGATGTATTTAATATGCAAGGCTTTGGAGAGATATTAAGAAGCAGTCATTGCTAAGAAATCATGAGAGACAAAGCTACACAAAGAACATGGAAGAGCAGGTGATGGAAGAGGGCTCCTTTCTAAACACAAGTCTGAACACAAGCAAAGACAGCAGGTGGGAAAGTGGAGACCACGTGTGTGAACCACAGCTACTCTGAAGGAAAACGGGAACAAAAGGTTAAAAGGATCAAGTATGGCCCCACGGCATACAAATCAGTATGTCCCAACTTATGAAAATATAAGTTATCTAGGTTCAGTTCAGTTCAGTCGCTCAGTCGTGTCCGACTCTTTGTGACCCCATGGACCGCAGCACGCCAGGCCTCCTTGTCCATCACCAACTCCCAGAGTTCACTCAAACCCATGTCCATTGAGTTGGTGATGCCATCCAACCATCTCATCCTCTGTCGTCCCCTTCTCCTCCTGCCCTCAATCTTTCCCAGCATCAGGGTCTTTTCAAATGTCAGTTCTTCTCATCAGGTGGCCAAAGTATTGGAGTTTCAGCTTCAGCATCAGTCCTTCCAGTGAATATCCAGGACTGATTTGCTTTAGGATGGACTGGCTGGATCTCCTTGCAGTCCAGGGGACTCTCAAGAGTCTTCTCCAACACCACAGTTCAAAAGCATCAATTCTTCGGCACTCAGCTTTCTTTATGGTCCAACTCTCACATCCATACATGACTACTGGAAAAACCATAGCCTTGACTAGTTATCTAGGTACCTCTTGACTTTTAACTCTTCCTATATGATCAATTATTATAAAAGAGTTCAATTTTCAAATTAAGGCCAATTTTTTTTTTCCTTTCAAAGAGAGTTACAATGTAGGGAGAAATAAAAAATAATTTCTCTCACAGAACGTTTCCGGTTTCCACTGAACAATTTAATCCCTGTTCCATATCCCAGACTCTTGAACCAAAAGTCTCACCCTTCTCTGGTCCCTTATTTTTTTCAGGTTTTATCTGAACCAATTCTAGCTCTAATTTCAACACCTCAACAATACACTGGTCTAAACTGCAGGTCGAATCATTACCGTGGTTGCCTAGGGAAGGTATCTGTCTTTTTGCTCAGGGTCTCAATGAAAGACTTTCATCCATTCATTTATTCATCCAATAAGTACTTCTAAAAAATCTACAATACGCCAGACGCTGAGTGAGGTCCTGAGCACGGAGATAAGAAAAGTTCTGGCCACAGCCTCGGGAAGTTTACAAGAAGAAAGGAAGAGCTCTAACATCAAACAGTGACTGCTCTAAGGAATCCCTGTACCAAGTGCAATAAAAACACAGACGCACAACAGAGTCCTGGCTGAAGTAAAAGGAAGGAAAAGCCTTCACAGACAGCCCCAGGACATTCAGAGCAGTGCTTTCCTCATTGCCACTTTCTTCCTTTCCTCCAACCAAAATATGACTCTCCCCACCTGGAAAAGATTGCTAAAATCTTACCTCCTACTTTCTCCCCTCAAATCTCCACTTGTTCCTAAATGCCATGTAATGCTTAAAGAAAACCAACCAAATCTGTGAAACGCAAAAGCCAGCAAGGAAGGAAGGAAGACAACAGCGACTGCAGGCCAGTCCTACGCAAGCACCAGAGGGAGCAGGTACCGAGGTCTCTTCTCGTGCTTAGCTCTGCTGGCCTCTACGCACTTGCTTATGTGTCACCAGCATTTCAGTCTACTTCCCCCTTGAAACTGTGCATTTTTCAAAGATGAAAACATAGGCTGCTACAGCCTTATAATGCCCACAGCAATTACATACACCTTCCTAAGGAAAAACAACTGGTTATGAGCTGGGAGTGGGCCATGGTGGATGGGGGAGTAATTCCTGCAGATTTCTGTTGTTTTAAGCAAACTCTAATTGCCAGCTGGTGCCTACCTGCCAATGCAGGAGATGTAAGAGACACAGGTTTGATCCCTGGGTCCAGAAGATCCCCTGGAGGAGGGCATGGCAACCCACTCCAGTATTCTTGTCTGGGAAATCACACAGACAAAGGAGACTGCCGAGCTACAGTCAATGGGGCCACCATGAGTCAGACACAACTGAAGCTACTTAGCACACACACACGTACACCAGTGGGTTGAATACAGCATAAATCTCCTAGCTCTTTTTTTTTTTTATCTTTAACTTAATGCAACCAAATGTAAAAACTTCAGCAAATGTGTATTTAAAGCTGGAATGATTAAAAAAATAAAAACTCAGAATAAACAATTTTATCTCCAGCAACTTTAGAGAACTGAAAGGAAAAAGTAAATTGCAAATAAACTTTGAATGAATAATGTTCCATGAAACCAGGGAAGTCTCAAGAAAGGTATTAAACATACATAAACTACATATTGTAAAAGAAAATATAGATAAATCGTGAAAAACAAAAAAGGTGGGGACTGTTCAAGATTAAGAGAATAAAGATTTAAGACTCAAATGCAATGTATGAAACCCAATTGAATCTTGAATCCAAAAAACTAAAAAAAAAAAAATGTTCAGGGACAACTCGGGATATACGTATATGAAACATTACATTAGACATATTCTTAAACTAATGTTAATTTTCTTAAATACTGACATCACAATCATGCAAAAAATTATCCATATTCTTAGGAAATACATGCTTAATTTTATATACTGTAATATAATGTAAGAGATATATGTAATATATTTTCAAGTGGTTTTTAGAATATATAAATGCATAAAGAGAGAACATGTAGCAGCATGCTGGGGTGAGCAGACGCAGATGAATGCAGTGTGGGTGCTCACCGCCCTGCACGGTCACTTTCCTCCGCAGCACTGAGCACTTTCAGAATGAAATCCTGAGGGGGTGACAGCACGCGGGGCTGCCGGCTGAACACACGCGCCAGAGGTAAAGGCAGCGCTAGTATCCGTCAACGGTAAACCCGGCGCGGTGATCCTGGGCAGCTCAGGGGCCCGCTGTAGGTCTCAGCTAAGCTAAAAGGGGAGGAAGTGGATGACCTCTAAGGTAACCTTCCAGCTAAAAGCCCCATCACTCCACTACTTCTTCTCAGGTCTAAAATTCAAAAGATAACCAGATATGAAGACACAGGACTGTCAAAAAAAACATTTAAAACAGCTAGCCAAATGCCTGGCACATAGAACACAGACAATAAGTATTAACTCCTCTCTTTTGAAAATATTGTAAAACTTCTTCAGCAAAAAAAAAAGATAGATATGACTAATTAACTTATAAAATAAGTAACACAAAATTCTAATGATCTACTTTAATATCTATTCAATTTCTCCTGAATTAAAAACTGTCAATGTGAGCCACAAATAAAGCAAAACAAAGTATTAACTAGTACATGTAACAAATTTGTCAGATGCTTTTATTTCAAGCACTAATGCTATTTGTAGCATTATAATTACTTTCCCTTTTGGAAAAACAACCAATCCTTGAGGTAACGGGAAAGATAATAAACTAAAAAGATTCTGTACCTGATGCTAGCATCCACACAGTTGTTCAAAACCCAAAAATCATCCTTGAGTGTGTTGTCTCTTTCCACACCAAAAATACCCATAGATTTTTTTTTAAAAGGAATCTCAAATTCATCCATCTCCCTCTTGTTGCCAGCATCTTATCAGGGCACCACTCTCTCTCACCTTAGCTCCTAAAATTGTCAGCTTTTACCTTCAGCCCACTCAGTCCATTCCTCACATAGTAGCTAGAATGATGATATCGTTTAAGGACAAAACAAACAACATGCCAAACCCTTCAAAACTCTGAATATTTCTGTAACCTCTTCCTACCTATCTTGGTCTCTCCCACTATGTCAGCCACACTGAAGTTTTTTCTGTTCCTCAAATTCACCAAGCTCTTTCTTCCAAAGTTTGTGTACCCTCTATTCCTTTTTTTTCTTTTTTTCCACTCAGCTTTATTGAAATATTATTGGCATCCAACATACGTAAGTGTGACTTCTACACTGTGACGATTAGATGCACGCATACACTGTGAGGACTGTCACAAGGCCGGTTAACACAGAGATACCTTCACATAATAACAGCTGTGTTTGTGTAGCGGGGGTCATATTTCAAAACTACTCTCTTAAAAATTTTCAAGCATACAACATTTTTAATTAAAGTCGCCATGTTCTACATGAGATCTTACTCATACAGAACAATACAGAACTTACTCATCTTATAACTAGCAGTCTGTACTCTGACCAGCATCTCCCTATTTCCCCTACTTCACAGCCTCTGGCAACTACAATTCCACTCTATTTCTACGCGTCTGGCGTTCTAAAATTCCGCAGAAAAAAGCAAGCGCACACAGCATCGCTCTGTCTGACTTACTTCACCCTTCTACTCCTTCTAATGAGAACGCTTCCACCACCAAAACCATCACCACTGCCGCCCTCCCACACAGCCTCCGGGAAACAGCTCCTTCTCATACACAGGTTTCCCCTTCAATACCAACTCCTCAGAGGAGCTTTTTGTGACTCTGCTATCTGAAGTGGCTCCTGAGGCCATATCTCCAAGTCATTTGCTTCCCTTCAAAAAATATTTACTGCAATTCATAATTATTTTGCCAGTTTATTTTTTTTACCTGTCCCAATTTCTAGAATACGGGCTTCCCTGGTGTCTCAGCAGAAAGAATCTGCCTACAATGCAGGAGACCTGGGTTTGATCCCTGGGTTGGGAGGATCCCCTGGAGGAGGGCATGGCAACCCATTCCAGTATCCTTGCCTGGAGAATCCCATGGACAGAAGAGCCTGGCGGGCTGCAGCACATGGGGTCACAAGAGTCTGACACGACTTAGTGACTAAACCACCACCACCACCAACAACAACCTCAAGAATATAAGCTATAAAGACAGGATATCCAATTTATCCATCATTATATCCCGAGAATCAAGAAATTCTCTGATCCTTAAACAGAAGTCTATTACTGTACATTAAATGAATAAATAAAACAGTAAATGAATATAGGACTATGTTAAAATAATGGACTACTAATGCTATTAGTAGAAATACAAAAACCAGAAGGAGAAATAAGTGTTTGAGAAGAAAAATAAAATACATGGAGTTTGGTGCCACAGAGTTGAAAATAAGGGACAGATGAGCACCCAGGTCAGGGAAGAGATACAGACTGGGCTTCTGCTGATTGTGTTAGCTGAAAAAAAAAGAGTAATTACATCACAGATATTAATAGAATTCAGGATAAATGCCAAGCAAAAAAATTAGTAACAAATATAAAATGATCGCAGCTTGCCTAGGCAGGAGAACAATCTAACATAAAGAACACTATGAAATTAAGACAAGCCAAAACTGCTTCAGTTTGAGAGAGAAAAAAAAAATATATATATATATACATATATACACACACACATACGTGTGTACACATGTGTACACACGTGTGTG
>NW_011494761.1:2261044-2261149 GCF_000754665.1 Bison bison bison
ACATAAGTCAGCACCCCAAACATACAGTCAGCACCCTACACACAGACAGCATCCCACACATACAGTCAGCACCCTACACACACAGACAGTATCCCACACATAAGA
>NW_011494761.1:2261249-2262861 GCF_000754665.1 Bison bison bison
CACACACAGACAGCATCCCACACATACAGACAGCATCCCACACACACAGTCAGCACCCTACACACACAGCATCCCACACATACAGTCAGCACCCTACACACACAGACAGCATCCCACACATACAGTCAGCACCCTACACACACAGACAGCATCCCACACATACAGTCAACACCCTACACATACAGTCAGCATCCCACACATAAGTCAGCGTCCCAAACATACAATCAGCACCCTACACACAGACAGCATCCTACACATAGTCACCATCGCACACAGTCAGCATCCCACACATACAGTCAGCACCCTACACATACAGTCAGCACCCTACACACACAGACAGCATCCCACACATACAGTCAGCACCCTACACACACAGCATCCCACACATACAGTCAGCACCCTACACACACAGACAGCATCCCACACATACAGTCAGCACCCTACACATACAGTCAGCACCCTACACATACAGTCAGCACCCTACACACACAGACAGCATCCCACACATACAGTCAGCACCCTACACACACAGACAGCATCCCACACATACAGTCAGCACCCTACACATACAGTCAGCACCCTACACACACAGCATCCCACACATACAGTCAGCACCCTACACACACAGACAGCATCCCACACATACAGTCAGCACCCTACACATACAGTCAGCACCCTACACACACAGACAGCATCCCACATATACAGTCAACACCCTACACATACAGTCAGCACCCTACACACACAGACAGCATCCCACACATACAGTCAGCACCCTACACACACAGACAGCATCCCACACATACAGTCAGCACCCTACACACACAGACAGCATCCCACACATACAGTCAGCACCCTACACATAGTCAGCACCCTACACACGCAGACAGCATCCCACATATACAGTCAACACCCTACACATACAGTCAGCATCCCACACATAAGTCAGCATCCCAAACATACAGTCAGCACCCTACACACACAGACAGCATCCCACACATACAGTCAGCACCCTACACACACAGACAGCATCCCACACATACAGTCAGCACCCTACACATACAGTCAGCACCCTACACACACAGACAGCATCCCACATATACAGTCAACACCCTACACATACAGTCAGCATCCCACACATAAGTCAGCATCCCAAACATACAGTCAACACCCTACACACAGACAGCATCCCACACATACAGTCAGCACCCTACACACACAGACAGCATCCCACACATACAGTCAGCACCCTACACATACAGTCAGCACCTTACACACACAGACAGCATCCCACATATACAGTCAGCACCCTACACATACAGTCAGCATCCCACACATAAGTCAGCATCCCAAACATACAGTCAGCACCCTACACACAGACAGCATCCCACACATACAGTCAGCACCCTACACACAGAGACAGTATCCCACACATACAGTCAGCACCCTACACACACAGACAGCATCCCACACATACAGTCAGCACCCTACACACACAGACAGCACCCTACACACACAGACAGCATCCCACACATACAGTCAACACCCTACACATACAGTCAGCATCCCACACATAAGTCAGCGTCCCAAACATACAATCAGCACCCTACAC
>NW_011494761.1:2262961-2270701 GCF_000754665.1 Bison bison bison
ACCATAGGTCTATGCAGAAAACATGAGCTGCAAGAAGAGATTCAACGAGTCAGAACTGTTCCCTACAGACAGAAAGCTAAAAAATGGACACAAGGAGTATGGTGGGCTCCTACAGTTCACCAGGCTCACCACATTGAAAACCAGGATCTTCTGCTTACCTAGCTTGTCCATTCTCTGCTTCCTCTCTTCCCTTTCTTTCCACAACTTTCCCCGTGAGTAAAGCATTTTATCTTCTCCCCAACCTGTATCTTCAGTTTTGAAAAGGTAATTCATGTTTTTCCTCCATTTTCACAGCATGAAACCAATTTCAAGTTTGAAACATATTAGAAGAAGCAAAATTTTAAATATTTATATGTAATATGCTAAGAGATTACATCCTAAGAAATAACTATGTAAGAAAAACTTAGTCAAAGGCTGAGAAGGTTTGGGAAGGACGCTCCTGGCAGGCACCTACTTTCCCTGTCTAATGAGCTCCAGCATGGCTGTTCTCTCAATCCTTGAAGCTAGGAGAATCTCTAAGATGTTCCTTGGCCGCTGACTCTCTTCTCTGTCGCTGATGTTGAAATCTGAGGTCTACACCCCCATCACAGTTTCTGACTTTTTGTCTCATGCCTCCGTATTTCTAACTTTGACTTCTTGGTTTATAACCAACTCTTTTCTTTCAAGCTTCTCTTTTTTGTTTGCCTATTCTATATATCCTGTCATCTCCCCTGCCCCCTTCACCTTCACATGAATCACGTGAAACATACAGATGTTACCAATAAACATCTCCAACTTTGGCTCAGATGGTAAAGAGCCTGACTCAGTAGAGCAGACCCGGGTTCAATCCCTGGGTCGGGAAGATCCCCTGGAGAAGGGAATGGCAACCCACTGCAGAATCCTTGCCTGGAGAATCCCATGGACAGAGGAGCCTGGAAGGCTACAGTCCATGAGGTGGCAAAGAGTCAGACACAACTGATTGACTAACATACATACTTCAACCGATAAATAACATTACTCCTTTCTTCCTGGTCAGGAAACTAACCAAACACAGTACATCAGGAATATCTTCCAAGTCCCCTACTCATCTAAGCTCTTGACCCGTTTCCAAAAGCATCCCTTCTTTGCCCCTAGATAAGCATTTCACTCCCAGATGTGGCAAGGGTCTCAATGCTCGAATGGGTTGGACATCTACATACAATCAAAGTATTATTATAATTCCTCTTCTTCCACTAAACTGTGACAAAATTAAAGACAGGGATTATTATCAGCATCTCACACATACAGTCAGCACCTTACACACACAGACAGCATCCCACATATACAGTCAGCACCCTACACATACAGTCAGCATCCCACACATAAGTCAGCATCCCAAACATACAGTCAGCACCCTACACACACAGACAGCATCCCACACATACAGTCAGCACCCTACACATACAGTCAGCACCCTACACACAGACAGCATCCCACACATACAGTCAGCACCCTACACACACAGACAGCATCCCACACATACAGTCAACACCCTACACACACAGACAGCATCCCACACATACAGTCAGCACCCTACACAAACAGCATCCTACACATACAGTCAGCATCGCACACATAGTCATCACCCTACACATACAGTCAGCATCCTACACATACAGTCAGTACCCTACACATACAGTCAGCATCCTACACATACAGTCAGTACCCTACACACACATTCAGCATCCTACACATACAGTCAGTACCCTACATATACAGTCAGCATCCTATACATACAGTCAGCACCCTACATACACAGACAGCATCCTACGCAGTCAACATCACACACATACAGTCAGTATCCCACACAAACAGACAGCTTCCTACACATACAGTCAGCACCCTACAGACTATAGTCAGCATCCCATATATACAGTCAGCATCCCACACATACAGTCAGCAAACTACACAGTCAGCACCCTACACATAGAATCAGCATCGCACACTTACAGTCAGCATTCTACACATATAGTCAGCACCCTACACATAGAGTCAGCACCCTACACATACAGCGCCCTACAGAGTCAGCATCGCACACTTACAGTCAGCATTCTACACATACAGACAGCAAACTACACAGAGTCAGCGTCACACACTTACAGTCAGCACCCTACACACACTCAGCAAACTACCCATTCAGTCAGCACCCTACACATACAGTCAGCAAACTACACATACAGTCAGCACCCTACATATACATTCAGCAAACTATACATACAGTCAGCACCCTACATATACAGTCAGCATCCCACACATACAGTCAGCACCCTACACACACAGACAGCACCCTACACATACAGTCAGTACCCTACATATACAGTCAGCGTCCCACACATACAGTCAGCGTCGCACACATACAGTCAGCACCCTACACACACAGACAGCACCCTACACACACAGACAGCACCCTACACATACAGTCAGCATAGCACACATACAGTCACCATCCCACACATACAGTCAGCATCCCACACAATACCTATAACATTACAGCCACCAAACAAGTGACTACCGAATGGTTAAATTCCAAGGTGAATATGACTTCCTCTGATTTGTACACTTGGTGTAAAGTAAGGCTTTAACAAGATTTGTAACAGTAAATGATAAAATCAATACTTGGTATTGATTAAGATAGTATTTTAGTATGAAAATTTTAATCATGACTTCTCTCTTAAACTGCTTTCAATAGAGTATCTTCAGTCTAACCTTCAATATTATAGTAAACAGTATTACTTATGGATTTCCAAGAAACAAAACTATAGTGAATGTGTCCCTAAGTGTACACATTACATATATCATCTAATTCCACTCAAACACAGACTTCAAAATTACTGGACAATTCATTTAATTAAAAGTTTTTTCAGCTTCTTGATCAGCAAAGGAACTTGAGAACTGTCTAGAATTCCATATTCTAGTCTCTCACTTTGACAAAGAAACATGACTTTCAAAGACCTAAGAACACAAAAGACAACTATTCAACTGGGACTTCATATCTGACATTGAGAAGTAGCAAACGTCTCACTTAAGGAAGTTAGTGAAAGTACCCATTTGTTACTTATGTGTCACTCTCTTAACTCAAGTCTTTTCTATAATCTTTACTGTTTAATAAAAATTCAATATTATTCAATGAAAAAGTCATATTTTCCACTTGAAATAGTTTGGGTTAAAAATAAGTAACAGCTTTCAGGGTAGTAGCTCTAAATGGAACATTTCCTTGTTCAAACAAACCCATGAATAAAACTTACATTCCTTGTATTACTTCAAAGGTATTATTATCCTTGCCAGAGCCCAGCAAAGGTTTCTACAGACAAGTGAAAATGTGTAATAATTACTTTCTAGTTCACCTTAATCATCCCCACCAACTTGGTCAACTGCACAGGCTACCATCTCTAACTCACACTCATAACCAAACACAGTTCCTATTCCCTGAAGGTGCTTCCCTTTGTGAGAGGACTAGGCTGACACGGGAGACAGACCCGGGGTGCAAAATAGAGACACACTCATTCTCAGGGCCACGGAAGTGTCTCCCTGCAGCTGCACGACCCTAAAAGTGAGCAGCGACGTAGGCTGTGTGTCCCGGTCTCTCTCTCGCCTCACCCTCGTCCTGGCCCTACTTCTCTTCTAAGCTTTACTTCTCCTGCTTCTCTAATCAGGGATGTCCCAATTCTGATAAACCAAAATCTAATTCTGACAAACCAAACATCTGAAATTAGGCAATGAATTCAGATTTCATTTTATATTCATTTAAAATCATGTTTTCAAAGAAAATTTCTTGTCCATGACGTCAGGTGAAAAATAGATTAGGTAGGAATAATCTATATACAATATATTATTATACAATATAATAATATACAATAAGGGCCTAAGTCTTAAAAAAAAAAAAAAGGAGTTGCAGGCTTCCCTGGTGGCTCAATGGTTAAGAATCCACCCGCCAATGCAGCAGACACAGGTTCAATCCTGGTCCGAGAAGATCCCATGTATCACGCAGCACCTGGCCCGGTGTTTCACAGCTACTGAGCCTGTGCTCCAGAGCCCAGGAGCTGAAGCCACCGGGCCTGTGTGCTGCGAATGCCGAGCCCGTACACTCCAGGGCCCACGCTCAACAGGAGAAGCCACCGCAGTGAGAAGCCCAAGCGACGCAGTGAAGAGTAGTCCCACCGCCCAATGAGAAAAGCCCCGCAGCAACCAAGACCCCACGCAGCCAAAAGCAAATACATGTATTTCTTAAAAACGAAAACTGCATGTGTATGAGATTGACCTGTGTTGTCCTCGCTTCCAAGGAAATGGCAACCCACTCCAGTGTTCCTGCCTGGAGAATCCCAGGGACGGGGGAGCCTGGTGGGCTGCCGTCTATGGGGTCGCACAGAGTCGGACACGACTGAAGCGACTTAGCAGCAGCACGGGGCTCGGTTGTGTCCAGCTCTTTGCAGCCCGCCAGGCTCCTCCATCCATGGAATTTCCCAGGGAAGAATACTGGAGCAGGCTGTCATCTCCAGGGGATCTTCCCGACCCAGGGGTTCTTCCCGACCCAGCGGTTGAACCCGCGTCTCTTGCGTTTCCTGCGCTGGCAGGTGTATTCTTTACCACTAGCGCCACCTAGGAAGCCCCCTTTCTTTGGGCAGCAGCGTTTCAGTTTCCTTCTGCTGAACTACCCCTCTCGGTTGTCAATCTCTATAGTATGGGTGGCACCAATCATTTCCCACTCTTAAGTTCCTGGAAGAGGTGCAGGTAGACCAGGCATCCTGGTCTGGACCATCAGCATATTCCCTGCCCCAAGCAGTAGTTCAGGCATGAGCATGTGACCCAACTGGACCAATAAGACTCAATCGAAAAATTCTATAGGAACTAACCGGAAAGACAACTTTCAGCCGAGACTGCTCAACTAAAAGAACACAGTAAGTTCCTACTTGACAGTGAGCCAACCCAAAGAAGCACCAGGAGATGACAAGAAGAAAGAAAACTCTGAAAACATTCTGTCTCTAGCTTTAATCACACCTTTAGCTCAGGGGAGTTCAGATGCAGCTGCCAGAATTCGGAGTTACTGCAGGGAAACGATTCTCTCTGCATTTCTCAAGTCCCTGCCCAGTCAGAGTCTCCCAAGGAAAAGGTCTACAAGGATACCTTTGTACCAGACAGACTCAGAAATGCAAAGAGTAACTCCCTAAAGACAGGGACCTCCAACGAGCTTCAGAGAAATTAAGTCCTTTCCTTCCCTTCCCGGGTAGACATTCACTTACATTCATTTTCTTAATACATTTCTTATGGTACATCACACTTTTTACTCATATTGACCAATATTCTAGGTTAATAAATCTAAAGACACTTTACCTTTCTCCCCTCAGATCCGCTCAGTGAGTAATCTCTCTCCCTCTGCAGGGTGTTCTCAGCCCCATTAGTGTTTTGCACTTAGTAACATGAGGCAATAAACTGCTTCTGGTGGCTCAGTCGCTAAGTCGTGTCTGACTCCTGCGACCCCATGGACAGAGGAGCCTGGCAGCCCAAGGTCCATGGGATTCTCCAGGCAAGAAAACTGGAATGGGTTGCCATTTCCTTCTCCTGCATTTTAGGCAGATTCTTTACCAACTGAGCTACAAGGCTTACTTATTATTTTATGCAACAAACATTTGCTGGGAGGCTCCTAAGCTGTGTGTCACACATTTTTCCACACACACAAAACAGAGAGGTACACTCTAATATAGGGTAAGAAGTGACTGATCCATAATCAGCAAAACATCTAGTAAACTCACAGCTCTTGAAAATCAGACTGCTTGCCTACTAAGAATGGAACAGGAGGACACTTAGTAAAAATGCCAGGATGTTGGTACATTGCCTACTATGCCACAGTCTTCAGTAAGGCCCTTCAAAAACGCGGCACACTTTGAGTCAAGTCTTAATAAATGGAAAACCTTTTCAGTCTTTTACCGCAAATCCAAGATGGCTGATAATCTTGCAAATTACAATGCTGAAAATCAAATATCCCTAAACTAAAATCCGGCTTTTAACCACACAAAATAAAAGGTCAATAAAACACAAGCATCCTAGAGAAAGATGTATCAACGCCCTCGGAGCAGGAACAGATGAGTGCGCGCTGTTACTTCCAAGAAGTTGCTCAGAACGGCCTAGAGATGGGGGCCAAGATGAAGGCTGAGAAGCCTAGGACTTGCTTGATTTCAGATCTCATTACTACTGACACACTGAACTGGGAAATTCTTTGTTGTGGGAGACTGTTCTTTGCATGGCAGGATATTTATCAGCACCCTGGGGCACTACCTCTCCATGCCAGCAGTACCTGCCTACTCACCCCTCAACCCCCTATTGTGACAATAATAATGTCTGCAGACATCACTAAAGGCCCCTGAAGGGTTAAAAAAAAAAAAAAAAAAAGCCGCCTGTTGGAGACCCACTCACTGGGTTAGGGTGACAGAGTTGTTTAGAGACATACCAGGCAACAGTTTGATCCAAAGACCAGGATTTGGGCTTTGGGAACCTGGGAGAAGTTAATCAAATACAAATAAATCAAAAACTTACTAAGTTCATAAGAAAGCTGTATTGCCAAAGAAACTCCCAACAAAGCTTTGTTACTGCCCAACCCTCAAAATATCTCCCTGGACTCCAACCTCTCATCAACAGTGAAGCGGCTCCTGAGGCCACGCAGCCCCCAGTAAGTGCATTCTTCTCAACACCCATCTTGGCCGTGACCAGGAGGAAACACGACAACGACCTTCTCAGGGGGAGAAAATGGACAGACGCATTGGCTAAGCAAAAATCTGATTCCATTGCCAAGGTGAAGAGTTCGTGCCACCCCTGACCAATGAAATATGTACACAGTGCGAACTGGAAAATCTCCATGGGTTTCTTCCCCTGTCTCTTTTCTGATTCAGAGTTTCTATTGTCCTTAGATTCTTCTTCTATCACTGAGCGCTGGCTTTATTATAATCAGTTATATTTATGACTGAACCGTAAGATCCTTGACCCTAAGGCTGTCTTTTCAAACAGAATTGAGAGAAATCACCCAGTGATCCTAGACTTAGGCAGTAATTAAACAAGTCTCTGAGTTGTCTTCCTCTGTTGGGCTCAAGTGGTACATGCATTGGAAGCTGCATCTTGTTAGGGGAGGGCATTTTTTCAAGGGTTTCTATGTAAGGGAGGACACAGAGGCAAGCTGGGAAGATTGAGGTGAAAGCCTGTTCATCACGCTGGTCTAGCATCCACTCCCTCTCCCCACAGTCACAGGACCTTCCTCCTGCTTCAGTGAACTCCCACCTGGACTCTCTGTCTACCTGGCTCCCACCACGGGACTGACCATGCTTCCTAGTCTCAGCTCCAGTAGTTCATACCTGATTCAGATCTGGGCTATCATCATATGCTAATTGCCCGGACCACAGGATCAAGGATGAAAACATGACCCAACTCCTTCAATGAAATGCAACCCCAGGGCCTTTGCTAAAATTACGAATAGGAAAAGGGTCGTCTGGGCTGGGCTTGCTAACCTGAAACAGTGTTAGGCCAACAGGGAGCGCCACAGGAAAAATTCTACCTGAAAGCACATCTAACACGAGAGAGCCACCGAGGTTGCTGAGGTCGTCGTTTGAGCCCCTCAGTCCATCCACACCTGAAGAGAGTACACCCCTCTTGGTCCCAGTACCCTGAGACACTGTGAATGGGGTTTTGGTCTCATGCAACTGAAAGATATTGAAAAATCTAATATCAGTTACCAGTTAT
>NW_011494761.1:2270801-2276963 GCF_000754665.1 Bison bison bison
CTAATATCAGTTATCAGACAAAAGCGGTGTTAGTTTTCAAACCAAAAATAAAACAAACAACCTGAAGCGATGTGAATTAAATTCAGTTCAGTTGCTCAGTTGTGTCCGACTCTGCGACCCCGTGGACTGCAGCACGCCAGGCCTCCCTGTCCATCACCAACTCCCGGAGTCCACCCAAACTCACATCCATTGAGTCGGTGATGCCATCCAACCATCTCATCCTCTGTTGTCCCCTTCTCCTCCTGCCTTCAATCTTTCCCAGCATCAGGGTCTTTTCAAATGAGTCAGCTCTTTGCATCAGGTGACCAAAGTACTGGAGTTTCAGCTTCAGCATCAGTCCTTCCAATGAAAATTCAGGACTGATTTCCTTTAAGATGGACTGGTTGGATCTCCTTGCTGTCCAAGAATTAAAATTATTTGCTAAATTCATACACCTAATCGCTGGTAGCACAGATCCAACCCTAAGTGGGTCTAGTTCTAATGCTCTTTGCACAACATCTACTCTTTCTCAAGAAAACAGTGTGAAACTTCTCTGTGTTTTAAAATCCCCTGTAGCCAAAAAGTAAGACCTTACCTGAAGTGAATATAGCATTTGTTAAACAACCAAAAAAGGAAGAATCCCACAACTTCCTGCTTTCTGTCCCATTCCTGCAACAACTTGCCTCCTGAATAACACAGAACATTTCTGCCTTATTTTTATAATGTAAGCTACTGTAAAGACATGTAATAGCAAGTGTCTCTAAGCAAAGCCACTTCAATCTTAGGGTAAATCAGATCCAAAATAATAATAGAACATCAGAACCTTAGAAAAATGCCATCACCACAGACTAGTGACTATTCTGTTATAATTAATTGTAAAACTCAGAAAAGGACACCCAAATCATAAGTGAGAATGCTATTATTTATGTTAGTATTTTAAGATATTTGTCAGAATGACATTAACTTGTAAACAGGAGCAGCTACTTAGAGTGAAATCTCTTTCAATATTATTGTTAAGTGTGAGAGAGAAGGGAAATGGGTTAGAAATTATGAATATAAGACCCCTGACATTTTCAAAAAATCTAAAAACTATGAGAATTTTTGACAGAGCTTGAACATAAAATAATGATGTTTCACAAGTCAACTTTTGTTTCCCTAGAAGTACACTGATTCACATCCAGATTCATGCGACTCACCATTCCATTTTAAACATATTGAAAAATGTCTATCCTCTGGCTACGATCTACCACTTTCTTATGCCTCTACTTTTCCTTCACTTCTAGCAGTTGCGCTCCTTTTCAATAAATTTTTTTTTACAAAGCAGCAACATTTTATCACTTGACAAAAGTTATTATACAGGATAACTTCAAACTGAGAACATAGTCAAGGTGACATGTGGACACTGGGCAGCTGGGTGGGGTCATGAATATCTCAGGATCTCACTTCCAATAAGAGGAAATTATTTCAGTAACACTTCAGATATTTCAACATGAACTCTAAGTCACTCCCAAGTGGATGAAATTGATGTTAAATCCAGGACTTCTAATGGTTCACTATGTTTTAACATTTATCATTTATATGAAAGACCTAAATTCAAATCCCAGGTATCACTTTATTGCAGAATCTCCTTGGATATGACCTAAGATTGGTTCCAGATCACAAAATGAAAATACAAGTTATCCAACCTACAAGGTTGTGATGAAAATCAAAACTAATGCATAGAAAAGTCTACCATTTTTAGCAAGTACTGAAGAAATGCCAATGCCCCTCGCTCATAACAATATCTGAATCCATGCAGTGCACTCAAAAACTTTTACAGACAGAAATTGCTTCTTACTTTGAGGTTAAAATGTTGAGGAGGGGATAAAGGGTTACGCATAAAAAGAATTATAATACAATATGTATGTGTGTGTGAGCGCACACTCGGTTGCTTCAGTCGTGTCCAACTCTCTGTAAGCCTATGGACTGTAGCCCGCCAGGCAGGCTCCTCAGTCCATGGACAGGCAAGAATACTCCAGGCAAGAATAACCGAGTGGGCTGCCACTTCCTCCTCCAGAGGATCTTCCCGACCCAGAGCTCAAACTCATGTCTCCTGTATCTCCTGCATTGCAGGCAGATTCTTTACCCACTGAGCTAACCGGGAAGCCCATATACGTATACATACATACATACATGTACATAACTACTGGTAAGAGAAAGCAATCAGTCTCCTGCTTTGTAAAAAGCTATATTATATGTAAGTCTAGATGAAAATTCTTATACTTTGTCCAACATAATCATTTATAAATAATCGGGATAATGATTTATCAAGTTATTTGTCGTTAAAAATTAAATGAGACGACAGCATTGTTCCGTTCCCTTTAATTCCTCTTCTACTGGCAATTTATTCAATATATAGAAAGCAAAGAGGCTTGACAAAGTGATGGTACTTAGTCAGAATATATGAATTTGGAACAAATTCAGGATGGATTAAAAAAAAATACAACAGTGACTGGATGAGAATCATTAGAAATTCCACCAGACACCACAAACTCTACACTAAAACAGACAAAAAGGTAGTGCTTACCATGTTTCTTTTGCTCCTACCAAAGCAAAATTTTCAATCCTCAATGAAAGTTAAAATGATGGCTAATCTGTATAAGAATGTATGTAGAAAGCATGTGATTCGGAAGCAAATATAATTCAAGAGAAAGTCCGAATACTGTATAAACATTCTCATGAAGTAATCGTGTGGCTGCTAGGTGGCTACCGATGCATCTGTTGCCAAAACTGAATATTGGTAGAAGAGTCAAATGCATTTTTGTTTGCAGAATGCGAAATTAACAAAAAGCCTGAACGACTGACGGGAAAAGCTTGGGAAACCCTCCCAAGCTGAAGACATCCAGAGAACAGAAGGGACACAAACTCCTGAGAGTCCGACTGCTGTCAAATATCACCAAGAAACAGCAGCAAGCCAGCAAGCACCGCAGTGACCAAGGATGAACTCTTCAACTTTGTGGCAGTGCAGCAAGCTTTGCGATCGAGCCAGAAACACTCTTCCAGTCCACAAACCCACAGACAAGAAAAGCCAAGTAGAAGAAACTTCGTATGTACACTAATAACGTAATGTAAAGTCATCCAGCCTTCATTTCAGAAGCAAAAAAAAAAAAAAAATTGTTTAACAACTTTGAGGACTGGAGTTCTGTTTACAGAATTATTAAGGGTCTGAAGGGATCACCTGAATTTTTCAATTAAATCTGACTGCATTTTATGAAGGTAATTATATCCTAGGTCTGCAAAGATTTCAAGAAATACCACTTGCTAATGCCAAGGGTATAATGAATATAATTTTTCTAAATCTTACTTCAACTTATATATTACATATATTACTTCTACATAGGATGAACTATTTAAGAGCAATTTCATCCACAAAATGTAATTTTAAAGAAATTTCTTCTGATTGAGAGAATGTAAAGAACATCATTTATACTAAACACCTAGAATATAAATATTCTATTAAGAGTTTCCCCTTTTCCTAAAACTGTTTGTCGCACTCTGGAAATACATTTTCTGTAAGCAAAATAACTTATATTGGAAAACCAATTTCAATTTTTCTGTAGTAATATTATTTACTATAAAGACCATGGTGCTATTAGTCAAATATTTTTAAACATTCATCAGTTACTCTTAAAAATGTAAGGCTCTTCAGTGTCAATTACATAAAATTAGTAATCTCTTCTGTAGCATTACAAGACTGACATGGAAAAGTGAAGAGTACTCATTTCAGGAAAAGGCAGAAATAACTTGGGCCTCAATGACAGTACTACAAGGTGTGTCTCAAGGATTTGTTACTGATAACAGCTATTTGGCTTTTTTAATGACCCACTTTCCTCAGTAAGAGTAAATTCAAGTTTATCCCTATCGCAGTGTCATTCTCCATCACAAGATGGAATTACAGAGGGCATACTCGCAAACTACGTGTTAGAATATGTCACACGTGTACATATCTTGTACTGCGGTGGGGAGAAAACATTGAGAATCACTGACTTAAACCACAAAATCTTTGTTTTCCTGCTGATGAGACAGTAAGGACTATTTAGTTCAAATCTTATCTCAATTCAGAGTTTGTCACAACACCCAAAAACTACAGGATGGTCTGTGTATTTAATTATAATTGTATTATTTAAGAATCAAAATCCCACACTTTGAACACACATTTTGAAACAGCGATATATTGCTCCCTAAAAAATAATCCTATAGGAAATTGGAGGAGACATTTCTGTAGGAGACAGAAAACACTCAAGAGTTTTGTGTATAATAATACACAAAGTTTTAAACAAATTTTAAATTTTAAACAAAGTTTTAAACAGATTAAGTAAATGTAGTTTAAAGTGGTGGGGTGCATTAGTTAGAGATTTAAGAAGGTAACATTTTTCTGTACCACTTTTAGGCAAATATTTGTGGTTGAAAGGAATGTAGGGAAACCATCCAACAACAGATGATAATCTAATATGAAAGAAAAATAATTCAGGAATTCAGACGAACTGGACATATTTTGAGGTAAAAATCATTTAAGGTCAATTTCTGATTATCACTACTGAGATACAATAAGCCAAGAACTATTACAAAAAAAAAAAAAGCTAATCTGAGATACTTCTATTATTTGGTTAGTACAAATGTAAATGTCTTTCAATTTCAGTCCATTTAATGTACATTATTTTAATTTCCAAAGTCTAAAACTTACGGGCTTTTAGGATGGCAGAATAAACACAGTAACACCTGAAGAGGCAAAATGAAAACTACAGGGAAAGGGACTGAATGTAAGAGCTGCGTGCTCCCTAAATTTAAGCACTTTACCTCGACTGTCTCATTTCTTCTTCATAACAACCTTATGAGGCAACTTTATTAATATCATCCCCATTTTACAGATGAAGAAACTATGACTTACAACAAGGACTTTTGTATAGTACACGGAACTCTGTTCACTGTTACGCGGCAGCCTGGATGAAGGGGACTTTGGGGGAGAATGGATACATGTATATACATGACTGAGTTCCTTTAGGGTCACTGAACTCACAATATTGCTGATCAGCAATATCCCAATACAGAACCAAAAAGTTTAAAAAAAAAAAAGAAACTATGGTTTAAAGAGGTTTTTAAAAACTTGCTCAAGATCCCACAAAAGAAAATCCTAATTTCTGACTGAAACCCAGATTATCTGGCTCCAAAATAAAAAGAATTTTCTTTTCACTATACCCTGCAATCTCACAAGAAACACATACATTGAACTTTACAGTTTTTTAATCAAAACCTTCTGAAGGAGGAGGCAATATTAAGCTTATAGTGAGCAGTGGTAACTTATAAGGCTAAAAATTAGTCATAGTTTGTATAAATTAATATTTAGGAAATAAATTAATAAATTAATATTTAGGAAATAATTCCAAGTTATGCATGACATTAAATTTTTAAAAGCTGAACATGAAGTATCTCTCCAAAATAGAAAAAATCCAAAAATTTCTGTAGACAGGCAGCAAGTAAACGTCATCTTACTTGGACATTCTGAATCCCAAAGAAAAAACGTGAAAGGCTTCATACTTTGTCAGTTATACAGCAGTCTCATAAGGTTAACTAGGACTGTATTTATACTTAAGAAAAAAGAAAAAGTGGGTAATTGCTTGGGTCTGATTCTTTTGTTCTGACTCTATTCTGTTCTCTATTGATTCTTTTCCATTTTTCCTCCAGATCTTGGAGCCCTCTTCTAATTTAGGCTAACTGAGTCTCAAGTTCAGGAACTCCTCCAAGTTTAGATGTAAGTGCTGACATACTGCAATGAAGACCATAAAACTGCAAAGATTGCTAGAGTGTTACAGAAGAAACAAGAGCTTCAGTTCTTTTCCAAAACATTAACTATCGTGGAGTTACTTTTCTTCTGTAGTTTTCTGATTTGATTTTAAAGCACTTAACTTTCATAATAAAAAAAATGGGTGAAGGAGATGGAAGGGAAGACTTGGAGCTTTGATTAAAAAACATCTATTTTATTCTTTCCAAAGTTCCAGAACTATGCCCTGCTTGTTCCATTTCCCAATGGCATGGTATGAAAAATTAACCATACGTAAGCATGCCAACTGGTTCCAAATAGGAAAAGGAGGACGTCGAGGCTGTATATTGTCACCCTGCTTATTTAACTTATATGCAGAGTACATC
>NW_011494761.1:2277063-2280171 GCF_000754665.1 Bison bison bison
AGAGTACATCATCAGAAACGCCGGGCTGGAAGAAGCACAAGCTGGAAATCAAGATTGCCAGGAGAAATACCAATAACCTCAGATATGCAGATGACACCACCCTTACGGCAGAAAGTGAAGAGGAACTTTAGCCTCTTGATGAAAGTAAAAGAGGAGAGTGAAAAAGTTGGCTTAAAGCTCAACATTCAGAAAATGAAGATCATGGCATCTGGTCCCATCACTTCATGGGAAATAGATGGGGAAACAGTGGAAACAGTGTCAGACTTTATTTTGGGGGGCTCCAAAATCACTTCAGATGGTGATAGCAGCCATGAAATTAAAAGTCACTTACTCCTTGGAAGCAAAGTTATGACCAACCTAGATAGCATATTAAAAAGCAGAGACATTACTTTGCCAACAAAGGTCCGTCTAGTCAAGGCTATGGTTTTTCCAGTGGTCATGTATGGATGTGAGTTGGACTGTGAAGAAAGCTGAGCGCCGAAGAATTAAGCTTTTGAACTGTGGTGTTGGAGAAGACTCTTGCGAGTCTCTTGGACTGCAAGGAGATCCAACCAGTCCATTCTAAAGGAGATCAGCACTGGGATTTCTTTGGAAGGAATGATGCTAAAGCTGAAACTCCAATACTTTGGCCACCTCATGTGAAGAGCTGACTCATTGGAAAAGACCCTGGGAGGGATTGGGGGCAGGAGGAGAAGGGGAAGACAGAGGATGAGATGGCTGGATGGCATCACTGACTCGATGGACATGAGTTGGGTGAACTCCAGGAGTTGTTGATGGACAGGGAGGCCTGGCGTGCTGCGATTCATGGGGTCACAAAGAGTCGGACATGACTGAGCCACTGAACTGAACTGAAGCATGCCAAAGTCAAATGAGATATGAAAAAATAATGAGGCAATCCAAAGATCTATACATTCTGAAGCACAGCTCAATTTCAATATTTAAGAATGAAATATTTTTAAGTATGAAAAACAGATTTTGGGCATACTAAAATTGAAATACTTTAGCCACGTGATGTGAACAACCAAGTCACTGGAAAAGACCCTGATGCTGGGAAAGACTGAAGGCAAAAGGAGAAGGTGGCAGAGGATGAGATGTCTGGTTAGCATCACAAATTCAATGATCACAAACTTCAGCAAACTCCAGGAGACAGTGAGGGACAAGGAAGCCTGGTGTGCTGCAGTCCATGGGGTTGCAAAGAGGGGTCAGGCACAACTTAGCAACTTAACAACAACAACAAAAAAAAAAAACTGAAAAGCAGGATTCACATACTTAAAGAAGGGCAGGAATTTCCTAAGTATGGGAAAATTATAAATATAATATACATGAATTTATACCCATTTCTTATTTTTTATCATAAATTGAAGTTTTGTATTAAAATATTCCTTTAGCATCACCATGAAGTAACACGCAAGATAGCTTTGACTCCTACCAAAATTAACTTCAATCTCTCTAAATTCCATGGAAAAGTTATATTTAAAAAGTTCATGTTCGTAAGCTTTCTTTTTCCACTACAAAAACATTCTTATTCCAAAACAACATACATAAGGTTGATTCAATTTATTAAGTGTTACCAAAACAGTGCATGAACAATAGTCCCTTCGACTCATCTGCAAAACATACTCATTTAAAAATCAAGTACAAAAGTATAATCTATTAACACAAGTCCAATTTCAAAACAAAACTTTTATTTGTATAACAAGTTCATTAGATTTCCTTTTTTTTCTGATTACCAAAACACAATTAACTTAAGGCCCTGATTTACAATGATGACTGCTTTATAATAGTCTCACAGAATTCAATTACTATGGTTTTTATAAACACTATTTCCATCTACAAACGGAAATAAGCACTTGACAATATTTTGGTATAATACATATTTATTCTGGTTTTCAAAGTTGATCATTTCAGTTCTTCTGTTCCTTAGTATATACCATGAAACAGCTGTTCCTATTATTGTTGTGTAGTTGGTGAGTATTCACCAGCAACTGAACTTGCCTGTATTGTTTGAAATTTTTCAACGTGAAATATTGGAGGGGGAAAAAGGCAAACGTGAAATGTTCACAGACCAGAGTTATAGCTACATTAATAGTTGAAGATGAAATGAAAAGGGCAGGTCTACCAAAAGCCTGACTTATTTCTTCAACTACTTACATCAAACTTTGAAATAGTGCAGAAGCTGCATTAACCCGACCCCAAATAATTTTACATGGTGTATATTTAATGAAGAGAAACAGATCTTCTGCAAAGGTCTTTCATGGAAGAAACTGGAAAAAGGTTTCCAAGTATGCCTATGTACTCCCTTTGAAAACAGTTCTCTTGGCTCAAGAGAACTAGCAGAAACGAGGACCCAGATGACAAAGCACAGTCTTCCTTTGCGTTGACTGACAAAACGCTTGGCTCTTCACGTGTCTGTTTTCCTAAAGCCCACATAGGTGGATACAGCAGGACTGCAACACTGCTCAGTCCAAGAACTACACTTTGCAAAATTCAAGTCCCCATTCATTAAGTTGAAACATACTTTCTAGTCTTTAATCACTGAAACAGTTTTGGTCTATTCTTACTGATTTTTCTATTACACTTTTTACATCGCTGACTCCATTTGCCAATTTTGTGTTTTAAAACATCTGGAGAAAGAGAAGAAAAATAGCACCACACCTTTAGAGTAATTTATGTCAAACCGATAGTGGGGCCGCTACGAATATATATACAGTGGCTTCCGAATTTAAAAGATTAAGGATTTTTAACCCTAAGGCAAACGAAAACGAAAGTGCCAGCCTTATGAAATTAACACACGGTGGGCTGCACTGCACTGCCTATCAAAATCATAAATGCACAAAAGTAAAAAGCCACGGCTTCACAGTTAATTTGTGCAAAACGTAGCACCCTACCAACACCAACCCAGGTAGCGTGTTTCGGAAGGTGGAACCTGAATGTGGGAGACGAAGCATAGAGCTGGCCCCAGGTGCCTCCAGACACCTCTCCAGCCCTAATCGGCAAGGAGGGAGCGGACCCGGCGGAGCCAGCTTCGCACCTCGTCCGCCCCTCGAGGGTCACTGCGGGCCGCGGCGGGAGGGGCGCGGACGCTGGGGGTCAGGGGTGACAGGGGCG
>NW_011494761.1:2281070-2299470 GCF_000754665.1 Bison bison bison
GGCGGGGGCGTGACTAAAACGCTAAGGGCGCCCGCGGGCGACGCCGGGCACTGAAGTCGGCTTTGGGGGCGCGGACCCTCCACCCGGAGTGCGTGCGTGTCACTCCTTCTTCTCTTCGTGTATGTTACATGCAGCTGTTGTAGCCTTCATTCTCTTCAACTAGCTTTCGGCTGGAATTGCCATAAAGACGGGAGCTCCTTCTCATTCCTGTAATTCCCAGTACCTGAGACCCTCTTTTTAAAAGGGCAAGACACGAGGTGCTATAGTTGTGACCAGTTCAGTCAGTTCAGCTCAATTCAGTCGCTCAGTAGTGTCCGACTCTTTGCGACACCGTGGACCGCAGCACACCAGGCCGCCCTGTCCATCACCAACTCCCGGAGTTTACTCAAACTCATGTCCATCGAGTCAGTGATGCCATCCAACCATCTCATCCTCTGTCGTCCCCTTCTCCTGCTGCCCTCAATCTTTCCCAGCATCAGGGTCTTTTCAAATGAGTCAGCTCTTCACATCAGGCGGCTAAAGTATTGGAGTTTCAGCTTCAGCATCAGTCCTTCCAATGAACATTCAGGACTGATCTCCTTTAGGATGGACTGGTTGGATCTCCTTGCAGTCCAAGGGGTCTCAAGAGTCTTCTCCAACACCACAGTTCAAAAGTATCAATTCCCCGGTGCTCAGCTTTCTTGATAGTTCAACTCTCACGTCCATACATGACCACTGAAAAAAACCACAGCCTTCATTAGATGGACCTTTGTTGGCAAAGTAATGTCTGCTTTTTAATATACTATCTAGGTTGGTCAAAGCTTTTCTTCCAAGGAGCAAGCATCTTTTAATTTCATGGCTGCAATCACCATCTGCAGTGATTTTGGAGCCAAAAAAAATAAAGTCAGCCACTGTTTCCCCATCTATTTCCCATGCAGTGATGGGACTAGATACCATGATCTTAGTATTCTGAATGTTGAGCTTTAAGCCAACTTTTTCACTCTCCTCTTTTACTTTCATCAAGAAGCTGTTTAGTTCTTCACTTCGTGCCATAAGGGTGGTGTCATCTGCATAGCTGAGATTATTGATATTTCTCCTGACAATCTTGATTCCAATTTGTGCTTCATCCAGCACATAATTTCGCATGATAAACTCCACATAAAAGTTAAATAAGCAGGGTGAAAAAATACAGCCTTGACGTACTCCCTTCCCGATTTGGAACCAGTTTGCTGTTCCATGTACAGTTCTAACTGTTGCTTCTTGACCTGCCTACAGATTTCTCAGGAGGCAGGTCAGGTGGTCTGGTATTCCCATCTCTTGAAGAATTTTCCACAGTTTGTTGTGATCCACACAGTCAAAGGCTTTAGCGTTGTCAATAAAGCAGAAGTAGATGTTTTTCTGGAACTCTCTTGCTTTTTGTAAATCCAGTGGATGTTGGCAGTTTGATCTCTGGTTCCTCTGCCTTTTCTAAATCCAGTTTGAACATCTGAAATTTCACTGTTCATGTACTGTTGAGGCCTGGCCTGGAGAATTTTGAGCATTACTTTGCTCATATGTGAGATGAGAGCAATTGTGCGGTAGTTTGAGCATTGTTTGGCATTGCCTTTCCTTGGGATTGGAATGAAAACTGACCTTTTCCAGTCCTGTGGCCAGGACTGAAAAATTTGCTGGCATATTGAGTGCAGCACTTTCACAGCATCATCTTTTAGGATTTGAAATACGTCAACTGGAATTCCATCACCTCCACTAACTTTGTTCATAGTGATACTTCGTATAGCCCTCTTGACTTAGCATTCCAGGATGTCTGGCTCTAGGTGAGTGATCATACCATCGTGATTATCTGAGTTGTAAAGACCTTTTTTGTATAGTTCTCCTGTGTATTCTTGCCACCTCTTCTTAATATTTTCTGCTTCTGTTAGGTCCATACCATTTCTGTCCTTTATTGAGCCCATCTTTGCATGAAATGTTCCTTTGGTATCTCTAATTTTCTTGAAAAGATCTCTAATCTTCCCCATTGTATTTTTTCCCTCTATTTCTTTGCATCGATCACTGAGAAAGGCTTTCTTATCTCTCCTTTCTATTCTTTGGAACTCTGCATTCAGTTGGGTATATCTTTCCTTCTCTCCTTTGCCTTTTGCTTCTCTTCTTTTCACAGCTATTTTTAAGGCCTCCTTGGAAGAAAAGACTGGTTCCAAATAGGAAAAGGAGTTCATCAAGGCTGTATATTGTCACCCTGCTTATTTAACTTATATGCAGAGTACATCATGAGAAACGCTGGACTGGAAGAAACACAAGCTGGAATCAAGATTGCCAGGAGAAATATCAATAACCTCAGATATGCAGATGACACCACCCTTATGGCAGAAAGTGCAGAGGAACTAATAAAGCCTCTTGATGAGAGTGAAAGAGGAGAGTGAAAAAGTTGGCTTAAAGCTCAACATTCAGAAAACGAAGATCACAGCATCCAGTCCCATCACTTCATGGGAAATAGATGGGGAAACAGTGGAAACAGTGTCAGACTTCATTTTTTTGGGCTCCAAAATCACTGCAGATGGTGACTGCAGCCATGAAATTAAAAGACACTTACTCCTTGGAAGGAAAGTTATGACCAACCTAGATAGCATATTCAAAAGCAGAGACATTACTTTGCCAACAAAGGTCCGTCTAGTCAAGGCTATGGTTTTTCCTGTGGTCATGTATGGACGTGAGAGTTGGACTGTGAAGAAGGCTGAGCGCCGAAGAATTGATGCTTTTGAAGTGTGGTGTTGGAGAAGACTCTTGAGAGTCCCTTGGACTGCAAAGAGATCCAACCAGTCCATTCTGAAGGAGTTCAGCCCTGAGATTTCTTTGGAAGGAATGATGCTAAAGCTGAAACTCCAGTACTTTGGCCACCTCATGCGACGAGTTGACTCATTGGAAAAGACTCTGATGCTGGGAGGGATTGAGGGCCAGAGGAGAAGGGGACGACAGGGGATGAGATGGCTGGATGGCATCAGTGACTCGATGGACATGAGTCTGAGTGAACTCTGGGAGTTGTTGATGGACAGGGAGGCCTGGCGTGCTGCGATTCATGGGGTCACAAAGAGTCGGACATGACTGAGCGACTGATCTGATCTGATCTAGACAACCATTTTGCCTTTTTGCATTTCTTTTTCTTGGGGATGGTCTTGATCCCTGTCTCCTGTACAATGTACAATGTAACCTCCATCCATAGTTCATCAGGCACTCTGTCTATCAGATCTAGTCCTTTAAATCTATTTCTCACCTCCACTGTATAATCATAAGGGATTTGATTTAGGTCATACCTGAATAGTCTCATGGTTTTTGCTACTTTTTTCAATTTAAGTCTGAATTTGGCAATAAAAAGTTCATGAGTTGAACCACAGTCAGCTCCCGGTCTTGTTTTTGCTGACCGTAGAGAGCTTCTCCATCTTTGGCTGCAAAGAATATAATCAATCTGATTTCGGCATTGACCATCTGGTGATGTCTCTGTATACAGTCTTCTGTTGTATTGTTAGAAGAGGGTGTTTGCTATGATCAGTGCATCCTCTTGACAAAACTCTATTAGCCTTTGCCCTGCTTCATTCTGTACTCCAAGGCCAAATTTGCCCATTGCTCCTGGTATTTCTTGACTTCCTACTTTTGCATTCCAGTCCCCTGTAATGAAAAGGACATCTTTTTTGGGTGTTAGATCTAGAAGGTCTTCATAGAACCGTTCACCTTCAGCTTGTTCAGCACACTGGTCAGGGCATAGACTTGGATTTCTGCGAGCGTGAGTGTGATGGATGCTGTTAAAAAACATACAGCAGTTCTGTGAGTGGTTCCATGTTGTAAGTTCTCACCTCTTCCAGAATCTGGAATGAGGGAAGAACTGAAGCTGGTTTGCTCCGCCTCTGAGGCACCCTTCCCCAAAAGAACTTAGTGGAAAATGAGTAATTGGAGCTGCAAAAAGACACCTGGGCGATCTGTAACTGTGTGACAGGTGTTATTAGTCACTGTTCCAGGGTGTGTTTCTGTGACCGACTCTTTAAAGCATTGTGTAGTAACACTGCATTGGCTGGACCACATTCTTTTTCTGGAGCAAATTTTAAGGTCAACCCAAACTCCATCTCCCCCTCCAAAATTTGTGTATTACATGGGAACCAGAGAACAGTGAATAATTAATTCATAGTTGATCACTTCTAAATAGTTCCTTATTTTACTGTAATGAACAGCCCTATACATAGAAAAACAAATTTTAGACTTAACATGTATACTCTGTTAAAAAACCAAAATGTGCTGTGAAGACAAAAAAAAAATTTTTTTTCTATTGTCTTTTGGGGGTTTTGTTTATTTGTATTTTTTCAAGACTAAAAGAGCTTTTATTCTTAAATTTTTCTATATTTGAGAAAGATTAAGCAAAATTACGAAGGTTAGACATAACCAATTAGAATCAAAATGTAAAGACAGAAACTTTTAAAAAGTTGCTTAATTCACCCTACTGAAGCTAGAAGGTATTTCCCTTTCTTAGAATATTTGCTTTAGAAAATTGGTAATTGTTGTATGCTTTTTCATTGCTTTGAAATGTATACAAATTATTTTGAAGACTGGATAGGTCTTAGTCATTTTTTTTGTTAGCTTTATATCCCAGAAATGTCTTTATTAAGGACCTGGGACCTCTCTCTTTGAAATGCAAATATCAAGAAAAACAGTGCCAATGAACGGGTAAAGATATTGTGGTATACATACATATACAGGATAGAATATTATTCGGCCTAAAAAAACAATGAAATCTTACCATTTCAACAACAGGGATAGACCTTGAGGGCATTCTGCTTAGTGAAATAAAACAGAGAAGTACAAATGCCATGTAATCTCCCTTACACGCGGAGTTAAAAAGTAAAGAACTCATAGATCACAGATACAGAAAACAGAATGGGTGGTTGGCAGAGGCAAGGGGTGAGAGGTGGTTGAAATGTGTGAAAGTGGTCAAAAGGTACAAACTTCCAGATATAAAATGAATAATGGGGATGTAATAGACATCATGATAACTGCAGTTAATAATACTCTATTGTATATTTGAAAGTTGCTAAAAAAAAAAAGTAGATCTTAAAAAGTTCTCTTCATAAGAAAAAAATTGTGTAATACATAATGGATGTTAACTACACTTATTGTGGTGATCAGTTAAAAATATATACAAATAAGGAATTATGTTGTACATCTCAAGCTAGTGTAATAGTTATACCTCAATTAAACAGATGGGGAGAGAGAGCTATGTCACCTCTCTCCCAGTTTCTGTGGGATGGTAGGAGCCAAAATTCTTGGGCAAATTTTCCCAAATTGCAAAACTACCTTCTGTCATAAAAATGAAATGTTTGTTTTTCCTGTGGATAATGCTTATTAGCTAACACTGATGGTCATCCCAATTATGAAATAAAGGTAAGATGAATTATATGTGCCTTGTTATCAAGGCCTAGTACTTGATGACTAGTTATTGTTTAACTTGGAAACGTAATAGGTTGTATCTGCTGGGCTGTGTAAAGGATGCCTGCTGTCTTTGCAGTCACTTTGTGGATTGCCTGCATTGCCCATCACATTCTGGTCTAATGCTTATTCAATAAGAAAAGTGTTTTATTTCTCCACTACCTTTGTGAAGAGAATTTCTGGGTCAGGAGAACATTTTGTTTCTAATTATATTCTCCCCAAAATACCTATGCCCAAAATATTGAGACTATAAGTTAAAGAAAGTAATTAGTTTCTAGTTTTTTATTTATTCTTGAAAATGATGTCACATTGGGTAATAACATCACCGAAACTAAAGATACATTTTAATACAGTCAGAAATAATCAAATTAATGTTTGGTGTGTATTTTGTGATGACTGTTCACAAACTAAAGATAGGTGAATAAACCTCTTAAAATCGAAAATTTTCTGTGAATATTAAATTCTGTGGTATGTGTCAAATCAATATGAAAGAAATTGATGAATGTTTATGCATGAAATGGTTAGACAAAGGCAAAATGCAACTTTGGGGATTGCTTCACCAAGGCACATCTTCTCCAAGAAACTTAGAATGCCTCTATCCTTATACAAAGAAAAATCTAAACCTGGAAAGATATGTTTGTTGAATTTGTGATTACGTATTTGCAGAGAGTAGCTTTAAGTAAAAGTCTGGTGTGAAAAATAGAACTATTTGCTATACACTGTGTCTTTGTGTGTGTGTGTGTGTGTATGTGTGTGTGTGTGTATGTGTGTGTGTGTGTTTTAAGGAACTCAGATCTCTGAAAAGATTAAGAATCTTCCTAGTTCTTCAACAATTCTCTCAGTTCTCACCTGTTCACGCCAACCTAAAAACTGCCTGCCATATGCCAAGCACTGTGCCAAGAAATGCAGTTTTGAGTGAATGTACTTGAAATAAATGAATGTGGCAAAAATCTATGCTATATTTTTGAAACTCAAAAAAACAATTATAGGAAATCCATTTAAAATGTTCCTTCTGTTATAATTATCACTGTGCATTGCAACACAATTAGCAAACACTTTGTTTCACTTGATTGCTGTGCAAATTTCCTTACATCTTGTAAATGTAGGGAGATTACAGAGGAAAAAAGGAAAATAATTTCCTGTCTTGATGATCTATGGGATCCATAAAATACTAGACACCCACAAAGGGCCTGAAGGGATATGTGTCTCAGTTGAAGTTGTTAGCGTAAGACTTTAAAGATGCATCTTCTGTCATTAAAATTTAGATCTACACCAGGCACTACAGTGACTGTAGAAACGCCACAGTCCTTGCTAGCTATCGATGAGTTTTTGCTGTATAGTCCATTTTCCCAAGTACCAACTTTTTACTGTTCTAGTGACATTACTTACCTGTAGAAACGCCACAGTCCTTGCTAGCTATTGATGAGTTTTTGCTGTATAGTCCATTTTCCCAAGTACCAACTTTTTACTGTTCTAGTGACATTACTTACCTGAACAAATGAATACGATAACATTGATGTTGAACCTTAGGTAGTAAAAAATGATTTAAAATTTTTTTCCTTACCCTGTGTCGCCACTCCCCCACTCCCATTTACCTGTGTAATTGTTTCTCACAATAGTCTTTAAGAGAAATTTTGGCCATGTGTCATCTTCGTTCAGTGGCTTCCACATCTATCCTTCCCTCTTTTCCCTAAATTTATATCTCCTCTTTTCCTCCTGCTCACCAACTCCTTTGCTTTGTACTTTCTCTAGTCCACAATTCATACCTAACAGCTTACACATATCACTCCTTAAATGAAGAGACTTGAGGCAAGGAATATGGAAATCATACCTACCTTTATGCTATACACCCTTCAGTTTCTGTTTTCAGTGCGTACAAATGTCTTTGATTTTTAAATTGCTCTCTTGAATGAATCCTATCACTAGAGGTCATGTCTGTGTGGAACTTTATTTTGATATTTTTTTATTTTTGTTTTTCCTTTCTAAATGTCAGTTTCTTTTAAAATGGCTACGTGGTTTTGTTTTACAAATCTACCGCAAAAACCCCATGATCAGTATGAAAAGGCAAAAAGATATGACACCGGAAGATTAGCATCCTAGGTCAGAAGGTGTCCAATATGCTACTGGCGAAGAGCAGAGGGCGATTACTAATAGCTCCAGAAAGAATGAAGTGACCGGGCCAAAGCAGAAACAACACTCAGCTGTGGATGTGTCTGGTGGTAAAAGAAAAGTCCAATGCTATAAAAACGTTGTACATGAACCTGGAATCTTAGGTCTATGAACCAAGGTAAATTGGATGTGGAGAGGAGATGGAAGAATCTTCCAGGAGATGGAAAAATTGAACATCAACAACTTAAGGATCAGTAAAATAAAATGGCTGGGAATGGGAGAATTTAATTCAAATAACCATTATATCTACTACTGTGGGCAAGAATCCCTTAGAAGAAATGGAGTAGCCTATATAGTCAACAGAACAGTCCAAAATGCAGTAATTGGGTGCAACCTCAAAAATAACAGAAAGATCTGAGTTTATTTCCAAGGCAAACCATTTAACCTCAGAGTAATCCAAGTCTATATCCCAACCACTAGGCTGAAGAAGCTGAAGTTGACCGGTTCTGTGAAGACCTAAACACATTCTCGAACTAACACCAAAAAAAGATGTCCTCTTCCTCATAAAGGATTGGAATGTAAAAGTAGGAAGTCAAGAGATATAACAGGCTTAAATTGAAGAAAGTAGGGGAAACCAGTGGAGAAGGCAATGGCACCCCACTCCAGTACTCTTGCCTGGAAAATCCCATGGCCGGAGGAGCCTGGTAGGCTGCAGTCCATGGAGTCGCTGGGAGTCAGACACGACTGAGCGACTTCACTTTCACTTTTTGCTTTCATGCTTTGGAGAAGGAAATGGCAACCCACTCCAGTTTCTTGCCTGGAGAATCCCAGGGACGGGGGAGCCTGGTGGGCTGCCGTCTATGGGGTTGCACAGAGTCGGACACGACTGAAGCGACTTAGCAGCAGCAGCAGCAGCAGCAGGGAAAACCAGTAGGCCATTCAGGTATGGCCTAAATCAAATCCCCTATATATTGGAGGTAACGAATAAATTCAAGGGATTAGCTCTGGTAGACAGAGTGCCTGAAGAGCTATGGACAGAAGTTTGTAACATTGCACACGAGGCAGTGACCAAAATTATCCCAAACAGAAAGAAATGAAAGAAGGCAAAGTGGTTGTCTGAGGAGGTTTTACAAGATAGCTGAGAAAAGAAGAGAAGTGAAAGGCAAGGGAGAAAGGCAAGATATACCCAACTGAAAGCAGAGTTCCAGAGAGCAGGAAAGAGAGAAAGAAGGCTTTCCTCATGAACAGTGCAGAGAAATAGAGGAAAACAATAGAATGGGAAAAACTAGAGATCTCTTCAGGAAATTTGAGGTATCAAGGGAACATTTCATGCAAAGATGAGCAAAGACCTAACAGAAGCAGGAGAGGTGGCAAGAACACACAGAAGAACTATACAAAAAAGGTCTGAATGACCCAGATAATAACCATGGTGTGGTCACTCACCTACAGCCAGACAGTCTGGAGTGTGAAGTCAAGCGGGCCTTAGGAAGCATCACTACAAAGCTAGTGGAACTGACAGAATTCCAGTTGAGCTATTTAAAATCCAAAAAGATGATTTTGTTAAAGTGCTACACTCAATATGTCAGCAAAGTCAGAAAACTCAGCAGTGGCCACAGGACTGGAACAGGTGTTTTCATTTCAATCCCAATGAAGGACAATACCAAAGAATGTTCTAACTGCCATACAATTGTGTTCATTTCATATACTAGGAGGGTAATGCTCAAAATCCTTCAAGCAGAGTTCAGCAATATGTCAACTGAGAACTTCTAGATATACAAGCTGGGTTTCAAAGAGGCAGAGGAAGCAGAGATCAAATTGTCAATATTTGTTGGATCATGGAGAAAGTAAGAGAGTTTCAGAAAAACATCTACTTTGCTTATTGACTATGCTAAAGCCTTTGACTGGGTAGATCACAAGAAACTGGAAAATTCTAAAGGGGATGGAAATACCAGACTACTTGACCTGCCTCCTGAGAAACCTGTATGCAGGTCAAGAAGCAACAGCTAGAACCAGACGGACTGGTTCAATGGACTGGTTCCAAATCAGGAAAGGAGTATGTCAAGGCTGTATATTATCACCTTGTTTATTTAACTTATATGCAGAGTACATCATGTGAAATGCCACGCTGGATGAATCACAAGCTGGAATCTAGATTGCCAGGAGAAATATCAATAACCTCAGATATGCAGGTGACACCATCCTAATGGCAGAAAGTGAAGAAGAACTAAAGAGCCTCTTGATGAGGGTGAAAGAGGAGAATGCAAAAGCTGGCTTGAAACTCAACATTTAAAAAACTAAGATCATGGCATCCAGTCCTATCACTTCATGGCAAATAGAAGAGGAAAAAGTGGAAGCAGTGAGACTTATTTTCTTGGGCTCCAAAATCACTCTGGATGGTGACTGCAGCCATGAAATTAAAAGACACTTGCTCCTTGGAAGGAAAACTATGACAAACCTAGATGGCATATTAAAAAGCAGAGACATCATTTTGTTGACAAAGGTCCATATAGTCAAAAGCTAGGGTTTTTCCAGCAGTCATGTATGCTGTGAGAACTGGACCATGAAGAAGTTTGAGCGCCGAAGAATTGATGCTTTTCAATTGCGGTGCTGGAGAAGACTCTTTCGAGTCCCTTGGACTGCCAGGAGATCAAATCAGTCAATCCCAAGGGAAATCAACACTGGATATTCATTGGAAGGACTGATGCTGAAGCTGAAGCTCCAATACTTTGACCATCTGATGGAAAGAGCCAACTCTTTGCATTGGAAAAAAACTCTGATGCTGGGAAAGATTGAAGGCAAAAGGAGAAACAGGCAGCAGAGACTGAGATGGTTGGATAGCATCACCAACTCAATGGACATTAATTTGAGCAAAGTCTGGGAGATAGTGAAGGAGCGGGAAGCCTGGGATGCTGCAGTCCATGGGGTTGCAAGAGTCAAAAGTGACTGAGTGATTGAGCACTCATTCACTATTCCCAAATAGGTGCTTCCTAGGTGGAGAAGGCACTGGCATCCCACTCCAGTACTCTTGCCTGGAAAATCCCATGGACGGAGGAGCCTGGTAGGCTGCAGTCCATGGGGTCCTTAAGAGTCGGACACAACTGAACGACTTCACTTTGACTTTTCACTTTCATGCATTGGAGAAGGAAATGGCAACCCACTCCAGTATTCTTGCCTAGAGAATCCCAGGGATGGGGGAGCCTGGTGGGCTGCCGTCTATGGGGTCGCACAGAGTCGGACACAACTGAAGCGACTTAGCAGCAGCAGGTGGCTCGGTGGTAAGGAATCTGCCTGCAAGCAGGAGACTCGGGTTAAATCTCTGGGTTGGGAAGATGCCCTAGAGAAGGGAATGGCAACCCAGTACAGTATTCTTGCCTGGGAAATCCCATGAACAGAGGAGCCTTCTCAGAGGGCTAGAGTCCATGGGATTACAGGAGTCCAACATGAGTTAGCAGCTAAACCACCACCACAACAATTCGTAAATAAACTTATTTTGCTGGTAATATAGCTGGTTGTTTTGTTTTTTAAGTCAACACTTTCTATGGAAACTGACTTGTCCATGGAAAAATACTTTTACAGATACTCTAGGGAGGGGAGAATCTTCCAACATTCAGATTCATTGCCTTATCACATCAAAAGTGAAGTCTGTCAATCCACAAGTTCAAGTAATGCAATTAACTTCTCTCATTCTTAAATTTGAGGAGACGTTGGGAATTACCACACTTTTGAGGAAACCACAGTCATGAAAATCAGACACTAAAACAAAAAAAATTACCAGAAGAGGTGAGAAAGATCTGAACAAAACCAAAGGTAAGAGCAGAAGAAAGTTTCAGAACTATGAGCAATACCATTAAAGAAAGAAATTCCATGAATAAAAAGAGGATGCCTTTTAAAAAAAGAAATATTCAGAGGAAAGAAATGAACTTTTGGAAATTAAAAAAATGAAAAGTCTTAACTTGGTAGTAAATGATAAAATGAAGTTGAGAAGTTTCAAGAGAAAAGCAAAAAGCCATTAGGAAAATATGAGATAAAAGAAAATTGAGGATCAATCCAGGAAGTTGTACAGGTAAAGTAAGCAGTTACAAAAGGAGAAGGGGAGTAGGATGGAGGATGTGTGGAATTATCAAAGAAAGGCATTTCCCCAGAACTAAAAGAAGTATGTTTCCAAATTGAAGTGGATCTAGTGACTGCCTGAAAAATAAATGAAAAAGATTCACAGAAAGGCACTTAATCCTAAAATATCAGAACAGCAGAGACAAAGAGAATTCCCTAAATGCTTCAAATAGAATAACAAACAGATTGCAGACAAAAGATCAGACATGATAACAGAGGATGACATTGGGCTTTTCAACAATAAAACTGGAAGCTAGAAGAAAACAGAGCAATCTCTTCAGATTCCAAAGGGCTATTACTTACAATTTACAATTTCCTATAAACTCAACCATCAATCAAGTCTAAGAACATAATAAGGGCATCCTCAGATATGCAAGATCTCAGAAAGTTTTCTTGGAAAGGAACGTTTTATTAGGAGGACACTTGAAAATGTTTTCCACCAAAAAGAAGGACTGAAAAAGAGAGATGAAGAAATGAATCAATACTGCTACTGCTAAGTCACTTCAGTCGTGTCTGACTCTGTGCGACCCCACAGACGGCAGCCCACCAAGCACCGCCGTCCCTGGGATTCTCCAGGCAAGAACACTGGAGTGGGTTGCCATTTCCTTCTCCAATGCATGAAAGTGAAAAGTGAAAGTGAAATCGCTCAGTCGTGTCCCACTCTTAGGGACCCCATGGACTGCAGCCCACCAGGCTCCTCCATCCATGGGATTTTCCAGGCAAGAGTACTGGAGTGGGGTGCCATTGCCTTCTCCGTGAATCAATACTGGAAAAAGAAAATTCCCAGAATGATGATGAAAGAAATTTCCAGGATAATAACTATATGAGAGACCTAAAAAGCAGCCAGTACAGACTGAGGAAAGAGAATGGAAGTCTGAGAACTGATGTCTCCAAATAATGGAAACAATGACAGGATCAGTAGGTAACTTGATGTATTTCACTACCAAAAAAGATGCATTGGCATCATGACACAATTTGGAGATGACTTAAAGAGTAGGCATATAAGATATGAAGCAAATGAAAAATGACAGTTATGAGCCACAGAAATGTAACTTTATTAAAAAAAAACTTTACATTAAAAAATGTAACCATAGTGTACATGTGACTCAGCCTAAAAAGATAATTACACAGTCATCCTACTCTAAACACTGAATGCTGATTCAACAAAAAATTACAATATTGTAATTCTTGTAATACTGTAGGAATACAGTGAGGGAAACTCTTGAGTGGAAATAATTTGAGAGAACTAAATCTTCCTCTTTAATAGTAGGAAGCCAGCATATATTTGCTAATTCTGAAAAATCAAGACAGGGTATTGAAAGTCTGCCTCACGCTTGCCAGGATAAAGTCCAGTGTTTGGAAGTAGAGTTCAAGCATGGGGAGGAAGATGCGAGCTGCAGAGTAACAGGGGTTAGGGACAGAGGCTCCCTTATGTCATGAATCTCGGGCCATCGTTTCACTTGCATTGCTTTGCTAAACATAAACATTAAGAAGAATATGTTGGTGAATCTGTTGCACAGCCAGATTTAAGAACTGGCACCCCACTCCAGTACTCTTGCCTGGAAAACCCCATGGACGGAGGAGCCTGGTGGGCTGCAGTGCATGGGGTCACGAAGAGTTGGACACAACAGAGCGACTTTACTTTGACTTTTCACTTTCATGTATTGGAGAAGGAAATGGCAACCCACTCCAGTGTTCTTGCCTGGAGAATCCCAGGGACGGGGGAGCCTGTTGGGCTGCCGTCTATGGGGTCGCACAGAGTCGGACACGACTGAAGTGACTTAGCAGCAGCAGCAGAATGAAGAACTGGTGGCTCAGATGGTGAAGAATCTGCCTGTAACTCGGGAGACTCGGGTTCGACCCCTGGGTCGGGAAGATCCCCTGGAGAAGGAAATGGCAACCCACTCCAGTGTTCTTGCCTGGAGAATCCCAGGGACGGGGGAGCCTGTTGGGCTGCCGTCTATGGGGTCGCACAGAGTCGGACACGACTGAAGTGACTTAGCAGCAGCAGCAGAATGAAGAACTGGTGGCTCAGATGGTGAAGAATCTGCCTGTAACTCGGGAGACTCGGGTTCGACCCCTGGGTCGGGAAGATCCCCTGGAGATCAGATCAGTCCCTCAGTCGTGTCCGACTCTTTGCGACCCCATGAATCGCAGCACGCCAGGCCTCCCTGTCCATCACCAACTCCCGGAGTTCACTGAGACTCATGTCCATCAAGTCAGTGATGCCATCCAGCCATCTCATCCTCTGGCGTCCCCTTCTCCTCCTGCCCCCAATCCCTCCCAGCATCAGAGTCTTTTCCAATGAGTCAAGTCTTCGCATGAGGTGGCCTAAGTACTGGAGTTTCAGCTTTAGCATCATTCCTTCCAAAGAAATCCCAGGGCTGATCTCCTTCAGAATGGACTGGTTGGATCTCCTGGAGAAGGGAATGGCAACTCACTCCAGTATTCTGGCCTGGAGAATCCCATGAACAGAGGAGCCTTGTGGGCTACAGTCTTTGGGGTCACAAAGAGTCAGACACAACTGAGGGAGAAACACTTTCAGGGTAAAGAACAGGACAAGGAGCACCTGTCTCTATCACTGCACATAGCACACACGGTTAAAAGAATCGTGCCAGACGTAATCTGCTTTCTAACTTGGATGGCTATTCACTCAGATATTTCCTGAGCACCTATCTCATGTCAAACACCGTGAGCAGCTCGGAGGATATGACAGGAGACTGCAGGGCAAGCCTCTTCATCTGAATGCAAGTCGGAGATGCAGACAATAAGCCAGAAACCTGCGGACCATCGAAAGAGATCAGGCTAGGAAGGAAATGAATAAAATGGGAGAAGACAAAGAGAACTGGAAAGAATCAAACAGCTGAGACTCGGGTCTCGGCTTCGGATCTCTACTTCACAGTATACTATGAACGCAAACAAAACCCTTAGCCATTCTGAGCCTCCATTTCTATGCCTATTAATTGCACATAGTAATTCTATCTTCACTGATCCTTATGATAATCGAGATAGAGTAAATGAATGAATTTTCAATAAATAAATTCCTATTCAGATGTAAGTTTTTTTTACCCTTGGAGAGCCCTTATCAGTTCTTAATTGGTTTCTTGGTCTGCTTCCCTAGTGTTCTACAGTACACATTGTCAACAGATTAAGCCACCTAACCATCCTTTTCACTTTGATGTTTCCAGATTCAAATGCTTTAGCTTGCACGCAAATCTAGTCTCCTAACCTCGACTTCAGCCTTGGCAAATGTACAAGCAATCTGACTATCCACACTTCTCTCCACCTCACTGTTGCCTCTCCCCATTCACCTTCACTGACAGAATACGTTATGCCTCCACATGTAGTTTAATTTATTTTTAATTTCTATAGTTATTAAACTATAATAACTATAGACACTGTTATAGACACTGTTTTGGTGTACAGTTCCATGAGTTTTGAGCATGGCATAGCCATGGAACCACTACCCTGATCAAGATGCAGAGCAGCTCCGAGCCTCTCCTGCCCTCGCACCGCCCCCCAACACAGAGTCTCTTTACGTTACCCCTCTGAAGTCGATGCTGCCTCACACAGCCCCTCATCTGTTCTCCCTCCATCTGTTCTCATAGTTTCGCCTTTTCCGAAATGTCATTTAAATGCAGCCTAAGAGTATGCAGCATTTGAGTCTGACACCTTCGCTTAGAATAATGCGTTTGAGAATCGTCTATGTTTCAGCATGCCTTAGTAGTTTTTTCCATTTTATTGTAGCGGAGTATGTCATTGTTCAGCAGTTTCCCAGTTGAGGGACATTTGGGTTTTGTTTTGCAGTTGTCAGGTATTATGAAAAATGTTGCCATAAACATTCACATAGAGGTTTCACGGTGGGAACACAAAGACTTATTTCACTTGGGAGAATATGAAAGAGTGAGATCGCTGTGCCCTGTGCTCAGGGTGGATTTGCAGGAAACTGCCAAACTTCCTCCAGTCCTGCCACATGGATTTACACTCCCACCGGTAATGCACGACAGTTCCACTTTTGCCTCATTTCCACCCACACTTGGTGTTGTCAAGTGTTTTTTTGAGGAGGGGGATGAGGATTAGTGGTTTGTTTTCTCATTCTGATAGGTGTATAGTGGTATCTTGTTATGGATTTAATTTACATTTCCCTATGGACTAATAGTGTTGAGTATCTTTTCATGTGCTTATTTTCTATCCACATATCTTCTTCGGTGAAGTATCTGTTCAAAGCTTTCGCCAATTTGAAAAACTAGATTGTTGTTTTGAAAAGAAAGAACAAAGTCAAAGGGCTATTACGATCTGATTTTAAGACGTATTATAAACAACAGAGTGAGGTATCAGTGAAAACATAGATACACAGATCAATGGAATGGATAAAGAAACCAGAAACATTCCCATGTAAATACGGTTAGCTGACCACCGGCAAACAGGCAAAGACGGTTCAGCAGAGGAAGGAACTGCTTTTCAACAAGTAACACTGTAATTCTTGGACACTCACCTGCAAGCTTTTCTGGTGGCTTGTTTTTTTACCCTTATCTCTCACCTTACACAAAAACTAACTCAAAATGAACCAAAGACCTAAATATAAAATGAAAAACAAAAAAAAGCAGGAGAAAATCTTTGTGATCTTCAGTTAACAAAACAGTACTTCGATAAAACGCCAAAAGCACGACACGTGGAAGGAAAAACTTGGTAAGTTGGCCTTGATTAAAATTAGGGAAAAATTGATCTATGAACCTATGGGCAGGAGAATGACAAACCACAGAAAATATTTTCAAATCACACATCTGATGAAGGGCATGTAGGCAGCATATAACTCTCTGATTTTAAAGAAATGCTTTTCATTCTTTCAAGCTGAACTCAAATTTCATCTCTGTGAAAAATTCAAAGACCAGATGAACTGGAATTCATATGTCTAGACCACTAGTGGATGAATGAATGAACATTTCTCAGCCATTATTACTTTTCTGTAAAACAGTATACACTAGTAAATATACTCTTATATTCTGGTCTCTTTTTAAACTGAAAACTTAAATGTATTTGCCAGACACTTGATATACTGCAATGTGTTCCCATGGAATGAAATGAAACTTTATTGACTGAAATAACAAGTACTATGGATGGATGGCATGATCTTACAGATTTCAAATTGGTCACATTATGTATTAGCCTTAGGGAGGTTATATCTAAGGAGCGCAGGTCTTGCAAGTATATTCTGAAGGTATATATAGTCTTATATGGATTCGTGAATATGTATTTGTCTAAGTATATAGTTATAGAAAGTTAAGAAAATGGAAAAACTCTGTTATATATTTTACCTATTTTGTTGAAATAGCAATTCCCTTCAGTTTTGATTTTTGCCAAATATACTGTTGTATTATTATTTTCTTTGAAAATCAGAAGCTTTGGTCTCTTCTAGTGGCCATTTAGCCTAACTGCATTTGTCAAAAGGTCATGATTTGCTAAATTTAAATGCAGCCTCTTTGCTAGGCCTAGAATTAGTGCTAAGAACCAAACAAGGAGCCCATAACAAATTAGTATCCCAGGCAGCACTATCCTAGGAATCAGGAAAGTAGTAGGACTGATATTTCCCCCAGATATTTTAAGACCAGAGGCTTATGGTAAACAGGGCTTTCTAAGGGAAGAGTGGGCCCAGCCAGCAGAGTGAGCACAGGTGAATGCTGGCACAGGTGCCCCCGCTCAGGAGACCCTGTCCTTCATTGAATGCTCCCCTTGGCAGGCTTGGGATGCTTCGTAACTGTATCTTTGACCCTGTGCCTTGGACTTTGAGTCGGAAGGAACGATGGAATGTGCTGTGCACAGAGAAGATGCGCTCGGTGCGGGTTTGCCCTGTTCCTTGCCACTGGGCTCAGCAGTGCGCCCTGCGCCCCGGCGTCCCGCCCCCTGGGGACCCACGTACTGAGGGCTCGGCCATCCACAGTGTGCACAAGGCCAGCGCGTCACGCCTATGACGGAATCACCAGGGACACCAACAACCCTAAAGGCTAGGCTTTCCGTCCAAGTCAGAACTCGCTTCAAATGCAGGAAGAAGGCAATGGCATCCTTCGAAACGTGAACCAATAGGAATCCTATCCTATTCTTTCTTATTTGTGTTCCTGCCTGTATTGGCCAACTACTCATATTACCAGACCACCTGACCTGCCTCTTGAGAAATCTGTATGCAGGTCAGGAAGCAACAGTTAGAACTGGACATGGAACAACAGACTGGTTCCAAACAGGAAAAGGAGTTTGTCAAGGCAGTATATTGTCACCCTGTTTATTTAACTTCTATGCAGAGTACATCATGAGAAACGCTGGACTGGAAGAAACACAAGCTGGAATCAAGATTGCCAGGAGAAATATCAATAACTTCAGATATGCAGATGACACCACCCTTATGGCAGAAAGTGAAGAGGAACTAAAAAGCCTCTTGATGAAAGTGAAAGTGGAGAGTGAAAAAGTTGGCTTAAAGCTCAACATTCAGAAAATGAAGATCATGGTACCTGGTCCCATCACTTCATGGGAAATAGATGGGGAAACAGTGGAAACAGTGTCAGACTTTATTTTTTGGGTTCCAAAATCACTGCAGATGGTGACTGCAGCCATGAAATTAAAAGACGCTTACTCCTTGGAAGGAAAGTTATGACCCACCTAGATAGCATATTCAAAAGCAGAGACATTACTTTGCCAACAAAGGTCCGTCTAGTCAAGGCTATGGTTTTTCCAGTGGTCATGTATGGAT
>NW_011494761.1:2299570-2308089 GCF_000754665.1 Bison bison bison
ATGTATGGATGTGAAAGTTGGACTGTGAAGAAGGCTGAGCGCCGAAGAATTGATGCTTTTGAAGTGTGGTGTTGGAGAAGAGTCTTGAGAGTCCCTTGGACTGCAAGGAGATCCAACCAGTCCATTCTGAAGGAGTTCAGCCCTGAGATTTCTTTGGAAGGAATGATGCTAAAGCTGAAACTCCAGTACTTTGGCCACCTCATGTGAAGAGTTGATTCATTGGAAAAGACTCTGATGCTGGGAGGGATTGAGGGCCAGAGGAGAAGGGGAAGACAGAGGATGAGATGGCTGGATGGCATCAGTGACTCGATGGACATGAGTCTGAGTGAACTCTGGGAGTTGTTGATGGACAGGGAGGCCTGTCGTGCTGTGATTCATGGGGTCACAAAGAGTCGGACAGAACTGAGCGACTGAACTGAACTGAACTCATATTAAAATGATGGCACATGAGGACACACCATACATGAGAACAGATGACATAAAGTGAGGACAGATTTCCTTTTTTGTCCTTTCTTACTCATTAGTAAGCTAAAGCTAGAGGGAGCTGATAGATGTGCAAACATCAAAAAGTGAACTTTTAAAACCTGAATTAAAAAAAAAAAAACTGAGTTAGTTTTGTGTAGTTTACACTGTTCTGGTAAGAATGAAATACATACTCATATATGAACTATGTAATATGAATTCTGTAGTTTTTGGTGACTATACAAGTTAAATATTCTTATATAGGCACTTAAAATTGCTAACACATCATAGAAAGATGAATAGTAAAATAATTTAAAATTAAAGATTCTATCTAGTAGCAAATAAAAAACCTATCTCAATAGAGCCAGAGAAAGAAAAAGAGGCTGCAGAAGAAAGGTGGGGAAAAGCCTTCGATTTTAGCAGCTTTAACATTTTTTTCCCTGCTTTAATGAGCACAGTTTGATTGATATAAAAAGGCATTCTTTAAAAAATCCTTTCCTTGCAGAGTGAGCCTGGGATTTTGTTGCCTATTTAATGATATTAATAATGTCCAAATTTAGTAAGAACTCTTTAATACTCAGTCCATTACCAGTGGCATAAACTACACAGGAATTGTTTTTCTTGTAGCAGTTATAGATTGCATTTACTCACTGATAAATTTATATTTCATCTCCTCTTCCCCAGGCCTGAGTGAACTACTCACAAGCCCAAAGGGGCCTAAAGGTAAAGGTTTTACTGTCTTCTTCTTCAACTGGGCCTCTGAGTATCAAATGTTGTTGCTCAGTCACTCAGTCCAACACTTTGCGACCCCATGGACTGCAGCATGCCAAGGTTCCCTGTCTACTATTTCCCAGAGTTGGCTCAAACTCATGTCCGTTGAGTCGGTGATGCCATACAATCATCTTGTTCTCTGTTGTCCCCTTCTCCTCCTGCCTTCAATCTTTCCAGCATCAGGGTCTTTTCCAATGAATCAGCTCTTCGCATCATGTGTGCAAAGTATTGGAGCATCAGCTTCAGCATCAGTCCTTCCAATGAATATTCAGGGTTGACTCCTTTAGGATTGACAGCTTTGATTTCCTTGCAGTCCAAGGGACTCTCAAGAGTCTTCTCCAACACCACAGTTCAAATGCATCAGTTCTTCACTGCTCAGCCTTTTTTACTGTCCAGCTCTCACATCCATACACGACTACTGGAAAAAGCATAGCTTTCACTAGATGGACCTTTGTCAGCAAAGTAATGTCTCTGCTTTTTAATACACTGTCTGAGTTTGTCATAGCTTTCCTTCCAAAGACCAAGTGTCTTTTAATTTCATGGCTGCAGTCACCATCTGCAGTGATTTTGGAGCCCAAAAAAATAAAGTCTGACACTGTTTCCCTTCTTTCCCCATCTATTTCCCATGAAATGATGGGACCAGATGCCATGATCTTAGTTTTCTGAATGTTGAGCTTTAAGCCAACTTTTTCACTCTCCTCATTTACTTTCATCAAGAGGCTTTTTGCCTCTTTCTGCCAAAGGGTGGTGTCATCTGCATATCTGAGTTATTTGTATTTTCCCCAGCAATCTTGATTCCAGCTTGTACTTCATCCAGCCCAGCATTTTGCATGATGTACTCTGCATATAAGTTAAATAAGCAGGGGGGCAATATACAGCCTTGATGTACTCCTTTCCCAATTTGGAACCAGTCTGTTGCTCCATGTCCAGTTCTAACTGTTGCTTCTTGACCTGCATACAGGTTTCTCAAGAGGCAGGTAAGGTGGTCTGCTTTCCCCTCTCTTTCAGAATTTTCCAGTTTGTTGTGATCCACACAAAGGCTTTAGTGAAGTCAATCAAGCAGATGTAGATGTTTTTCTGGAAATCTCTTGCTTTTTCAGTGATCCAACGAATGTTGGCAATTTGATCTCTGGTTTCTCTGCCTTTTCTAAATCCAGCTTGAACATCTGGAAGTTTTCATACTGCTGTTCTCATACTGCTGAAGCCTAATTTGAAGGATTTTGAGCATTACCTTGCTAGCATGTGAAATGAGTGCAATTGTACAGGACTATGAACAACATTGGTATTGTCCTTCTTTGAGATTGGAATGATTTTTTTTTTTAAGTCACTCAGTCGTGTCTGACTCTTTGTGACCCCATGGACTATACAGTCTGGAATTCTCTAGGCCAGAATACTGGAGTGGGTAGCCTTTCCCTTCTCCAGGGGATCTTCCCAACCCAGGGACTGAACCCAGGTCTCCCGCATTGCAGGTGGATTCTTTCTGCTGAGTCACCAGGGAAGTCCTGAGATTGGAATGAAAACTGAGCTTTTCCAGTCCTGTGGCCACTGCTGAGTTTTCCAAATTTGCTGGCATATTGAGTGCAGTGCTTTCACAGCATCATCTTTTAGGATTTCAAATAGCTGAGCTGCAATTCTATCACCCCCACTAGCTCTGTTCCTAGTGATGCTTCCTAAGGCCCACTTGACTTCAAATTCCAGGATGTCTGGCTCTAGGTGAGTGATCAAACCATCATGGCTATCCAGGTACTGAAGACCTTTTTTTGTATAGTTCTGTGTATTCTTGCCACCTCTTCTTAATCTCTTCTGCTTCTGTTAGGTCCATACAGTTTCTGTCCTTTATTGAGCCCATCTTTGGATGAAACGTTCCCTTGGTATCTCTAATTTTCTTGAAGAGATCTCTAGTCTTTCCCATTCTGTTAGTTTAATCTACATCTTTGCATTGTTCACTTAAAAAGGCTTTCTTATCTCTCCTTGCTATTCCTTGGAACTCTGCATTCAGATGGGTGTATTTTTCCTTTTCTCCTTTGCTTTTCACTTCTCTTATTTTCTCAGCCATTTGTAAGACCCCCTCAGACAACCATTTTGCATTTCTTTTTCTTGGGGATGGTTTGATCACTGCCTCCTATATAATGTTATGAACCTCCGTCCATAGTTCTTCAGGCACTCTGTCTATGAGATCTAATGCCTTGAATCTATTTGTCACTTCCACTGTATAATCATAAGGTTAGAGAATGTTAGAGAATGTTTTTATATGCAGTATTGGGTTCCCATAAAAATAACACACTGAGTATTTGTTATACACTTAGATATGTACCAAGTGCTTTTATACTCACTGTATCATTTTAAGTCTTATAAAAAACCCTATGGGATAGGCACTAATATTATCCCAATTTGCAGAGGCTAAAACAAGAAGAAGAAAAGAGAGTTAAATATATGATTTGTAGTCTCACAACTTGTTAGTATAGATACTGTGATTTGAATCCAGAAGACCTAATGCAAGAGCCATTTAACTGTTCTCTACGCTGCTTTGCCAGTCAAGTCTATTTATTCAGAAGCAGGAGAGTGATTTTGAGAGGAAAGAAGGATGATCAACATCCAAGCAAAGTGACAAAATGGTAGGGGATATCAGATTTTTAAATAGCATGCTATTTTTTTGATAGCACAGCTAATATGAAAATCTCTTTAAATAAAATATCTAGGAATAAACCTACCTAAGGAGACAAAAGACCCGTACTCTGAAAACTATAAGATGCTGATGAAAGAAATCGAAGAAGGCATAAACAGGTAGAAAAATATACCATGTTCATAGACTGGAAGAATCAGTATTGTCAGAATAACTATACTACTAACTATAAGGTAGTCTACAAATTCAATGCAATCTCTATCAAATTACCAATGGCATTTTTCACAGAACTAGAACAAAAAGTTCTCAAAATTTGTATGGAGACACAAAAGACCCTGAATAGCCAAAGCAATCTTGATAAAGAAAAAATGGAGCTGGAGAAATCAGGTTTCCTGACTTCAGACTATACTACAAAGCTACAGTGATCAAAAGAGTATGGTACTGGCACAAAAATAGAAATACTGACCAATGGAACAGGATAGAAAACCAAGAAATAAGCCCATGCACCCATGGTAAATTAATCTATGACAAAGGAGGCAAGATTACACAGTGTTGAAAAGACAGTCTCTTTAATAAGTGATGTTGGAAAAACTGGGCAGATACAAGTAAAAAAAATGAAATTAGATCATTCTTTCACTCCATACACAAAAATAAGCTCAAAGTGGATTAAAGAGCTAAATGTGAGACTGAACACTATAAAACTCCTTGAGGAAAACATGTGTGTGTGTGTTAGTTCCTCAGTCATATCTGACTCTTTGTGACCCCATGGGCTGTAGAGCACCAGTGTCCTCTGTCCATGGGATTCTCCAGGCAAGAATAATGGAGTGGGTTGCCAGTCCCTTCCCTAAGGGATCTTCCCAACTAAGGGATCAAACCTGGGTCTCCTGCATTGCAGGTGGATTCTTTACCAACTGAACCACCAGGGAAGCCCAAGAATACTGGAATGGGTAGCCTATTCCTTCTCCAGGGGATCTTCCCAACCCAGGAATCGAACTGGGGTCTCCTGCATTGCAGGCAGACTCTTTACCAGCTGAGCTACCAGGGAAGCCCAATAAGGGATTAGTCTCCAAAACTTACAAATGGCTCATGACATTTAACAGCATCAAAACAAATGACCCACACTAAAAAAATGGGCAGAAGACCTAAATAGACAGTTCTCCAAAAAGACATATGGATGGCAAGTAGGAACATGAAGAGATGTTTAACATCACTAAATATTAGGGAAATGCAAATCAAAGCTACAATAAATTATCACCTTACACCAGCCAGAATGGCTATCATCACAAGCAATAAATGCTGGAGAAGGTGTTGAGAGAAGCAAACCCTCCTACACTGTTGGTAGGAATGTAAATCGGTACAGCCACTATGGAGAACAGTACGGAAGTTCCTTAAAAATCTAAAAATAGGGCTACCATATGACCCTGCAATCTCACTTCTGGGCATGAAAAGTAAATTAGTCCCTCAGTCATGTCTGACTCTTTGAGACCCCTAGCCTGCCAGGCTTCTCTGTCTACGGGATTCTGCAGGCAAGAATAGTGGAGTAGGTAGCCATTCCCTTTTCCAGGGAATCCTCTCAACCCACAGATTGAACCTGGGTGTCCTGCATTGCAGGTAGATTCTGGACATCTGAGCCATCAGGGAAGCCATATTCCTGGGCATATATCTGGAGAAAACATGATCTGTAAAGATACATACATTGCAATGTTCATAGTAGCACTGTTTACAATAGCCATGACATGGAAGCAATCTAAATGTCCATCAATAGGGTCATGGATAAAGAAGAAGTGGTACACATATACAACAGAATATTACTCAGCCATGAAAAAGAATGAAATAATGCCATTTTCAGCAATATGGATGGACCTAGACAGTGTCATATTGAGTGAAGTAAGTCAGAGAAGGAGAAATATCTTATGACACCCCTTACATGTGGAGTCTAAAAAGAAATTAACAAACAGAAAGAGATTCACAGACTTCAAGAACAAGCTTATGGTTGCTGGTGGGGGGTGGGGCTAGTTTGGGGGAAAGGAATAGTCAGAGAGTTTGAGATGGACGTGTACATACTGCCTTATTTAAAATGGATAACCAACAATGACTTTCTGTATGCACGTGGAACTCTGCTCCACGTTATGTGGCAGCCTGGATGGGAGGAGAGTGTGGGGGGAGAATGGATACATGTATATGTAGAGCTGAGTCCCTTCACTGTTCACTTGAAACCATCACAACATTGTTTGTTAATCAGCTATAACCCAACACAAAATAAAATTTTTTTAAAGATCTCTTTATTGCTCTAAAAGCACAATAAACCTAGGCTTGAGAACCTGCTCCATGATTTCCCAGCTTTGTGCCTTAGGTAAATTATTTACCTAAAGCTTAATGCTCTCGCTTGTCAAAATGAGGACAGCAGTAGTGGCAACTTCACAGCATTGTTGTGAGGATTAAATGGCATTACACACAGAAAATGCTTATCATGAGGATCAAATGGCAGTACGCACATAAAATGCTTATCATGGCGCCTGGTAACTGCTTTACAAGTGTTAGCTACTGGTACTGTTATTTTTAGTATTTTACTTACTTGAGTTTCTTATCTTCAAACACCCCTTTTCCTTCTGTCTTTGTAGTCTGAGTCATTCTTCCTACAATTTAAGCAGGAGTTGACCCCTACCCATTAAATCTCCAGGCAATCAGAATCTTCACTTTCTTCTTGCAATTTTATTTGCCACCCACTAGGTCTCAACTGATTTAGTTCCAGATTATAGATTTTCATCCACACATTTTAATGCAGAACCTTCCTTATTCTCTGGCTTTGAAGCATATTGTGTTAAATTCCCAAATGGTACCTTCAGAGTTCATGGCAAAGTCCTTATCATAACTCTCAGAAAACTTAAAGTTGTTCTCAGGGGAACAATCATTGCTTTGCATTTCATTATTGAATAAAAAATCTGGAAGGACAATATCAACTTTTAAATGAAATTATACACCTGGAAAGGGAGTACAAATGTAAAAAAAGAGATCACCTCATTATCACTCTTTCAAGCTGCTAGAGTGAAACTTGAGTCATTGTATATTCCAACTTCAAAAACTCTCTGGGATATACTAAAGAACATCATTATGCACACAGCAATAAAATGAGGTTACCAGAGGGAGCCACTAAAAATAAAAGATTGCCAAGACAGTTTCTTAAAATGGATACTACAATAAGCTCATTAATAAGTATTCTGAAATAGCTCTAAGATTTTCCAAATGAAACTGAATTCCTTAGAGTTCTTAACTAGTCAAAGGAATCAAATTTATTGTTATTTTTTTCTGTTTAGTTAAATCATCTATACCTTTTTGCTGATCCAGGCAAGAATGTATCTACCTGTATCTATCTAAACACGAAGAAACATTTGACTTGGGGATTGGTATTTATTAGAGTGCTGCTGCTGCTAAGTCGCTTCAGTCGTGTCCGACTCTGTGCGACCCCATAGACGGCAGCCCACCAGGCTCCCCGTCCCTGGGATGCTCCAGGCAAGAACACTGGAGTGGGTTGCCATTTCCTTCTCCAATGCATGAAAGTGAAAAGTGAAAGTGAAGTCGTCCAGTCGTGTCCGACTCTTAGCGACCCCGGGGACTGTAGCCTATCAGGCTCCTCCGTCCATGGAATTCTCCAGGCAAGAGTACTGGAGTGGGTCACCATTGCCTTCTCCTATTTATTAGAGTACTCATGTGAAAATGAGTGGAATTAGGCTTATTTTTAAAGACCTGGGTTACTGACAAAAGCCTTTTGAATGAAGAATTAGGGTATGAAAGGAGTCACTCCTCACCATCTTGCTAAAGTCCTCTAAACTGCCTTTATAAGGTAGAAAGTCTTCTAATTGCAGAATATCTAGAAATTAGTGCATGTTTCTTCAACAAACCGGTATAAAAGACTTATTTTTGATTGATAAGCCTACATTTATAGATACATATACCAAGCACTTCATTTCTCCCTTTTCCTTTTATCTCATACAGAATAAGCCAAGTTTCAAACGGGATCTAAGGCACGCTTTCAGTACTTTCGGCTCTGTGAACTTCTCATCTTTAATGTTTGAGGTTCTATTAAAATCATTTGCCCCCCTTTCCTTGGTACTTATAACAAAGAACGTTGTTAGTTCTATATGGGGTACGGGGCGGGGCGGGGCGGGGGGAGTCCTGATCCCATTCTCTGCCCAATGCTTAGGCTATCGCTCTGAGGGGCTCCTTTCATCCGCATCCTCCACATGGAGCTGCTTTAGCAGAATTAGAAACAAAGAAATGCACAAGAAGTCGTTTGAAAATAATAAAGACAAACTAAGAAACACTAGGATTTTTTTTTTCCCCCACGCAGCAAAGAGAGGTGGAATTGTGGGCTAAAATTGACCACGGTTGTTCTCTGAGATTTTTAGAAATCAGAGATCTTCCAGAGAAAGCCAGCTCGCCCGTGGAAGCAGAGCACCGGCCGGAGCGTCCCGCTCTTCCAACCTTCCTACAATTCCTGGCCCCGCGCGCTCTCAGGAGCATTAGCCCCGGGCCTGTGTCTCGCGCACGAGCCGGGTCGACACACGCCCGAAAGTGGGCGGTCCCGGCGGGGGTCGGCCCGGCCCCAACCACAGAGCGGCGGTGCCTCCGGCGTCCTAGAGCGGCCGCGGGCAGCCGGCGCTGG
>NW_011494761.1:2308600-2315329 GCF_000754665.1 Bison bison bison
AGGCAAGAGTACTGGAGTGGGTTGCCATTGCCTTCCCCAAGGGATCTTCCCAACCCAGGGATCGAACCCGGGTCTCCCGCATCGTAGACAAACGCTTTACTGTCTGAGCCGCCAGGGAAGTTTTCTAGACCCCTCAATACCGGCTTCCATACGTAGCGGGCTTTGTGAGAAAGAACTGAAAAAATAGGTGTGGACGTGAGTCAGTGCTGTTTACTTCTTGACCGCTTCCTGTGGGCCTGGTATTATTAACCGCTAAACACGGAAACACTTCTTTTCAGTAAATGCTTGGAGATTGCGTGCTGTGCGGCAATCAACACTGCAAGGCGCCTGCAATGCTGCGAGGTGAGAACACTCACCCCTTGGTGAGGAAAACTGTCAGGGCCCGCCCTTCTGAAGCTTATTTGCAGATGAGCGGGTGGTTGGCATATGAAAGACGAAGTGTGTTAGTCACTCAGTCGTGTCCGGACTCTTTGCGACCCTGTGGACTGTAGCCCACAAGGCTCTTCTGCCCATGGAATTCTCCAGGCAAGAATACTGGAGTGGGTCGCCATGCCCTTCTCCATATGAAAGAGGAAACGGCAACAGATTCTAAATAATTAACCCCCAAAACACATAATTTTAATTATGGCGTTGAGGATTTATAGCAGGGAGATTCCTATGGGAAGGAGGTGGAGATGGGGAAGAGACCTGAAAGGTGAGGCAGCATCAGCCAGATTCTGCTAGTATTGCACGCCTAGGGATGAGTAACTGTGAGGATTGACGCTGGAAGGATTTGCAAAGCACCAACAGTGGGCTTTACTCCTGTTTTCTCTTCCTCTTTTATGTCTTTCCCCTCTCCATGGTAAAAGGCGATGAAGCGGGCAGCTGATTTTGGCCCTGATCGGTTTTTACTTATACTAAAGCACCACGCAGTTTCTGTCTCCTGTTGGATCAAAACAAGATGTTTTTGAAAAGCCAAATAAAACAGTATCCTATCTCTGTGGTTTCTCATTGCCTTCAAATGCCATCAGTCAACGTGCCCACCTAGTTCTCAGTTAACCCTATTCAGTTCCAGCTTTTGCTCTGCTGCATCTTCCACTGTTTTCTTCAGTTGATGTTGGCTTCCTTTGGAGTCGAGTCTTCATCTCAAATTTTTCTAATCTAAAAGCTGTTCAAAGCATTACACATTATGAAGCAGTTGTGTTCTTATTGGGACACTGATTCCTGGTATCTGAAATATTTAACTCTAGAAAATGTTTATCCTTTAACCACTGTTTGCTAGCACAATAGAACAATACTATTTTATATAGTTGCAATTATTGATATAAGCACACTTTATGTGTAAGAATTCTATCCAAGTCCAACATATAAATTGTTTACTGTGCCTGGATTCCTTTTTTCCCCACTCCGGAACTTTTCACCTCGGAGTCCTCCACCCCAGAGGCCAGCCAAGAGTTCCAGAACCATTTGAGACTTCCAGGATGGAGGCTGGCTCACCTCATCCCACCATCTACTTTCCTGCCTGACTGGATGTTGTGTATATATCTTATTCTTTAATTTCCTTTGTTTATTGCAGCTCACAGTACCATAATTCTACTTTAGGCATCTTCTCTATGGTCATAAGTTTTATTTGTGAACTAAAAGAGATCTGACTGTAAGATAGCATAGTCACAATACTGTAGGATGTTAATACTAGGTGGTGTCAGCTAGCGTAGCCAACTGTTCCTCCTCTCTGCTTCCACAGTATCCAGTGAATATGTCCAAGACCGGATTATCACATTATGACTAGTTTTTTGCATTATTCTCCACTCACTAATTAAACTTCCCTACTGACAGACTGAGTCTTTCTTTGGTAGAAACCAAAATTTGTATTTTTCTTACTGTTCAAGTAATATAATGACCAATAGAAAAAATTAGAAATTCCAGGTAAGCAAAGCAAAACAAAGCAGAAGGAAATAAAATTCACCCATGATTTCATCATTCAGGGCCGACAGTTTTATGCATTATGTAAATACACTGCACACACATACAGAGACAATCACACTTTTTCTTAATAAAAATGGAATCACACAAGTTTAGCCCTTTGTAATCTTCTTTTTTGCTTAACAATATGTGATAACTTTTTTCTCTTGATTCACTTTTTCAAGAGTTTTTTTCAGCCTCAGAGTTATTGATAGTTGGGCCAGATAATTCTTTGGGGAGAGAAGGGAAGGCAGGGCTTCTCTATTTTAAGGTGTTGAGCAGCATCACTTTTACCCACTAGATATTCCTCACTTTGGCGTGACTAGCAAAAATGTCTCCAGACATCGCCAAATATCCCTGCTGTTGCTAAGTCGCTTCAGTCGTGTCGGACTTTGTGCGACCCCACAGACGGCAGCCCACCAGGCTCCGCCATCTCTGGGATCTTCCAGGCAAGAACACTGGAGTGGGTTGCCATTTCCTTCTCCAATGCATGAAAGTGAAAAGTGAAAGGGAAGTCACTCAGTCGTGTCCGACTCCTAGCGACCCCATGGACTGCAGCTACCAGGCTCCTCCGTATCCCTAGGGGGACAAAATCAGTTAATTTATATAATCATATGTTATAGCATATAATGTTAATCATTTTTCATGACACCTGTCTACCAACTATTAGAAATCAATAGTAAATGCTTTTCAATTTTTTTTGTTGTTGTTGTCTGCACCTTATGGCTTTCGGGGATCTTAGTTCCCTGCCCAGGGATTGAACCCAGGCTCCGGCAGTGAAAGCCCTGAGTCCTAACCACTGGACCACCAGGAAATTCCTGTAAATGCTTTTCTTTTGCTTTTCACAGTTTGCTTTAGAAATAGTTAGCATCAAATGAATTCTAGAAATTTTTAAAACATTAGATGTTTTATTAAATTCTTTATTAAACTGCAGTAATGCCACCAGACTCATGAATTTTTTCTCATCTTAAAATGTGCCTTCTTTTTAACTCTCAAGTTTGCTATTAATCAAAATTTAAAAGGTGACTTTGAATGACTAAAGCCGAAGTTATCTCAAAGCAAAGCTATCGTAGCATTGTGAGAAAAGCATTAGAACTTCATAGCCTTTGAGAGGAGTGAATTGCCAAATGAGTGATCTTGATAAAGGTTTCATGCACAGATATAATGCATTTGATGATTATTGTCATTGTAACCTCTTCTAGATTTTTCCTTTTCAAAAGATTTTTAAAAGCATTCTTAAACTAAAAATTTATTAACATCTCTCAAAGGCTATTTTAAAAATTCAAGGGAAGTTTTGGAATCTGTTACATAGTTTAAAAGTTTGTTATTGTTAAGGATATATAGAACATGCACATTGCATAAAATATAAACATGCAGTTTAATGACATCGTGTAATCAATTCAGGTAAAGCGGCAGATCACTGGCGAAACTCAAAGAGCACCCTACTTCCAGGCCCATTCCCAACCAGCTCTTCTTAAGTGTAGTCCACTCCTGGCATCTGTGGGAGCGTCACGGGGTTACTTCTTGTCACTCTTACTCTGTAAGTATCAATCTGTTTGCATTAGTTTAGCTCTGCTTGTTTTTGAAGTTACATAAATGGAATCACACAGTAATCCTTCAGAGTGTAGTCTTTTTAGAACGGCGTTATGTTCATGAGATATCTCTGTGTCATTGCTTACACTATAATGTATTTATTTGCATTGTTGCATTGTTTTACATGCTATAAATTTATCATTACCCTTGACAGACATTTAATTGTTTCTGGGTTTTGGCCGATGAGCATTCTTATACATGTCTGCTGGAACGTGTATGTCCACATTCCTAATGAGTATATATCTAGAAATTGAATGGCTGCTTCATGGAGAACACATTCTTCAACCTAATGGCGTAACAAGTTGTCTTCCAGAGTGGTTCTATCAGTTTGTACCCCCACCGGCAGTGTATGAGACTTCCCAATTCTTTATCCTCACTGACACTTGGGGTTTTTTAGTCTTTCTAATATTTAGCCATTCCAGTGGGTTTGTAGCAGTATTAATTTCTTTTTTTCTTTTGACTTGAAGACTGTCACACTGCTTGAAGTAAGTCAGACAAAGCCAAATATCACAAATATCATTTACATCTGGATTCTTTGAAAAATGATACAAATAAACTTATTTATAAAACAGACACAGTAAATAAACTTATGGTTAGAAAAACAGAAAGGTGAGGGAGGGATAAATTAGGAGCTTGAGATTAACAGATACACACTGCTATATACAAAATGGATTAACAGCAAGGACCTACCATGCAGCACAGTGAACTCTATCCTGTCTCCTAACAACCCGCTGCCGCCTCCCTGGAGCGGCTTTAATTCCTGAGCCGCAGTGAGGTAGAGCACCATTCCACACGTTCGTGAGAAACGTGATCTTTAACAATGTCTGCTCAAGCTTCTGGCCTGCTCGTCCATTGTTTTCCTTTGGTCTTCTTTTTAATATTTTATAGAAGTATTTTCTCCATCTTATTTATGTTTCACTCTGTGACTTGCTTCTGTACTTTTTAATGCTTAATATTTTAAAATAGTTTGTATTAGGAATATATCTTATATATAGCATTTAATTCGATTTTGTTTTACAATCCTTTTGAGAGTCATTTTGTTTTCATAGGTAAATTTATTGATATGATAGATATCCCTTCTGTTTTCTAGCTTTTATTTTTTTTACTAAATATGCACCATATATTTTTATATTTGTATTTTGTATTTTGTACATGTGTTTCTCCTGAATATGTGAAAAAAATTAGTACTCTCAGTTGCTTTAAGCTCAAAGTTACCATAACTTTATATAACATACTTTATTCTCTATTTCTTTAAAAAAAAAGATATTAGTATACATAATTAAAAAATTTATATATATATATTTATATCACCACCATGAATAGTATCCAGTTTCTGCTTCCTACCCTCTAAAACCTAATTTCAATTAACTGCATTATTTTTCTATTTTTTCTAATGTTTGCTTTTATATCTTGAAATGTGGTTGTACAATGATGACTTGATCTGTCAGCTTTAAAACATACCTTTACAACTTCATCTGTAACACAGCAAATCAACAGCTTACACACATCCCATCTTTACACCTGCTTCTCCTTTCCTCTTTTTTAATTATATTATGTCTACATTGTCACAATTCATAAACTTTACATTATATTCCATAACCATAATTTTCATGGTTGTTTTCATCTTAAATGGATTCACTGCTTTCCTCCAGCACTGTTGGAAATATTACTAGCTCCACAGTGTTGTTAAGAAGATCAAGTGAAAATACTGAGTTAACATCCATTAAACTTAACTGAGGGTTTGCATGCCCTGTGCCAAGTGCCTGAAAATATAGAGGGCAACACTGTTTCCTCTGCCTTTAGGGCACTCCATGTCTATGGAATACACAAACCATTTCAATGCAGTGTGATGAGAGCTATGTCAGACATGAGACTATGTGCTCCAGACCTGGGGATGGGGCAGAGAGAGGATTCCTGGAAGAGTGGTAACTGGGTTGCATCATGGAGGATGAATACGATAGGGCCTCCTCAGGACAGGGAGAAAAGCATTCCTGGCTTGCTGCTGCTGCTGCTGCTAAGTTGCTTCAGTCGTGTCTGACTCTGTGCGACCCTGCAGACGGCAGCCCATGAGGCTCCCCCGTCCCTGGGATTCTCCAAGCAAGAACACTGGAGTGGGTTGCCATTTCCTTCTCCAATGCAGGAAAGTGAAAAGTGAAAGTGAAGTGGCTCAGTCGTGTCTGACTCTAAGCGACCCCATAGACTGCAGCCCACCAAGCTCCTCCGTCCATGGGATTTTCTAGGCAAGAGTACTGGAGTGGGGTGCCATTGCTTTCTCCGATTCCTGGCCTAGGAAACAGCAAAGGCAGAGGCCTGAGAGAGAATCCAAGGTCAGGGATTTGTAGGAACTCTGAATGTCCGAATGTGAGCTCAGCGATTAGGTGGGGACAGGAGAAGGGATGGGGCTGCAGAGATAAGCAGAGGGAGTGCCGAGGCCTGCGTGGGGTCACTATGGCGTCTTAAGACGTGACCAGATCTGCCTTTCTGAGGAACACAGGCAGCAGGGAAGGAGGTAATTCGATAAGACTGGGCCAGAAGAAGGAGATTAGTTGGAAAGTCATCTTGGTCATAACCAGGTGATTCTTGGTGAGACTGATTTCGAGGTTTTAAATGTTTCATGAGACTGAAAATAAACTAGAATAAGGTTGGTGCAGCCAAACAGCTTCGCTGGGTTGCTGACAGCCCATGAGAGATTATTTTAAGAGTGAGTTATCCAGGGTCTGACAAATGGACTGAAATTGGCAGGATTCTGATAGTATTATTTGGGGACTGGGTCATATCCTTCCATGTAAGGGGTGTGGTGAAGTTTTGTCTACAAGGAATTTAAATTCAAATGGGGGGAAAACTACCCTTTTTCTGGTAGCAGAGTCAGTTCGGAATGGACTGACTGAATTGAATTGAATTGAAAGCAATTCTGGCCCTGCTGCTGCTGCTAAGTCACTTCAGTCGTGTCTGACTCAGTGCGACCCCTGAGCAAGTTGTAGCTACCTCATTGTATATCCTTTTTTAAAATCCCTAAGTATGCATAAAAATTTGTTAAAACTGACAGTCTGGACTCTACACCATGGGGGGACTCAGGAAATGTTCTTCCTGTGCCGCAGAAAGAGACCCAAAGGGGTTTGCAGTATACCTCCTCCTTGAGACCAGTCTGCAGTAAGCCATGCCCAGCCAAGTCATCAGTGTGATCTTAAGGAAGAC
>NW_011494761.1:2315522-2320027 GCF_000754665.1 Bison bison bison
AACCTTAGCAAGGGCGAGAACCCTGTGGACCTGCTCAGGAGACCACAGGGCAGAATCCTGGGAGGTCTCAGAAGCAGCTCGAAGATAATTTGACAAGATGATTTCTGGGGGTTAGTCAGAATTGAGACTATTATAGTTTGTGTACTAAGAAAAAGGTGTTTCCTTCTTGTATAGCCGTAGGGTGGTGTGATCTTGGACAATGAGGTCACATAGTAATCCGGGAAACAAGGATAAGGCCAAACTAAGGCAGTGTGGTATGAAGGCAGCGAGAGTGACAGGAAATAGTGAGGACAGAAAGTCAGGATGCGGTAACATTGCAGCCTGGGCTAGAGATAAATATTTGAAAGTCATAATTATAGAGATGAAAGTTGCGGCTGTGGGCATAGATAATATTGCCATGGAGAGAGTTTGAGAAAGAATTTTGTAAATGGTAAATCATTGTTGAAATGTTAGCGATTAATTTCACATGCTATCAGAGTGGTTTCATTACTTTATAAGCATGTGTCACATATGTATATTCAGTATAAATTATATCCATGTACATGTTTTAAAAGAACATTTTACCTTTCTTCATATACTAAACTTACAGGGACAAAAGTCTTCAGTGAGTTCATCAGAGCTGTTGGTACCTTTAGTTTCCACTAGAGCAGTATCTCAGCCCTGGCGCGGTTAATCACTTGCTCTGGGGTCAGGTAATTCTTTACTCTGGGGGACGGGCCGGTGCACTGCAGGCTGTCTAGAGGCAGCCTTGGCCTCTCTAACCACTAAACACGCTCACTGCTAGTAGCAGCCACCCTCATCCACCCGTGTGGCAAATAAACATGCCCCAGATATTGCCAAATGGCCCCTGTGGGCGAAAGCAGGCCTATTTGGGCACAACCCTGGGAATGTATATATCCAACGAACTTCATCAGTGAGAAATAGGAGAGTGAGGTTTTGTAAAATAACAGATTCTTTAATGTGATCCTTCATTCATTCTAGCTGTCAGTTCATTCAGTCATTTCAGTTGCTCAGTCGTGTCCAACTCTTTGAGACCCCATGAATTGCAGAATGCCAGGCCTCCCTGAACATCACCAACTCCCAGAGTTCACCAAAACTCATGTGCATCAAGTCAGTGATGCCATCCAGCCATCTCATCCTCTGGCGTCCCCTTCTACTCCTGCCCCTAATCCCTCCCAGCATCAGAGTCTTTTCCAATGAGTCAACTCTTCACATGAGGTGGCCAAAGTACTGGAGTTTCAGCTTTAGCATCATTCCTTCCAAAGAAACCCCAGGGCTGATCTCCTTCAGAATGGACTGGTTGGACTCCTTGCAGTCCAAGGGACTCTCAAGAGTCTTCTCCAACACCACAGTTCAAAAGCATCAGTTCTTCAGCACTCAGCCTTCTTCACAGTCCAACTCTCACATCTGTACTTTTTTCTAATTGCATATGTTCTGTGTACAAGGCTCAGGCATTCATAAAATCAAAGCTGTGTTTCCCATAGAACATATCAAAGACAGCCTCAGTAGAACAATTAATTTGCATCAAGCCAATTTGGAAACTTGTCAGGATTCATATGGAATGTATGTGGAAGTACAGACTAGACACACTGCGTCCATGGCTCCCCATGGTTTCAGGCTCTCTTAGTCAATAAGGGCCCAGCAGGAGATCAGGGAGAAGGAGGAGAGCTCGAGCAGGGTACTATCGACTACTCTAGCTACTACAAGGCTGTCTTGGGTTGGTTGAGGGTTACGTCTTTTCTGAAAGTGGTACACTCCCTTTACAAGTCACTCCCTGCATCCCTTTGGGTAAAGAGTGATAATAGCTTCTTACGGAATAAAGAAGAACACTACAAGGATTAAACATTAAGGACTGTATAAGGTTTGTGCGTATAAGGATTCAAAAGTGCTCCGACTGTGACGGACCGCACAGAAGGCTGGTCGAGAAGAGCTACCCCTCACCCAAGGTCAGGGGTTGCGACAGCACAGGAGCGGCCTAGAGGAGCTACCCCATGCCTGAGGTCAGGGGCGGCGGCTGAGACGAGTTACCGCACGCCAGAGGTCAGGGCAGTGGCCGAGAGGAGCAACCCCACGTCCAAGAAACAGTGGCTCTGCGGGCACAGGAGGGCCTAGAGGAGCTACTCCATGTTCAAGGTCGGGAGGGGCAGCCATGAAGAGATACCCCGCGTCCAAGGTAAGTGAAACCCAAGTAAGATGGTAGGTGTTGCAAGAGAGCATCAGAGGGCAGACACACTGAAACCATACTCACAGAAAACTAGTCAATCTAATTACAAGGACCACAGCCTTGTCTAACTCAATGAAACTAAGTCATGCCATGTGGGGCCACCCAAAATGGGAGGGTCATGGTGGAGAGGTCTGACAGAATGTGGTCCACTGGAGAAAGGGATGGCAAACCACTTCAGTACTCTGGCCTTGAGAACCCCATGAACAGTATGAAAAGACAAAATGACAGGATACTGAAAGAGGAACTCCCCAGGTCAGTACGTGCCCAATGTGCTACTGGAGATCAGTGGAGAAATAACTCCAGAAAGAATGAAGGGATGGAGCCAAAGCAAAAACAATACCCAGTTGTGGATGTGACTGGTGATAGAAGCAAGGTCCAATGCTGTAAAGAGCAATACTGCATAGGAACCTGGAATGTCAGGTCCATGAATCAAGGCAAATTGGAAGTGGTCAAACAAGAGATGGCAAGAGTGAATGTCAACATTCTAGGAATCAGTGAACTGAAATGGACTGGAATGAGTGAATTTAACTCAGATGACCATTATATCTACTACTGCAGGCAGGAATCCTCAGAAGAAATGGAGTAGCCATCGTGGTCAACAAAAGAGTCTGAAATGCAGTACTTGGATGCAATCTCAAAAATGACAGAATGACCTCTGTTCATTTCCGAGGCAAACCATTCAATATCACGGTAATCCAAGTCTATGCCCCAACCAGTAATGCTGAAGAAGCTGAAGTTGAACGGTTCTATGAAGACTACAAGACCTTTTAGAACTAACACCCAAAAAAGATGCCCTTTTCATTATAGTGGACTGGAATGCAAAAGTAGGAAGTCAAGAAACACCTGGAGTAACAGGCAAATTTGGCCTTGGAATACAGAATGAAGCACGGCAAAGGCTAATAGAGTTTTGCCAAGAAAATGCACTGGTCATAGCAAACACCCTCTTCCAACAACACAAGAGAGGACTCTACACATGGACATCACCAGATGGTCAACACCAAAATCAGATTGATTATATTCTTTGCAGTCAAAGATAGAGAAGCTCTATACAGTCAGCAAAAACAAGACCAGGAGCTGACTGTGGCTCAGACCATGAACTCCTTAGTGCCAAATTCAGACTTAAATTGAAGAAAGTAGGGAAAACCACTAGACCATTCAGGTGTGACCTAAATCAAACCCCTTATGATTATGCAGTGGAAGTGAGAAATAGATTTAAGGGCCTAGATCTGATAGACAGAGTGCCTGATGAACTATGGACTGAGGTTCGTGACATTGTACAGGAGACAGGGATCAAGACCATCCCCATGGAAAAGAAATGCAAAAAAGCAAAATGGCTGTCTGAGGAGGCCTTACAAATAGCTGTGAAAAGAAGAGACACGAAAAGCAGAGGAGAAACGGAAAGATATAAACATCTGAATGCAGAGTTCCAAAGAATAGCAAGGAGAGATAAGAAAGCCTTCTTCAGCGATCAATGCAAAGAAATAGAGGAAAACAACAGAATGGGAAAGACTAGAGATCTCTTCAAGAAAATTAGAGATACCAAGGGAACATTTCATGCAAAGATGGGCTCGATAAAGGACAGAAATGGTATGGACCTAACAGAAGCAGAAGATATTAAGAAGAGGTGGCAAGAATACACAGAAGAACTGTACAAAAAAGAGCTTCATGACCCAGATAATCACAATGGTGTTATCACTCACCTAGAGCCAGACATCCTGGAATGTGAAGTCAAGTGGGCCTTAGAAAGCATCACTAAGAACAAAGCTAGTGGAGGTGACGGAATTCCAGTTGATCTCTTCCAAATCCTGAAAGATGATTCTGTGAAAGTGCTGCACTCAATATGCCGGCAAATTTGGAAAACTCAGCAGTGGCCACAGGACTGGAAAAGGTCAGTTTTCATTCCAATCCTAAAAAAAGGCAATGCCAAAGAATGCTCAAACTACCGCACAATTGCAGTCATCTCACATGCTAATAAAGTAATGCTCAAAATTTTCTAAGCCAGGCTTCAGCAGTACGTGAACCATGAACGGCTAGATTTTCAAGCTGGTTTTAGAAAAGGCAGAGGAACCAGAGATCAAATTGCCAGCATCCGCTGGATCATGGAAAAAGCAAGAGCATTCCAGAAAAACATCTATTTCTTCTTTATTGACTATGCCAAAGCCTTTGACTGTGTGGATCATAATAAACTGTGGAAAATTCTTCAAGAGATGGGAATACCAGACCACCTGACCTGCCTCTTGAGAAATCTGTATGCAGGTCAGGAAGCAACAGTTAGAACTGG
>NW_011494761.1:2320137-2325359 GCF_000754665.1 Bison bison bison
GGAAAAGGAGTACGTCAAGGCTGTATATTGTCACCCTGCTTATTTAACTTATACTCAGAGTACATCATGTGAAATGCTGGGCTGGAAGAAGCACAAACTGGAATCAAGATTGTGGGGAGAAATATCAATAACCTCAGATATGCACATGATACCACCCTTATGCAGAAAGTGAAGAGGAACTAAAGAGCCTCTTGATGAAAGTGAAAGAGGAGAGTGAAAAAGTTGGCTTAAAGTTCAACATTCAGAAAACGAAGATCATGGCATCTGGTCCCATCACTTTATGGCAGATAGATGGGGAAACAGTGGAAACAGTGTCAGACTTATTTTGGGGGGCTCCAAAATCACTGCAGATGGTGATTGCAGCCATGAAATTAAAAGACACTTACTCCTTGGAAGGAAAGTTATGACCAATCTAGATACCATGTTCAAAAGCAGAGACATTACTTTGCCAACAAAGATCCGTCTAGTCAAGGCTATGGTTTTTCCAGTGGTCATGTATGGATGTGAGAGTTGGACTGTGAAGAAGGCTGAGTGCCGAAGAATTGATGCTTTTGAACTGTGGCATTGGAGAAGACTCTTGAGAGTCCCTTGGACTGCAAGGAGATCCAACCAGTCCATCCTAAAGGAGACCAGTCCTAGGTGTTCATTGGAAGGACTGATGCTAAAGCTGAAACTCTAATCCTTTGGCCACCTCATGAGAAGAGTTGACTCATTTGAAAAGACTCTGATGCTGGGAGGGATTGGGAGCAGGAGGAGAAGGGGACAACAGAGGATGAGATGGCTGAATGGCATCACCGACTCGATGGACATGAGTTTAAAGTGAGCGCCAGGAGTTAGTGATGGACAGGGAGGCCTGGCGTGCTGCAATTCATGGGGTTGCAAAGAGTCGGACACGACTGAGCAACTGAACTGAACTGAAAGTTTGTTCCCTAGAAGAAGAAAGAAAACATTTTTAGTATGTAGGATAACCATGATGGTGTGATCACTCACCTAAATCAGACATCCTGGAGTGTTAAGTCAAGTGGGCCTGAGGAATCATGAGTACATACAAAGCTAATGGAGGTGATGGAACTCCAGCTGTGCTATTTCAAATCCTAAAAGATGATAGTGTGAAAGTGCTGCTCTCAATATGACAGTGAATCTGGAAACTCAGCAGTGGCCACAGCACTGGAAAAGGTCAGTTTTCATTCCAGTCCCAAGGAAAGGCAATGACAAAGAATGTTCAAACTACCACACAATTGCACTCATCTAACATGCTAGCAAAGTAATGCTCAAAATACTTCAAGCTAGTCTTCAGCAGTATGAGAACTTCTAGATGTACAAGCTGGGTTTAGAAAAGGCAGAGGAACCAGAGAACAAATTGCCAACGTCTATTGAATCATAGATAAAGCAAGAGAAGTCCAGAAAGACATCTGCTTCATTGATTATGCTAAAGCTTTTGACTATGTGGATCACAGCAAAGTTAGAACTGGACATGGAACAACAGATTGGTTCCAAATTGGGAAAAGAGTACGTCAAGGCTTATATTGTCACCCTGTTTATTTAATTTATATGCTGAGTACATCATGCGAAATGCAGGGATGGATGAAGCACAAGCTGGAATCAAGATTGGCGGGAGAAATATCAATAGCCTCAGATATGCAGATGACACCACCCTTATGGCAGAAAGTGAAGAAGAACTAAAGAGCCTCTTGATGAAAGTGAAAGAGGAGAGGGAAAAAGTTGGCTTAAAGCTCAACATTCAGAAAACTAAGATCATGGTATCTGGTCCCATCACTTCATGGCAAATAGAAGGGGGAAAAGCGGAAACAGTGACAGATTTTATCTTCTTGGGCTCCAAAATCAGTGCAGAGAATGACTGCAGCCATGAAAAAAAAAAAAAAGCTTGCTCCTTGGAAGAAAAGCTATGACAAGCCTACAAAGCATATTAAAAAGCAAGACATTACTTTGCCAACAAAGGTCCATATAGTCAAAGCTCTGATTTTTCCAGTAGTTATGTATGGATGTGAGAGCTGGACAATAAAAAAGGCTGAGCACCAAAGAATTGATGCTTTTCAACTGTGGTGTTGGAGAAGATTCTTGAGAGTCCCTTGGACTGCAAGGAGATCCAACCAGTCCATCCTGAAGGAAACCCTGAATATTCATTGAAAGGACCGATGCTGAAGCTAAATACTTTGGCCACCTTATTTGAAGAGCTGACTCATGGGAAAAGTCCCTGAAGCTGGGAAAGATTGAAGGTGGGAGGAGAAGGGGATGACAGAGGATGAGATGGCTGGTTCTCATCACTGACTCAACAGACATGAGTTTTAGCAAACTCTGGGAGATAGTGAAGGACAGGGAAGCCTGACATGCTATAGTTCATGGGGTCACAAAGGGTCAGACTTGACTTAGTGACTGAACAACAGCAAATAGAAATGTCAGGTGAAATAAAGAGTGTAAAAAGCCTTTTAAAAATAATCATGAGGGTGTTGAGTGTCACTTCTGTGTTTTGCCTGTAATAGGTTCTTTAGACATTTTCTCTCAATCCTTGTGGTAATCTTATGAGATGAATTTATTATCCTGATTTCTCAGAGAAGGTTCTAAAAAATTCTTCTTCAAAGTCACAGACCTAGTTAGTATATAATGGAATCAGAATTTTGACCCAGGTCTTCTGACTTCAAAGCTCATCCTACTAACGGCCATGCTATTCCGTCTGCAGATTAACAGTCGGGGAAATACGTTCTCTTAGAACGTGGTCTACATGGCTTCCCTGGTGGTCCAGATGGTAAAGAATCTTCCCGCAACACAGGTAGACCTGGGTTCAATCCCTGTTTTGGGAAGATCCCCTAGAGAAGGGAACTGCAACCCACTCCAATGTTCTTGCCTGGAGAATCTCATGAACAGAGGAGCCTGGTGGGCTACAGTCCATGGGGTCGCAAAGACCTGGACATGACTGAGCAACTAACACTCATTTCAAAGCTCATTGTACTAACTCCCTTGCTGTTCTGTCAATATTTTACCATTAACAATCAGGAGATTATGTTCTCTTAGAATGTAGTTTCAGTTAAGTGATCAGAATGTGTCATAGTTTCAGAGGAGTGATGAAGCTCGATCCGATCATCGATGAAGATCATCCGATCTCGAGAGGTTAAGGAATGAAATGTCAAGGATATAAACATGGCAGTGGCATACCAGCTATTTCATAAGTCTAGTAGTAACAGCTTGGAGATGAGTAGTATTGATTGCTAAAATGTTTTGTTTTATTTTTTTCCTAAAAATTCTGTGTCACACAAAGTCTGACCTTTCTCATTCTGAGATATGTCCACTACATTATTCCAATAATGATGCCTCAATTCCAGAAGTCTTTCCTATCCTCATAGGAAAAAAGAATCTCAGACAAGTTCCCTGAGGCAGAGCGTCTCATTTGTTTCTGCATTCCAACCACAAAGCCTGGTGCGCTTTGAACCAGACATTGTGATCTGGGTTCCACAGTCTGAGTCTTCCTGTAGGGCGTGTTTATCCTCATTAACAAGCCTGTGACTGTCTTCCAGGTCACCTTGTCCCCGCAGCACAGAAAAAGATATTTATGTCTGCTATCCTCCTAGCTTTTCTTCCTAATAGCTTTGCTACCTCTTATTTAAGCACAGACAGGTGCCATTTAATAAAACATTTGTAAGAAGGTTGAGGGAATGTAAAGTTTAACCTTGGATCAGCAACTCTCCAAAGACAGGGACCATTGCAATCACTGGAAACAAAATAATTTCTCTGAGGATAGTAGTAAAAATGTAGAATGAAAACTAATGCCCAGATTCCTGGTGAATAGGTAATGGAATAGGTAACTAAAAGCCATTTTTCCTCCCCATCATAAGCAAAAATCAAGAAGATTTATCTCAGGTCTCATAAGAAAGATGTGGAATTTCCTAAACAGAAGAGCACCGTTCAGCTAACTTAAACTTTGCTTCTTTTCATATGTCTTTCATATTGCATTTTTACTTCCTTCAACTCGCATATTTTATGCTATTAAAATGTGTTTCTTAAAAAACCCTTTACCATAAAAGTCACCATTATTAAATCATAGAACACAATAAATGCTCTTCAAATAATTAGGTCAATAAATGCGGGAAAGAAGGGTGGTAAAGGCTACAGCATAATCCTCTTAGTCAAAGATCAAATACATCTAACTAGCCTGGAGGGGAGGGCGTCAGCAGAACACAAGCTGTCCTTACAAAAGACTAACAATAGTAATAATAATGACGATAATTACAGTAAAGCTCCAATTTGAAATTTTAATTAAATTGGAAGCCAAGGAAAATTGCTAAGTATAGAGCAAATATCTACTATTTCTGGTTTAAACTTTAGAGAGTGAGTTAAAAAGGTATAAAAAGAGTGCTTTACCACAGGACCACAGGGTGACTTCCCTGGCGGCTCAGACGGTAAAGCGTCCGCCTACAGTGCGGGAGAGCCGGGTTCAATCCCTGGGTCGGGAAGATCTCCTGGAGAAGGCAGTGGCACCCCACTCCAGTACTCTTGCCTGGAAAATCCCATGGGCGGAGGAGCCTGGTGGGCTACAGTCCATGGGGTCGCGAAGAGTTGGACATGACTGAGCGGCTTCACGTTCGCTTTACTACAGTACAGATGAGGAAAAGCGACGCTTTGAACAAGAGTTCCAGGGGGCCTTCCTGACCCAGGGATCAAACCCAGGTCTGCACTGCAGGCAGCTTCTTCACTGTCTGAGCCACCAGGGAAGCTGTAGATTTACTCTTAAGTGTACATAACGTGATTGTGCCGCACTCAAGGAACCTTCGCTTTTACAATGGGGTGGGGGTGGGGCGTGGAGGGGGAAGAGAATATACGCCGCCAAGTGGAAATATTTCACCAAGCATTTGACTGCTTTTCATTGTTGATGCAAAATAACATTTGCATTAAGGCAGCACAGGGCACCTCTAATGACGCTCAGTGGCATCAAGTTATACACAAGGTCCTTGGTTGCCCTCTCACCAGCTTGTTCTTTGAAGGTGAATCTGCTGTCTAAAATAATTTGGCTGTGCGATATTTTTTAAAAATATGCCATCTCTAATCTGTACAATGGAGAAGGCAATGGCACCCCACTCCAGTACTCTTGCCTGGAAAACCCCATGGGCGGAGGAGCCTGGTAGGCTGCAGTCCATGGGGTCGCTAAGAGTTGAACAGGACTGAGCGACTTCACTTTCACTTTTCACTTGCATGCATTGGAGAAGGAAATG
>NW_011494761.1:2325708-2326236 GCF_000754665.1 Bison bison bison
AGTGAAAGCGAAGTCGCTCAGTCATGTCCGACTCCTATCGACCCCATGGACTGCAGCCTACCAGGCTCCTCCGTCCATGGGATTTTCCAGGCAAGGGTACTGGAGTGGGGTGCCATTGCCTTCTCAGTGAGGAATAATAGAATTGACTTAAAGCTTTTCTGAGACTCAAAAGGATTGTGTCTCATCTATTCTTTTTTTTTTTTTAACTTTACAATATTGTACTAGTTTTGCCAAATATCGAAATGAATCCGCCACAGGTATACATGTGTTACGCATTCTGAACCTTCCTCCCTCCTCCCTCCCCATACCATCCCTCTGGGTCATCCCAGTGCACCAGCCCCAAGCATCCAGTATCGTGCATCGAACCTGGACTGGCAACTTGTTTCATACATGATATTATACATGTTTCAATGCCATTCTCCCAAATCTTCCCACCCTCTCCCTCTCCCACAGAGTCCATAAGACTGTTCTATACATCAGTGTCTCTTTTGCTGTCTCGTACACTGGGTTATTGTTACCATCTTTCTA
>NW_011494761.1:2326336-2326955 GCF_000754665.1 Bison bison bison
GTATAAAGTGCAATTTATAATCTTTATTAAGAGACCTGGGTTTGATCCCTGGGTTGGGAAGATCCCCTGGAGGAGGGCATGGCAACCCACTCCAGTATTCTTGCCTGGAGAATCCCATGGACAGAGGAGCCTGGTGGGCTACAGTCCAGGGAGTCACTAAGATTCGGACATGACTGAGCGACTGAACTGAACTGAATTATCTAATATTTGACAATTATTAAAGTCTGATTTGTTCTTTTGAAGAAATATTCAGCAGCCATATTATGAATATTATGTAAACACAAAGGGAAAGTTTTAGAAGAATAAGACAGCATGGCTTACTGATTAAAACAGTGTGCATCTGAACCAGATTGAGTACATTTTAAAAACATCTGCTTTTTAATAGCTAAATATCTTGATAACCTTTTGGATTCCCAGCTTTCGTAGTTGAGGAATAATGCTAAGTCACTTCAGTCACGTCCAACTCTGTGCGACCCCATAAACGGCAGCCCATCAGGCTCCCCGTCCCTGGGATTCTCCAGGCAAGAACACTGGAGTGGGTTGCCATTTCCTTCTCCAGTGCATGAAAGTGAAAAGTGAAAGCGAAGTCGCTCAGTCATGTCCGACTCCTATCGACCCC
>NW_011494761.1:2327255-2327751 GCF_000754665.1 Bison bison bison
TAGGAGTTGCTTGTATATTTTTGAGATTAGTTGTTTGTCAGTTGCTTCATTTGCTATTATTTTCTCCCATTCTGAAGGCTGCCTTTTCACCTTGCTAATAGTTTCCTTAGTTGTGCAGAGGCTTTTAATTTTAATTAGGTCCCCTTTGTTTATTTTTGCTTTTATTTCCAATATTCTGGGAGGTGGGTCATAGAGGATCCTGCTGTGATGTATGTCGGAGAGTGTTTTGCCTATGTTCTCCTCTAGGAGTTTTATAGTTTCTGGTCTTACGTTTAGATCTTTAATCCATTTTGAGTTTATTTTTGTGTATGATGTTAGAAAGTGTTCTAGTTTCATTCTTTTACAAGTGGTTGACCAGTTTTCCTAGCACCACTTGTTAAAGAGATTGTCTTTAATCCATTGTATATTCTTGCCTCCTTTGTCAAAGATAAGGTGTCCATATGTGCATGGATTTATCTCTGGGCTTTCTATTTTGTTCCATTGATCTATATTTATG
>NW_011494761.1:2328034-2332686 GCF_000754665.1 Bison bison bison
TGGGCTTTCTATTTTGTTCCATTGATCTATATTTATGTCTTTGTGCCAGTACCATACTGTCTTGATAACTGTGGCTTTGTAGTAGAGCCTGAAGTCAGGTAGGTTGATTCCTCCAGTTCCATTCTTCTTTCTCAAGATCGCTTTGGCTATTCGAGGTTTTTTGTATTTCCATACAAGTTGTGAAATTATTTGTTCTAGCTCTGTGAAGAATACCGTTGGTAGCTTGATAGGGATTGCATTGAATCTATAAATTGCTTTGGGTAGTATACTCATTTTCACTATATTGATTCTTCCAATCCATGAACATGGTATATTTCTCCATCTATTAGTGTCCTCTTTGATTTCTTTCACCAGTGTTTTATAGTTTTCTATATATAGGTCTTTAGTTTCTTTAGGTAGATATATTCCTAAGTATTTGTCTCATCTATTCTAAGGAGAATATTTTTCACACATCTCTGATACTGGACTGTGACTTACCGTTGAAGGTGTCCTACAATCACAGAGTTGCTGTTGCTTATGAATGTAAACCAGGCCATCAGTGTTCATGTGATTGTCACAGCAGCTGAACTACGTACATTGTAGTAGCACACAATTTGAATTTAATTGCCATTTTAAGTCCCTTATAGTCACACTATGATCAACATGGAAATCAAAGTTATTGTGTATGGAAAAGGCAGACTAACAGAGCAGGAGGACTTACCTGTGATTCTTGCAAACAAATATTTGTCCCTAAAGGAACTCAGTCCTGAATATTCACTGGAAGGACTGATGCTGAAGCTGAAACTTCAATACTTTGGCCACCTGATGCGAAGAGCTTACTCCTTGGAAAAGACCCTGATGCTGGGAAAGATTGAAGGCGGGAGGAGAAGAGGGTGACAGAGGATGAGATGGTTGGATGGCATCACCAATTCAATGGACATGAGTTTGAGTAAACTCTGGGAGTTGGTGATGGACAGGGAGGCCTGGCATGCTGCAGTCCATGGGGTCACAAAGAGTCAGGCATGACTGAGCGACTGAAATGAACTAAACTGCAGTTCCACATAGTCGTGCAAAGCAGCCTTGAAGAGGAGGCTGTGTTATGTTTTGTTGCTGTGAGATGAGCTTGTCATATACCAACCAGTGCCACAGAGGGCAAGAGAAACCATGAAATAGCTTGAAATTGATGAAAGCAATCTCAAAGGAATGAGAGGGTGGTCTGAGCAACTCATGCCTTCTGTAGAGCCATCATCGGTGGTAGAGTCAGTGGGTCAGGAATGCCCTATTGCCTCTAGACAGAGGCTGCCTGACCTCTAGACACACCTGGCTCATTTGAAGGGGAAGGTCCATGTGTTGTCTGTGTAACAATTTAGCAGGCAGTTTTTTTAAGTTCTTTCTTAATTATACATAAGGTAGAGATTCATCTTAAGTCAATAACACTTTAATTCCCATGAAATATGATTTGAGGAAATTTATAATCATATGAAAAGTATTTATTTCCTGAGTTACATATAAGAAAAACAAAATCAAAGAAAAACCAAGCAAACAAAAATAAAACCAGACTATAAACTAGGGTGTGTGTATATTTTGCTACAAGAATTTAATAAAGATGGATTTAGAGAAAATGTACACCAAAAAACCTATAATAATAGGTTGGCAGGTGTTAATTAGTATTTTTTTTTCTTTCTGTTTAATAACTGTTACAAAACTTGCCACTTTCTTATAATTAAAAGATGTTTTTAATTGAAAAAAATGTATTTAATGAACCTAGCAAAAATTTTAAAAAGTCAACAGGTTAAGGGGTATATATAAAGCAAACATAAAGCTCTTTCCGATCCAAGACTCCACTTTTGTCTTTCCAGAAGCAATTACTGATTTCATTTTCTTATATGAACTTCTCAATTTTTCCTATGTATGAACAAACATATACGTATATGGTGTAAAATATTAATAAACAGAATGTGTAATAAACAGAAATTACATGAGTTGGAGACCAGAATGGGGAGCTCTGTCGACCTGTGAGGTAACAGAGTTCAAAAGGAAGCAGACGCTTCTTTGCTGGCAGGGACTCAACCAATGAAAAGCCTCGGCCTCTGTGTCCCTATAGCCTCCCAACTTCCTCTCCCGCTCTGTAAAAGGCTTCTTTTCCCCTGCCGGGTGATGGCTTGCTGTGGTTGCAGACACCCAACTGTGATTCTCTCTGACCCCAAATAAACCCATCCTTGCTGGACAAATGTATGGCTACTTGTTTCAGGTCAACAATATAACTAAATATACACACGTGTAGTTTTTACACGAATGAAAATACACTTTACATACTATTCTCGACTTTTATTATTTAGTCTAATGCTATAACTTGAATATTGTTCTACAGCCCATAGAGATTTTAATTCTTCTTGACATCCATATCATATTTTTATCTGTCAGGATTCAGTGCATGAAACAGAAATCAATCCAAGAACTTCAGATAGGAAGGGATTTAAATATGGTACTTACACAGTTGTAGGCTGGTTCAAGGAGCAGAAGACGGCAATGTGCTACCAAATACCAATTTCAAGGGCAGGGGTCAGCCGACTGCTGCTGTTTTTTCACTGCTAGAGCCCACAGCGGCCTCGGAGCCCCCGAGGCTGGTGACCAGGCTCTGACTGCCACATCTGGGCTGCGGCTTCTGGATAATGACAAGGCTGATAACTAGACTTTGGAATGTTGAGACTGGCTGCAAACACTAATGAGCTGGCGGCTCGTTACAAGGGAGGCCTTCCTCTAACTTCCAGCTTCCAAATCTCACACACACACACTGCCTGGTGGAAGCGAATTCTCATCGAGAACGCCAGCCGCAAGACAGTTTGAGAAAAATAATTTCTTCTTCTGGAAAAGAATGGATGCCAAATGCTGATTGACCGTAAGCCGCACAGTGTCCCACAGCAGGCACCCACTGCGGATCACTCAATCAGTCCTCCGCTGTGTGTGCTCCATGTGTACGACGCGTAGGGCTCTCAGAGCATTCTGCTGTCACAAACAAGGCACCAACACACGTCGATCTAAATATGTCTTTGAGCACCTTTGAAATTCTAAGAATAAAGTCTAAGAATTTAATTCTAAATTCTGCAGTAAATTCTAAGAATTAAAATAGGAGGGGCTACCTTTGGTTTGTTGATTAAAAAAAAAAAACTAATAATCAGTCAATCTAAGAAAGAAACTGAAATTTTCATTCACGACAAATTGAGGATTATGACCTGGGGACAGCCTCTCAGCTCTAAGAACTGTTCTGCTAAAGGTCAAAGCACACTTATACATGAGATTTTGAGACAGAAGGCTGTACACTAAATGACGTATTATCAACATTTGGCACAATCCTGATCTAAGTGTACGAAGCGAGTAGAGGGTCATGTGTTGCTGTGGACCCTTCCAAGATTAAGCAGAAAGGTTATCTCCTGAGGAATTACCTTGTTGACGCTAGGAGAATGTTGCTCTTAATGGCTGAGCAGCTATTTCCGTGGATGGCTTGGTTTGGTCAATAAATGATGAGGTCACACAACGTACCGTAGAAGGGAGAGAGGAGATCAAAGGGCAGGGGAAATTTTCTTGTTTAAATTTTCCTTGCCTTAGACGACAAACTTTTATTTCATCAATAAAAATTGATGAAAAAATTGTACACATCTCTACATGGTGAGATGGGAGAAAAACTTATTCCACACTGCCTGAAATACAAATGACATTAGTAGCTCAATTGTGACCCCAAAGATAGGTTAAATTATTTTTAAAAACGCTAATCGTGTGACATTTTAATCATACAGAAGAACATCCCACACCTCCACTTGTTCTCCTAGCTCTGTGATATGAATGAAACCCCGCCATCCCCCCGGCTTAAAACCTGCAGTGGAGCTGGGTTTCTAGGCTCAGGCTTCTCACCAAATCCCCAGCCCCAGTGAATTCACGGTGTTTACCAATCCTGCCCTGAGGTCAGCACAGGAATGGGTGTGGCTGACCAGCCGGCCACCGGGGAGGGAACCTAGAGTTCACTGGTGTCTCATTCTGACCACCTACGCCACGCCCAGGCAGAAGAACAGCGACGGGTGCCGTCTCTGGGGTCGCACAGAGGCAGACATGACTGAAGCGACTTAGCAGCAGCAGCAGCAGCAGCATTCTTGGAGTGCTTGCCAGAGACCAGGTTCCTTCTTTCAATTCCTAGGATGATCCTTAGAGGAGTAGAAGAACTTGCCCAAGGTCAGAGGCTGCCCTTGCACCCTCCTAGGGTGTGAATTTGTTCTGTGGTTCATGACTAAGCAGGAACTCCTGACATATGAGTCTGGCAGAGGCAAAGGAACTAATATTCGGTGTAGCCAAACAAGATGTAGAATCCCAGTCTCAGGAAAACCCACAGAGGGCTCTACAGCCGCAGACTCCACCTCATACCAGCGGTTCTTATTACGGTGATGAGCAAGAAAGTGACTGCAAATTGAAATAAATCTATTACTGGAAAAGCAATGCATAGTGCATGTATATATTCATTTAGTCCATCAGCCAGGATACCTTCATTAACTGCTATTTACAGAATACTGGAGGTCTGTGGGGCCAAGAAAATAAGACAAGCCTTATGCTCTCAAGGAATTTACAATCACTTTCAGTCAGTTCAGTCGCTCAGTCGTGTACGACTCTTTGCAACCCCGTGAATC
>NW_011494761.1:2332872-2335622 GCF_000754665.1 Bison bison bison
CTTCGCATGAGGTGGCCAAAGTACTGGAGTTTCAGCTTTAGCATCATTCCTTCCAAAGAAACCCCAGGGCTGATCTCTTTCAGAATGGACTGGTTGGATCTTTGGTGATTAGAATAGATAAATACACACCAAACATTGGAGTAACAAGTAGAGTTCAAGACAACATAGTATCTTTGTAGTGGCCTTAAGAAATTTAAAAAAATTTACACTTTAAGTTTCTATTTTAAATATAATTTGTTCCTATCATACAATCCTATCAAAATCACAACTGTAACTTTATTAACCTACTACTGTGGGGTGTACGAAAGGGAAGCAAAACTCTTAAAGGGCTCTAACAGTGAACATGTTAAGGGCTTTCAGCACAGCTACAGGAACTTTAGTGCTCTATCATTATGTGCTCCATTCAATTTTCAACTCCATGAGAATTACATGTCCTTTTGGAGAGGTGCTGGAAATTTTTATTTACTTATTTTGTTGAAGTATAGTTGATTTACAATATTGTGTTAATTTCAGGTGTACAGCAAACTGATTCAGTCATATATATATATATATATATATATGCATTTTGGGGATTATTTTCCATTATATATTATTCCAAGATACTGAATACAGTTCCCTGTGTTATAAAGCCTTGTTGCTTATCTATCTTATGTGTAGTAGTTTGTATCTGCTAATCTCACACTCCTAATGTATTCCTGCACCCTCCCCTTTCCCTTCGGTAACTATAGATCTGTTTTCTGTGTCTGTGAGCCTGTTTCTGGTTTGTATATACATTTGTATTAATGTTTAGACTTCACATGTAAGTGGTATTGTATTTGCCTTTGTCTGACGTCACTTAGTATGATAGTCTCTATGTCCATTGATGTTGCTGCAAATGGCAATGTCTTACCCCCCTTTTGTGGCCGAGTAATATCCCACTCTATACACGTACCACACCTTCTTTATCCACCCTCTATCGATGGCGTTTAGTTTGTTTCCATGTCTTGGCTACTGTGAACGGTGCTTCTGTGAACACTGTGGTGCAGGTATGTTTTCAAATTAGAGTTTTCTTCATCTTTTCCTGATAAATACCCAGAAGCGGGATTGCTGGACTATATAGTTAATTTCTAGTTTTTTAAGGAACCTTCATTCTGTTCTCCATAGTGACAGTACCAATTTCCATTCCTACCAACAGTGTAGGAGGGTTCACTTTTCTCCGCCCTCTCTGGCATTTATTATTTGTGGACTTTTTGGTGACGGCCATTCTGACTGGAGTAAGGTGGTAGATTCTTCACTGTGGTTTTGATTTGCATTTCTCTGCTTATTAGCAATGTTGAGAATCTTTTCATGTGCCTATTGGCTATCTGTACGTCTTCTTAGGAGAAATGTCTATTGAGGTCTTCTGCCAATTCTTTGATTGGGTTGTTTTTTCTAAATTAAGTTGTATGAGCTGTTTATGTAGTTTGGATTGTTGTTGTTCAGTCACTCAGTGGCGTCTGACTCTTTGCTACCCCTTGAAGAGCAGCACACAGGCTTCAGGCTTCCCTGTCCTTCACCATCTCCTGGAGCTTGCTCAGACTCATGTCCATTGGGTCGGTGATGCCATCCGACCATCTCATCCTCGGTCGTCCCCTTCTCCTCCTGCCCTCAATCTTTCCCAGCATCAGGGTCTTTTCCAGTGAGTCAGCTTTTTGCATCAGGTGGCCAAAGTATTGGAGCTTCAGCTTTAGCATCAGTCCTTCCAATTTTGGATATTAACTCCTTATCAGTTGGACTGTTTACAAATATTCTCTTCCATTCTGCAGCTTGTCTTTGTGTGTTGTTTATGGTTTCCTTTGCTGTGCAAAATCTTCTAAGTTTAATCGGATCCCCTCGTTTAGTTCTTCTTTTCTTTCCTTGGGATACTGGTCCAAGAAAGTATTGCTATGATATATGTCAGAGAACATTTTGCCTATATTCTCTTCCAGGAGTGTTATGGGGTCCTGTCTTATATTTAGGACTTTAAACCATTTTGAGTTTATTTTTGTGTATGGTGTGGAGTGTTCTAACTTCAGTGATTTACATGTAGCTTTCCAGCGTTCCCAGCATCACTCGCTGGAGAGACTGGCGTTTCCCTGTGGTACTCTCGTCTCCTTGGTTGGAGAGACTGGCGCTTCCCTGTGGTACACTCGTCTCCTTGGTTGGAGAGACTGGCGTTTCCCTGTGGTACTCTCGTCTCCTTGGTTGGAGAGACTGGCGTTTCCCTGTGGTACACTCGTCTCCTTGTTGGAGAGACTGGCGTTTCCCTGTGGTACACTCGTCTCCTTGGTTGGAGAGAGTTTATTGACCGTAACCGTGCGGCTCAGCTTCAGGACTCTGTGCTGTCCCGGGAGCCACATGCTGCTTTCCTGCCAATAACACTCTGTTTTGATTGCTGCACCTCTTAGCGTTGTCGGGACTCTGGGAGGCTTATGCCTTCGAATTTGTTCTGTTTCCTCATGATTGCTTTGGCAATTCTGCATCTTTTGTGGTTCCATATACATTTTAGGATTATTTGATCTAGTTCTATGAAAAAGATCATGAGTATTTTGATATGGATTGCATTAAATCTATAGATTGCTTTGGGTAGTATGGCCATTTGAATAGTATTAATTCTTCTAATCCAAGAGTAGGAAATTACATGTATTTTTAATCCTAGTTCTAATTTCTACCAAAGTCAATGATTTTGTTGAGATGTATTCGTAAAAACTTCCCATAGAAATCATTAAAAAAAAAAAAAAAGCCCTGTTTCT
>NW_011494761.1:2335722-2340324 GCF_000754665.1 Bison bison bison
TTAAAAAAAAAAAAAAAAGCCCTGTCTCCTGTGAATAAAACTGAAGTAGCAAATAGTCCCTCTCTCATCAGCTAAAGCACTTGGGGAGGGAAGGTGTGTGTGTATACACCAGTCTTGGCCAGCTGGATGTGCCTTTGTGGGGTGCGGGTCAGGGCATAGCCTGAGATGGGTTCTGCATGGCAGCCAGCACTCGTGCCATCCTGCCGGAGGGTGGAGCCTGGTGGGATGGCATGAGCGCCCGTCCAGTGGTCACAGACTAGTACTGGGATGTGATTTTGACTGTGGGTTGGCCCCGCTGGCTCCCGGCCCCTGTTTAGTTCACATTCTAGCTCAATGGACTGGCTACCCAATAGCCTAACAGTAAGTTCATGTTGTTTGTCTAAATTAGATGGACTCAGTAGTTGCTTTTTGCCATCAGGAATACAGAGGAATAAGAGCCTGGGGAGCTTGGGGCCGGGGCTTGAGGGCACTGAGTGTGTACACGGGCGGTAGTGGGTGCTGCTGCAGAAAGAACATGCTGGGGCCTCTGTTATCGACACCAGTGGCAAGAATACGTCAGCCTGCTGCTTACTTAAAAAGCGAGAGGCAGCTTGGGCCCCTACTTTCGCCACCTGCTGTGTGGCCTTTTAAAGCCTATGTTTATCATTCACCCTTTACAGTGAGGAGGACAAAGAATCTGTAAGAGCCCTTCCTACATTAAGACTCTGGAAGGGTTGTCTCTGGTCGGTCTAGGCATCCAAGCTTCTGATTTTCAAAATGTATTTATTCTTTGTTCAATAAATACCTATAAGTTATATGTTTCCAGTAACAAAACAAGAAGTTATTAAACTGAGTAACCATAACTAACACTCACTGAGTATGTGTCAGGCACTGTATTACACTACATTATTAAATACTATACTGTATGCACAGTCTTCCCAGGTGGCTCACTGGCTAAAGAACCCACCCACCAGTGCAGGACTTGATCCCTGGATCAGGGAGATCCCCTGGAGATGAAAATGGCACCCCACTCCAGTATTCTTGCCTGGGAACCCCACGGACAGAGGAGCCTGGGGGCTAGAGCCCGTGGGGTCACAATGCGTCAGACACGACAGAGACGGAGAACGCGCGCATCGTGTGCCTGTGTGCCCATTTTATTGTGTTTCACTTTGCTGCACTTTGCAGACACTGCATCTTTTACAAATTGAAGGTTCTGGCAACACCGGTTTGAGGAAGTCCATATTTTCAGTAGTATTTGCTCAGTTTGCTTCTCTGGGCCCCATTTTGGTAATTCTCGCAATATTTCAAAGTTTTTCGTTATTATTATATTTGTTATGGGGGCTTGTGATCCGTGATCTTCGATGTTACTGTTGTGATCGCTCTGGGGCACCACAAACCACAGCCATATCCAAGAATAAACATAGATTTAAATGTTTGTTCTGACTTCTCCACTGATGGCCGTTTCCACATCTCTCACCTTCTCCTTGGGCCTCCCTATTCCTTAAGACACAATGAGTTGAAATTAGGCTAATTAAGAGGCCAACAGTGGCCTCCAAGTGTTCAAGTGAAAGAAAGAGTCCTGCATCTTGCACTTTAAATCAAAACAGAGAAACGGTTAAGCTTGGTGAGGAAAGTACGTCAAAGGGCAAGACAGGTCCAAAAGCAGGCCTCTGACACCAAGCAGTTAGCCAAGTTGTGAATGCAAAGGAAAAATTCTTGAGAGACGTGAAAAGTGCTACTCCAGTAAACACAGGAATGATGTGGGGGAGGGGACAAAAAACAGCAAAACAGCCTTACTGTTGATGTGGAGCAAGTTTTAGTGGTCTGGGTGGAAGATCAAAACTGCCACCACGTTCCCGAAGCAAAACCTGGTCCAGAGCGAGGTCCTGAGTCTTCATTCCGGGAAGGCTGACGGGTGACGAGGCCACAGAAGGCAAGTTTGAAGGTGGCAGAAGCCAGCTCTTCAGAAGATCTGCCCAAGGTAATGAATGAAAGTGTCTGCACTAAACAACAGGTTTTCCGTGTAGACAGAACAGCCTTTTCTTGGAGGAAGATGTCTTCTTGGGCTTTCATAGCTGGAGAGGAGAAGTTAATGCCGGATTTCAAACTTTTCAAGCATAGGCTGATTCTCTAATTAGGGGCAACAGCAGCTGATGACTTGCGGTTGAAGACAATGCTCATTTTACATTCCCCAAGTTCTAGAGTCCTTAAGAATTATGAGAAAGCTACTCTGCCTGTGCTCCATAAACAGGGAGAAATGCTGAATGACAGGACCTCTGCACACAACACGGTTTCCTGAATATTTCAAGCCCACATTTGAGATCTACTGCTCAGAAAAAAAAATTCTTTTCAAAGTAAGACTGCCCGTGGACAATGGTCACCCAAGAGCTCTGATGGAGAGGTACAGTGAGGTTTTTGCTGTTTTCATGCCTGCTAATACAACTTCCATTCTGAGGCCCATGACTCAAGGAGTAATTCTGAATTTCAAGTCTTATTATTTAAGAAATATGTTTTATAAGGGTACAGCTGCCATCAACAGTGATTCTTCTTATGGATCTAAGCAAATTAAACTGAAAACCTTCTGGAAAGAATTCACCATTTTATATGCCATGAAAAACATTTGTGATTCCTGGGAAGAGGTCAAAATATCAATATTAATAGGAGTTTGGAAGAAGTCAATTCCAACCCTCTCGGATGACATTGAGGGGTTCAAGATTTCAGTGGAAGAAGTAACTTCAAATATGATAGAAATAGCATGAGAACTAGAATTAAAGTGGAACCTGAAGCTACAAATGAATCGCTGTAACCTTATGATAAAACTTTAATGAACGAGAGCTTCCTTCCTATGGAAGGAGTTTCTTGAGGTGCAATCTACTCGCGGTAAACATGCTGTGAAGCTTGTTGAAGTGGAAACAAAGGATTCTATTACATAAACCTAGTTGATAAAACAGCAGCAGGGTTTGAGAGGATTGACTCCAAATGTGGAAGTTCTACTGTGGGTAAGATGCTATCAAACAGCATTGCATGCTTCAGAGAAACTGCTAACGGAAAATTGCGTAGATGAGGCTAACTTGGAGAAGGTGATGGCACCCCACTCCAGTACTCTTGCCTGGAAAACCCATGGATGGAGGAGCCTGGTAGGCTGCAGTCCATGGGGTCGCAAAGAGTCAGACACGACTGAGCGACTTCACTTTCACTTTTCACTTTCATGCATTGGAGAAAGAAATGGCAACCCACTCCAGTGTTCTTGCCTGGAGAATCCCAGGGATGGGGGAGCCTGGTGGGCTGCCGTCTCTGGGGTCGCACAGAGTCGGACACGACTGAAGCGACTTAGCAGCAGCAGCAGCAGAGGCTAACTTAATTGTTGTCTTATCTTAAGGAATTACTGCAACCACTCCAGCCTTCAGCAGCCAACCCCTGATCAGTTAGCAGCCATCAGCATCAAGGAGAGATCTTCTACCAGAGAAGATTACAGCTCACTGAAGGCTCAGGTGATGTTTAGCATTTTTTAGCCATAAAATATTTTTCAAATAAGGTAGGTACATTGTTTTCTAGGCATAACGCTATTGTGTACTTAATCAGATCAGATCAATCGCTCAGTCGTGTCCGACTCTTTGCGACCCCATGAATCGCAGCACGCCAGACCTCCCTGTCCATCACCAACTCCCAGAGTTCACTCAGACTCATGTCCATCAAGTCAGTGAAGCCATCCAGCCATCTCATCCTCTGTCATCCCCTTCCCCTCCTGCCCTTAATTTTTCCCAGCATCAGGGTGTATTAAAGTGAGTCAGCTCTTCAAAACAGGTGGCCAAAGTATTAGAGCTTCAGATTCAGCATCAGTCCTTCCAAAGAAATCCCAGGGCTGATCTCCTTCAGAATGGACTGGTTGGATCTCCTTGCAGTCCAAGGGACTCTCAAGAGTCTTCTCCAACACCACAGTTCAAAAGCATCAAATCTTCGGCACTCAGCCTTCTTCACAGTCCAACTCTCACATCCATACATGACCACAGGAAAAACCATAGCCTTGACTAGACGAACCTTTGTTGGCAAAGTAATGTCTCTGCTTTTGAATATGCTATCTAGGTTGGTCATAACTTTCCTTCCAAGGATGAAGCGTCTTTTAATTTCATGGCTGCAGTCACCATCTGTGGTGATTTTGGAGCCCAGAAAAATAAAGTCTGCCACTGTTTCCCCTGTTTCCCCATGTATTTCCCATGAAGTGATGGGGCCAGATGCCATGATCTTCGTTTTCTGAATGTTGAGCTTTAAGCCAACTTTTTCACTCTCCACTTTCACTTTCATCAAGAGGCTTTTGAGTTCCTCTGCACTTTCTGCCATAAGGGTGGTGTCATCTGCATATCTGAGGTTATTGATATTTCTTCCGACAATCTTGATTCCAGCTTGTGTTTCTTCCAGTCCAGGGTTTCTCATGATGTACTCTGCATATAAGTTAAATAAGCAGGGTGACAATATACAGCCTTGACGCACTCCTTTTCCTATTTGGAACCAGTCTGTTGTTCCATGTCCAGTTCTAACTGTTGCTTCCTGACCTGCACACAAATTTCTCAAGAGGCAGATCAGGTGGTCTGGTATTCCCATCTCTTTCAGAATTTTCCACAGTTT
>NW_011494761.1:2340427-2345112 GCF_000754665.1 Bison bison bison
GAACATCAGGAAGTTCACGGTTCACATATTGCTGAAGCCTGACTTGGAGAATTTTGAGCATTACTTTACCAGCGTGTGAGATGAGTGCAATTGTGTGGTAGTCTGAGCATTCTTTGGCGTTGCCTTTCTTTGGGATTGGAATGAAAACTGACCTTTTCCAGTCCTATGGCCACTGCTGAGTTTTCCAAATTTGCTGGCATATTGAGTGCAGCACTTTCACAGCATCATCTATCAGGATTTGGAATAGCTCAACTGGAATTCTATCACCTTCACTAGCTTTGTTTGTAGTGATGCTTTCTAAGGCCCACTTGACTTCACATTCCAGGATGTCTGGCTCTAGGTGAGTGATCACACCATCGTGATTATCTGGGTCGTGAAGCTCTTGTTTGTACAGTTCTTCTGTGTAGTCTTGCCATCTCTTCTTAATATCTTCTGCTTCTGCTAGGTCCATACCATTTCTGTCCTTTATTGAGCCCATCTTTGCATGAAATGTTCCTTTCGTATCTCTGATTTTCTTGAAGAGATCTCTAGTCTTTCCCATTCTGTTGTTTTCCTCTATTTCTTTGCATTTATTGCTGAAGAAGGCTTTCTTATCTCTTCTTGCTATTCTTTGGAACTCTGCATTCAGATGTTTATATCTTTCTTTTTCTCCTTTGCTTTTCACTTCTCTTCTTTTCACAGCTATTTGTAAGGCCTCCCCAGACAGCCATTTTGCTTTTTTGCATTTCTTTTCCATGGGGATTGTCTTGATCCCTGTCTCCTGTACAATGTCACGAACCTCATTCCATAGTTCATCAGGCACTCTATCGGATCTAGGCCCTTAAATCTATTTCTCACTTCCACTGTATAATCATAAGGGATTTGATTTAGGTCATACCTGAATGGTCTAGTGGTTTTCCCTACTTTCTTCAATTTAAGTCTGAATTTGGCAATAAGGAGTTCATGGTCTGAGCCACAGCCAGCTCCTGGTCTTGTTTTTGCTGACTGTATAGAGCTTCTCCATCTTTGGCTGCAAAGAATATAATCAATCTGATTTCAGTGTTGACCATCTGGTGATGTCCATGTGTAGAGTCTTCTCTTGTGTTGTTGGAAGAGGGTGTACTATATAAACGTAACTCTTATATGCTGGGAAGCCCCCCAATTCTTGTGACCTGTTTGATTACAATATCTGGATTATTGCGTTGGTCTAGAACCAAACCTGCAATGTCTCCAAGGTATGTCTACATTAGGCAGTATAAGTATTACACTACAAAGAGAGTATTATTTCATTCCATAGACATAAGGCACAATACGTTAGAATAGGAGCTGTTAGTATTGATGCTCCTTAGATAACGGAGGGCTTCCCAGGTGGTGCCCGCCAATGCAGGAGACGCAAGAGAAGCAGGGTCGATCCCTGGGTGGGGAAAATCCCGAGAAGAGCATGGCAACCCACTCCAGTATTCTCAGCTGGAGGATCCCAAGCACAGAGAGCCTGGTGGGCTACAGTCCATGGGATTGCAAAGAGTAGGACACAACTGAAGTGACTTAGCACGTGTAGATACAGAAGACTGGAGCTCACAAAAGTTAAGCAGCTTGTCCAAATTACCCAGCTAATTAGAGGAGAAGTCAGGATTTAAATCTAGGCCTGCTTGTTGGAAAAGCATGTGATTTTAACCTCTTAATTAGATGTAAAAAAGAAACAAAATAGTGCCACCAAAATAAGGAACTACTAATTCTGTGAATTTATCTTAGCTTGGATTCCCCTCCGAGCGAATCTGAGACAAGGCTTTGAATGTATGTGAGGTCATCTGAGAGGGGATCTTGGGAGGCCCAGGGTGAGGAGGTCAGGCGGAGAAAGGAGGGGGGCTGATGAAGGATGCATTAACAAACACATTTCTGTGCGGGGTCGGTCCCCTTGGGAACTTTGAGACACTGTAGAACACAGCTCAAAACGGACTGACCAAGGAGAAAGGAGGCTGGCATATTTACTTGCCAATTCTCATCCTTTATTGACTGATTGAGGTTCCTAAAGGGATGAATTCCCAGGCATGTCTGGTCTGCAGACCATCTGCTACAGGACACGGATTAATTCAGAACAATCACCAGACATTTTACTAATTGTATTAGAACAGCTTACTTCATAAATAAGTGAATTTCTGCTTTAGTCAAATTGTAACAAAATAAATTAACTTTCAGCTTTAATTCTCAGTTTAAGGAAGTTTTATAATATAAAAACAAAGTAAGTAAATGATGTTCATTTCCAAGACCATAGTACAACTGATTACAGGTGGAATTACATATTAAAAAACATTTGCAGCATTAACTGGGCCAACCCAGCATTGCTTTGGAGTATCACTAACCATTGTCAAATAAATAACTGCTGCTTTCACATGGAATATGTAAGTACGTGTGATCAAACTGCCCCTGCAAGTCTGAAAGTCTACAGGTGTTCTGGAGGATTCGGTCTTGTTTCATTGAGATGCCATCCTAATGACTTTTTAAAATAAATCTTGTGTATACCCTTGTGACCTAATTTTTATTTGCTTTTGTTACATCAAACCGCTCTAAACATACAAACTGGTGAAAATCTGTTCAGCTACTTTTTCATCCTATAGCAGTAAGCAAGCAAAGACTCCATTTTATTTAAGAAACCCCATTTTCTTTATATAGGTAACAAATTGCATTTCATAACTGAAATAGACACAGATAGTAAACAGTCAAATTGAAATTTCCCCAGAGTTCAGAACTGTTTTAAAAATTGTTTGCTTCCTTCTCATATAGTTTTTAATTGGTTCTAAATCATGAGTGTCAATAAATGCTTTTCCTATGCTTCTCGTAGTAGAGGAAGAGGAGCCCAAACACTTTCCTTTTAACATTTTGATTGCTGTGTGTTGACTTTGTAATTGATGAGTTTGCTGCTGCTGCTGCTAAGTCACTTCAGTTGTGTCCGACTCTGTGTGACCCCATAGACGGCAGCCCACCAGGCTCCCCCGTCCCTGGGATTCTCCAGGCAAGAACACCGGAGTGGGTTGCCATTTCCTTCTCCAATGCATGAAAGTGAAGAGTGAAAGTGAAGTCGCTCAGTGGTGTCCGACTCTTAGCGACCCCATGTACTGCAGCCTACCAGGCTCCTCCATCCATGGGATTTTCCAGGCAAGAGTACTGGAGTGGGGTGCCATTGCCTTCTCCGTGATGAGTTTGCAGGAAGGTTAAAGACTGGTAGTTTAAAAATTAAGCATTTCTTATGGAGAAATGAGAAATTAATTACAGAATTTTTAGATTTACCCTCTAAATCTAATTTTTAGATTTACCCTCTGAATCTAACTTCTTCACTGACTCCCTAATGTGGAGGGAGTCAGTGAAGAAGTTCTTGAAGAAAAATGGAAAGGGGGAGAGAGATGCCAATTCAGTATAACAGTTAACTTGAGGGTGTACTCCTGGAAATACTCAATTATCATCAAATCCTAGGCTAAAAAACCCTCTAGCTTTTTAGCTTTGAGTTTATTTCCTATAAATACCTCAGCCACTGAGTTTATTTAGTGGAGGCTGCAGTTATTGCCTCATAGAAAGAAAGGACCCACAACACATCTCCTTAAGGAGAGAGGGAGAGAGACTGATATAAATCCAGAGGCGGGTCAAAGAGGATTAAATATCCCCGGAGTTTGAAAAGCTGAAAACTTGTTGATGGGAAATCTTTAGTCATTCTAAAAAAATTTTTTTGGCCTTCTAATAAAGCATGGCAGAAAAATCCAAATGTGGCTTGAGATTATAATATTTATTTAATATATTTAATATGTGGCTATTACCATCAATATTTTCTTTAAATCTAGAAAAGTGTTTCAAAGGATAATTAGACTGAATAACAACTTAAAAATGAAATGATTTCCATCATAATCAAAGTCTTGTTTCTAATTTAACATTCAGTATTTGAACCCATCTAGGTGGCTAAGCTGGTAAAGAATCTGCCTGCAATGTGGGAGACCTGGGTTCGATCCCTAGGTTGGAAAGATCCCCTGGAGAAGGGAAAGGCTACTCACTGCAGTATTCTTGGGCTTCCCTTGTGGCTCAGATGATAAAAAATCTGCCTGCGATGCAGGAGACCTCGGTTCAATCCCTGGGTTGGGAAGATCCTTTGGAGAACCCTAACCCTAACCCTAACCCTAACTCCAATATTCTGGCCTGGAGAATCCCATGGATTCCATCAAGTCACAAAGAATCGGACACAATTTAGTGACTTTCACAGGTGGCCAAACTTGGGAATTTGGAGAATTTTTTTTTTTTTTACTACAGTTCAGCAGGCAAAAACTTAATCTAAAACTGCCAGACCTTGTACTCTATGAATACGAAGTTACCCTTGTAAAATTCTCTGCCTTTTTGCTTTGTCTGCAATGATTTCTCAGGTCTCAGTTGTAATTTACATTGATAATTTGCTTGTGTTAGGACACGGGGAATACAGAACATGTATTACCTGTCCTTTCCAACTGTTATCACCAGTCTTACCATTAGAATTATTATATGGGATTATCTTGTTATTGATATCTGCTCACAGATATAGATAAATATTTGAGGTTAAAAAAAAAAACGTGAAATGATAAAATATAACCACTTCTAAGACATGATATCTTATCACTGCAGATGGTGATTGCAGCCATGAAATTAAAAGATGATTACTCCTTGGAAGGAAAGTTATGACCAACCTAGATAGC
>NW_011494761.1:2345212-2346761 GCF_000754665.1 Bison bison bison
CTTGAGAGTGCCTTGGACTGCAAGGAGATCCAACCAGTCCATCCTAAAGGAGATCAGTCCTGGGTGTTCATTGGAAGAACTGATGCTGAAGCTGAAGGAGAAGGGGGACGACAGAGGATGAGATGGTTGGATGGCATCACCGACTCAATGGATGTGAGTTTGAGCAAGCTTCAGGAGTTGGTGATGGACAGGGAGGCCTGGAGTGCTGTGGTTCACGGGGTCGCAGAGTCAGACACGACTGAGCCGAACTGAACTGAACTGAAGACATGATATAAAAATTTTAAATCCTACATATAGAGTAGTAAAAATAGCTGGTCTCAGATTTTCTTAATTGTTTTCAAAAATGAGAAAACAGAACCTGACTACCATGGACTGGATAGGAATGCAGGACTTCATTTCTTATCGTACTATGTCTATATTAATGGAAAAATAACCTCAGCATATAGACTTCTGGATATTACATTTTCATAAACACAAGCACAAATAAAGTCACACAGTGCCTGCCATGAGTGCCTATTTATAGATAACAAAATTACTGTATTCCTGTCTTCTGTTATCTTTCTTCATTTTCAATTTTAAGTACAAATATTTTTGTTGCTGTGTTTTAATCCATACATTCTCTTTGAATTAACCGTCTTCCTCTATCTTTAGCAGCATCTCTCTCTCTCTTCCAAGGATTTCCAAATGTTTATTAAATTCTGCACACCATACATTCTCTTTGAATTAACCGTCTTCCTCTATCTTTAGCAGCATCTCTCTCTCTCTTCCAAGGATTTCCAAATGTTTATTAAATTCTGCACACCATACATTCTCTTTGAATTAACCGTCTTCCTCTATCTTTAGCAGCATCTCTCTCTCTCTTCCAAGGATTTCCAAATGTTTATTAAATTCTGCACACCATACATTCTCTTTGAATTAACCGTCTTCCTCTATCTTTAGCAGCATCTCTCTCTCTCTTCCAAGGATTTCCAAATGTTTATTAAATTCTGCACACCATACATTCTCTTTGAATTAACCGTCTTCCTCTATCTTTAGCAGCATCTCTCTCTCTCTTCCAAGGATTTCCAAATGTTTATTAAATTCTGCACACTCCACTCTGTCATTAAGACAGTGGTTGCTAGGAGAACTGCTCGCTGCCTTGTAACCCAACTGGAATTGCACAACGCCACTTTCTGGAGGTTTACAGTTTGAAGATACTTAGTGCATAAATTAAATCAGATGACAAATTTAAAATGTTTCTGAATGTTCAGTTATCCTCTTGAAGGTCAAGACACACCAGCGCCATGAACCTCTTCCCGCATCTCTGAAGTGAAGTGGGCAGAACACAGTCTACAGGGTTTCTTAACTCTCACATCTGTATCTCGGCTGTGGGATTGGAAGGCCTGGGTCTGAATCCTGGGATACTTCTTTACCGCCACAGGAAAATCACTTAAGCTATCAATTAATGAGGATAATAATACCTGCCTAAGAGGGATTACTATTACTAAGTCCACCAGGACTTCCCTGGTGGCTCAGATGGTAAAAGTGTCTGCCTGCAATGCAGGAGACC
>NW_011494761.1:2346861-2356323 GCF_000754665.1 Bison bison bison
ATTAATGGAAAAATAACCTCAGCATATAGACTTCTGGATATTACATTTTCATAAACACAAGCACAAATAAAGTCACACAGTGCCTGCCATGAGTGCCTATTTATAGATAACAAAATTACTGTATTCCTGTCTTCTGTTATCTTTCTTCATTTTCAATTTTAAGTACAAATATTTTTGTTGCTGTGTTTTAATCCATACATTCTCTTTGAATTAACCGTCTTCCTCTATCTTTAGCAGCATCTCTCTCTCTCTTCCAAGGATTTCCAAATGTTTATTAAATTCTGCACACCATACATTCTCTTTGAATTAACCGTCTTCCTCTATCTTTAGCAGCATCTCTCTCTCTCTTCCAAGGATTTCCAAATGTTTATTAAATTCTGCACACTCCACTCTGTCATTAAGACAGTGGTTGCTAGGAGAACTGCTCGCTGCCTTGTAACCCAACTGGAATTGCACAACGCCACTTTCTGGAGGTTTACAGTTTGAAGATACTTAGTGCATAAATTAAATCAGATGACAAATTTAAAATGTTTCTGAATGTTCAGTTATCCTCTTGAAGGTCAAGACACACCAGCGCCATGAACCTCTTCCCGCATCTCTGAAGTGAAGTGGGCAGAACACAGTCTACAGGGTTTCTTAACTCTCACATCTGTATCTCGGCTGTGGGATTGGAAGGCCTGGGTCTGAATCCTGGGATACTTCTTTACCGCCACAGGAAAATCACTTAAGCTATCAATTAATGAGGATAATAATACCTGCCTAAGAGGGATTACTATTACTAAGTCCACCAGGACTTCCCTGGTGGCTCAGATGGTAAAAGTGTCTGCCTGCAATGCAGGAGACCCGGGTTCAATCCCTGGGGTGGGGAAGATCCCCTGGAGAAGGAAATGGCAACCCACTCCAGTGTTCTTGCCTGGAGAATCCGATGGATGGAGGAGCCTGGTGGGCTACAATCCATGGGGTCACAAAGAGTCGGACAGAAATGAGTGACTTCACTTTCACTTTTCACTTTAATAGGGATTACTAGCAAATCAAAAAAGTTAATGCATGTAAAGCACATTGGACAGTACTTGGCATATAAGTATCCTTTAATAATTATTCAAGTTAATTTTATAATATCTTTATTTTATAAGTATTCATTTAACTCATGTGTTTAACAATTATTTATTCAGTACCTTACTTTGTATAGGTACGGGGAAAGACATTATCACTAGCGTCTGGGATCCTAGGGTCTCATGGAGAAGAAAATCAAGTAAACCTATGATTACAGTTTGGTGCAGTAAGAGCCTTAATAGCAGAAAGAAGGCTGGGCCTGGGTGGGGTGGGCTGAGGGATGGCTTTGGGGCTGGATTAGATCATGTCTCAGTTAAATTCCCACACTTGAACTAGAGTTAAGCAGAGTCAGCATGGGCAGAGGGCAGTAGCCAGCGCAGGGGCCGAGGGACGGAAGGAGCAAGGAGGGCCATACAGGTGGAACGTCTTGGCCGAAGAGCCAGCCCAGAGCGTTCAGGATGGTGGCTGGTTCTGCGTGTCTGGGGAGGAGGATGTATGCATGTGGCAGGCAAGCTAGTGAGGTAGAGAGGACCAGCATCTAAGAGGCAGAGAGACCTGGGGAGGAGACTGAGAAGGGTCAGTCGGAGGGGCAGGGGGAGAGTCAAGGGTAACTCAGTTACACCGCACTCAGTTATACAAGCTGGAGCAGACGCATTGCTACTTTATTCCCCTTTGTCTGGCTTCCTTTGAATTAAGTAGTTTTTTCATGCTTCTGTTTTATCTGCACTATTGATTTATTAGCTATACTCCTTTGTTTTGTTGGTTTTCCAGTGGTTATTCTGAAGCATGCTTGACAGATTTTACTCTCTAGGTCCAGAGAGTAAATCTTTTAGGCTCTGTGGACCACACAGATATGAAAATAAAGGGCTTGGCTGTGGTCCAATAAAACTTTATTTATAAGGCATGGCAGGTCAGATTTGGCTCACAGGCTACAGTTTGCTAACTCCTGCTCTAGGGTTTACAACATACGTCTGGAACTTACCACAATATGCCTGCAGATAGTATTGCACCAGTTCAAAGTATCTTTTAGAACGACGCTACAGTTCATTCCAGTTCTGCTCCTCTCTTCCTTTGTGCTGTTATTGTCATACGTTAAATGTTTCCCGTGCGTTCTATAGCCTCCACAACACAGTTACTATTTTTGCTTAATGTCCATTATCTTTTTTTAAGGATTTTTTAAATGAGAAAAATTATTATTTTTCCTGCACATGTTTACCATTTCCACTGCTCTTTATTTCTTTACCTAGGCTCCAATTTCCATCCAGTATCCCTTTCTTCTGCCTCAGCCGAGATGGAGATGGTTGGAACCGTGAGGAGGCTGGTCAGACACTTGTCTCTTTCTCCGTGTGTCCCCTTCACTTGGCTAGCTTGGCTTCCTCACCGCATAGCAGTCGCAGGGTAGTCAGAATTTTTATATGAAGTCTGGCCCTCCCAAGACTGGGTCGTTTCAGGGACCCAGAAAGAAGCTACCAGATATTCTATTGCCTAGGCTTAGAAGTTATGCAGTTCCATTTCTACTGCATCCCCCTGGTCAAAAAGTGAGTTACAGAGTCAGCCCAGATGAGAGGTATGCAGGTGTGCTGTTTGTAGGGTCCTTGAGGGTGAGGGGAGTGAAATACCCTTAAAGACAAGGACCGGTAGCCCAACGCCTGTACACTGAGGAGCTGTCCCTTCTTCCTGCACACCGACATACACACAAGGCCAGACCCAGGGGAGACAGAGATTCTCCTTCTGACACAGCTCCTGGGCAAAGCAGGCCGCCTACTGGGCGACATTCTTCTTTCCAATCCAGGAAAAGTCATGGGAGGAGTTTGGCAGCAAGGACATACGTATGGTTAATCACATCTCCCCTTTTCTCCCAGGAGAGCACCTAGCTAATGCTAGCCTATATAAAAGGGTGCCATTGAACACATCAGAGATGTAGACCGCATTACATTGTTTTCCAGGGATGCAGACACCTGGAAAACTGGCACTTTCAGAATAAAGATGGGCACGTGTTGGCTCTTCTGCCTTGAGTATGTATCATTATTAGAGCTCATTTTTTCTTCTACACACCCATGTTTCTCCCCAGCTGATCACAAATTTGCTAAACTCTGACAGAAAGCAGCTGCATGAGGAAAGTCATAGTGGGTTATTAGAAAGTAGAGGGAAACCTAAATATTGCTAAACAGGTCATAAATGAAGCTTTAAATGAGGAGTTAGATAGTCTGAGTACTGATTAGAGAAATTAAAAGGATTTAGTTCCATGTGACATTGGGTTAAAAAAATTAAACTATTTAATGAATTTAGCCACACCCCATAGATATGAACATGTTTTAAAGAAGAAATCCTTTTTGTGTCTCTAGTGAGTTTGAGGTTTTTTTTCATTTTATGAACTAACCAGCCAAAATCAGTTTCTTCCCTGTAATAATTGCCTTTCCACCCAAACTAGAATGATAATCAAACAAAAAGTATTTATAACTAATGTTTTAAAACAACTGCTTGTCCTCAAATTTCAATTAAGAAAACAGTAAGGAAAAGCAGCCACAGACAAGGTAGACAAGGTGCAGATGCTGAACACAAGTGACTAAAAACTGCTTATGTGAAAATATGTTCAACCCTCTCAACAAAGACTCAAACTGATATCATAACGTGGTACTATTATTTTCCATCACAGCAATGAAAAGTTTCTAGAAGATGGTATTTGATAAGAGTAAGTGCTCAGTTGCTCAGTCGTGTCTGACTCTTCACGGCCCCATGGACTGTAGCCTGCCAGGCTCCTCTGTCCAAGGGGTTCCCAGGCAAGAACACTCGAGTGGGTTGCCATTTCCTTCTCCAGGGGATGCTAGTAAAGGTACATTGAAATAGTCACTCATACAGTGCTGATGGGAGTGTAAAATGATGCGGCCTTTCTCAGAATGAATTTGGCAATACATACGAAGAATAGTAAACATGTTCCTACCTTTTGACCTAGGATTTTCTCTTCAGAGAATCTACTCTAGGAAATAATCTGAGGGGTAGACAAAGATTATGCACCAAGTTTGTTGTAACGGCAAAATTTATAAAATACTTTTTGTCAGAATAATTTTAACTGCAAGTACCAGAAACCCTGATACGAGCTTACTTGAAGAAAAGAGAAATGTATCTCATATAAAAGGAAGGGGGGAGGAAGGTAGGTTTCAGGGTTGCGATTCAGTGGTTCATCAACATCATTGGAAAACTAGGTTTCATTAACCTCTTCTGCAGCCTTCAGAGCTGGAAGAAAGTAAGATGGTTGTCCATCCACAATTCACAGTGGTCCCAAGAAGAAGAGAGTCTATTACTTCTTGTGACTCTGTCTTAGATGAGAGAAAACTTCCTCAAATCTCTCCATCAGAACTTCCCTGCACATCTTACTGGCTGGAAGCAGCCACATACCATTTCTGAACCAGTCACTGGGAAAGAAAGTTGTATTATTCTTAGACCAATCAGGTCTGGGAAAAAGTTCCAGGCACACCTTGGAATTGTTGAAAAATAATTTGGGGAGATTTCATATTGCTTTTTTTTCTTTTCTGTTTTCTTATCAGACTCTCTTTTGGAGTACTCCAAGCTGTTTCCGTTGCACCACCAAGTAATGAAATTTGTGTGTGTGCCACTTTGCAACCTCCAGTCAAAGGAAGCAGAGAGACTCAGGGGGCTGGGTGCAGTGGCAGCGTCAAAAAACCTTTAGGAGGCAAAGGGATAAGCGCTTTGCCCAGGGATTCTTGCAGGAACCCTTCCATTGGAAAATTTCTTTTTAAAAAAGTAAAGGTTTGATCATAATCAAATGAGGTCTGCAACCCAAATTCTCATTCAACTTTATTCTCACTTTTCATGTTCTTGAGATCTGTTGTCATGGCAACATCATGACCTGAGTAGTTCAACCTGGATGCTTGTCCATGTCTGCTATGCTATTTAAAACCGCAAGCTTTTCTAAAAATGGAAGTCTTCATATTTTATCTCTCAATCATCTCTTCGGAAATCTTTCTGTGGACTTATGATGCGTCTTCCTGATGTGGACACCAGATCCATGTTCAACACATAAACAGTCTCTAAGAATTGTATCACAGGCTTCATTCTCATGCATAGAGATTATGTATAAAACGACATCTTATTTTTGCAGAATTATACAAATAGATGCATTCTGTGTTGTATGTTATACACTGTTCTATACTTTTTTCACTAAATGTGATTATCAGAAAGTTCAAAAAAAGAAGAAAAAAATCTTAAAATGTGAAAATCCTTATATAGCTAACAAAAGCACACAACCAAAAACTTTCAAAAATATGAGAGTGAAAAATACATTTAAAAACAAATGATTGGTATGTTTTCCAACACTGGGTGCTATTGAAAAAAATGTATATATTTAATATTTAAATTTACTGCTCCAATATTGACAAGTTGAATGCTACAGAAACTACACTGAAAGCATGATTCAAATCCCTCTAAAGACTTTAGGCTAATGAGATGCATTTTCTTTGTTTTCTTAAATTAGCATGTGAAGGCACCACATTAGCATCTGAATGCTTTCGTGTACGTTGACTGAATCAGCCTATCTAGGATGTGCAGCAGGAAAGTATGTTTGAGAAATGAACCGTTATCTTTCTTTTCATTTCTTCTTCTGCCTTTCTCTCCATCAGGCTATGTATTATTTCAATCAGATGGGGAATGGGGCAGGGTGAACTATCCTGGCTATCAGGCAGACTGCTCACACGCCACTTCCGAGTGCAATTCTTGTGCTCCAAATGATGCCCAGGAACAGCAGAGAGCCGCTGGCCTTGCAGGAGCCGTGCTGACCAGCACAGTGGACCATAAACTGGGCTTGTGGGCAACTGACACTCCAAGAGCTGTCTGGAACCACAACCCAGCTGATGAGAGGCAGCCAGGGGTTGGAACAAATCCTAGAATTGGGATACAAAGCTCTCCAAAGAGACCATGTTTACATTTTTTGAAGGTAAGCAAAATGGGGGCTGACCAAGATGGCCTAAATATTTCCCTCAGCTTGACAAAGCTTTAGAGGAACTTGTTCTTGACCAAGGGCGTCCCAGGTGGCGCAGTGATAAAGAATCTACCTGCCAATGCAGGCAAGGCAGGAGACGTGAGGTTGGGAAGATCCCCCGGAGAAGGAAATGGCAACCCACTCCAGTCTTCTTGCCTGGAAAACCCCACGGACAGAGGAGCCTGGCGGGCTGCAGTCCACGGGTTCACAAAAAATCCTTGATAATAGGCTCCTGACCACCTCTTTCCTGGAGCACTTACTTTAGAAAACCTGCAGTTGTAAATTATTGTTCTCTTTGAAATGTAAATTTTATGCAACCCAGAAATGTTTTTCTCAGGGACAAAGGGAGCCATCCTTTTGAAATTTAATCATCAAGAAAGATAGAGGCCCTGTCTCCTAGACTCTGGCAGAATTAGGAACCTAACTTTGGTAAGTGACAATTAGTAAATATGGATAGCCTAATCACATTGACAGACTGCTCCCATAATTTTCCACTAGCTCATCTCAGCATTTAAAAATCTTCCCACTTTTCATGTCAATGGAACTGAATTCAATTTCTCTCCCCTATTGCAATCATCTTGAATAAAGTTTTCCCTGACTATTTTACTGGTCTGGCACAATATTCCTTTTATAGGACTCAGAAGTAAACAATTAAGCTGTCATATAAAAATTTAAAAATTTTATTTATTGTACAGTTCAGTTTGTGTCATAAGAGTTAAAAATAGAAACATTTCTGCTCTGTAGCTGGCTGAAAGCCTGGTTATTTTGTATATTGGAGTCAGATTAAAAAATGAACTGTTTCCTTATATACCTGCTTCCTTTTTGGAATGATGTTTGCCTATTCCTCTTACCACCAAAGATGGTTACTATTTCTTCCCCAACTTGATCATTTATATTCTTTTCTGGAACATAAAATTATTCTCAAGATTGAAAGTAGGGTCTGTAAACTAAATAGCCTTGTCCCTGATAGACATTCAGCCAATGCAAAGAGAGTTGTATCCTTTCATCAAAAGGCCAATACATACAATGCATGTAAATTGCTTCAATTGTGTCCAACTCTTTGTGACCCTATGGACCATAGCCCGCCAGGCTCTTCTGTCCATCGGGTTCTCCGGGCAAGAACACTGGAGTGGGTTACCACGCCCTCCTTCAGGGGATATTTCCAATCCAAGGATCAAACCCATATCTCCTGTGTGTCCTGCACTGGCAGGCAGGGTCTTTACCACTGGTGCCACCTGGGAAGCCCCATACACAGAACAGTCCCTTAGTCAAGAAGGGAAAGTTCTAATCTCAAGATTTATTTTCACAGCTTGAGAAGCAGATATAATTCTTTTTTGAGCTATAAATAACAAAGGTTTTAAATCCCACATAACAAGAGGGAGCACTCTAATAGTTTTACTGCTGCTGTAAATAATGACCACAAACACAGTTCCATAGATTAGAAGTCTGCACACAGCCTCTCTCAACGGGGTCTGCTACTGAGGGCCTTCCCAAACTGAAATCAAGAAATCAAGGTATCAGCTGTGTTGGGCTCTTATCTGGAGACTCTGGGGAAGATCCTGCTTTCTGTCTCATTCAGATTATTGGCAGAATTCAGTTCTCTGGGGCTTTGCAGGACTAAGCTTCCATTTCCTTGATATGGCCTCCTCCATCTTTAAGTCAATAGTGGTCAAATCCTTCTGATGCTTTGACTATCTGCCTTCATCTCCTGCTAACAGCTAGAGAAATCTCTCGTCCTTAAAGAGCTCATGTGACTACATTGGGCCTACCAGGATAATCCAGAGTAACCTTCCTATTCTAAAGTCATCTGATTAGTGACCTTAATTACACCTGCAAAGTCCATTCTGCCATGTAAAGTAACATATCCACAGGAGAGACATCACAAAGTAAAGATCAAGGGGACCAAAATTCTGCCTACCATGGATGAGTTTGGAATATATTTTGGAGGTGCAGGTGAAAAGATGTGCTTCAAAAAATATTTCATGTTTTATCTAATGAGACATTTACCCCTTCTTTAGAAACTTCTTACAGGTCCCTATCATTTCCTTGAGTACATGGCATGGATTAGTCTACAAATATCCTGCCTGAGGGCTTTCTATGTGCAAAAACAGGGGAAAGGCCACTCTCATTCAAGAAAAATTTGAATGTGATCATAAGAATTGTGGTTTGTGAGGCAAAGACAGGATGAAATTAAGAATTTATCAGTGTGGAAGTTACTTTCTCCACTGTTCTTCAATATGGGTATGGTGGTATAAACAACAGTAGAATAAATGAAGAGGAAGGTAATCTCAGCCTTGAGCTCACATACAACATGTGATGTGTTTGTCATAGTAAAGAAGGGAAAATGGGAAAAGACCCAGAAAGTCCTAAATAGGAAGAGGCCAGATAAAGGCAGAAACAGCAGTAGGTCCACGCATCACTGATTAGCTAACCACTTTGGAAGAAAAATGATCAAGGTTCATACACTTTAAAAAGAAACCGTTTTCATATAAGTCAAATCTCACTAGCTGAATTAATCTGGTCATTTCCTAATGATAATGCATTACTAATGAAATGCATCGAGATCCTTCACAAGTACATTATATATACATACACGCATACATATGTACATATTCTTTGACAGCAGGACTCCTGTTGTGGGGACAAAAAGTCCAAATGGAGATCAAGCAGACAGCTTCATGAACCTAAGATAGGAAAATATGGAGAACCTGTCGACATTCTAGGAATCAGCAAACTGAAATGGACTGGAATGGGTGAATTTAATTCAGATGACCATTATATTTACTACTACGGGCAGGAATCCCTCAGAAGAAATGGAGTGGCCATCCTGGTCAACAAAAGAGTCTGATATGCAGTACTTGGATGCAATCTCAAAAACGACAGAACAATCTCTGTTCGTTTCCAAGGCAAACCATTCAATATCACAGTAATCCAAGTCTATGCCCCAACCAGTAATGCTGAAGAAACTGAAGTTGAACGGTTCTATGAAGACCTACAAGACCTTTTAGAACTAACACCCAAAAAAGATGTCCTTTTCATTATAGGGGACTGGAATGCAAAAGTAGGAAGTCAAGAAACACCTGGAGTAACAGGCAAATTTGGCCTTGGAATACGGAATGAAGCAGGGCAAAGACTAATAGAGTTTTGCCAAGAAAATGCACTGGTCATAACAAACACCCTCTTCCAACAACACAAGAGAAGACTCTATACATGGACATCACCAGATAGTCAACACCGAAATCAGATTGATTATATTCTTTGCAGCCAAAGATGGAAAAGCTCTATACAGTCAGCAAAAACAAGACCAGGAGCTGACTGTGGCTCAGACCATGAACTCCTTATTGCCAAAGTCAGACTTAAATTGAAGAAAGTAGGGAAAACCACTAGACCATTCAGGTATGACCTAAATCAAA
>NW_011494761.1:2356423-2357153 GCF_000754665.1 Bison bison bison
AAAGTCAGACTTAAATTGAAGAAAGTAGGGAAAACCACTAGACCATTCAGGTATGACCTAAATCAAATCCCTTATGATTATACAGTGGAAGTGAGAAATAGATTTAAGGGACTAGATCTGATAGATAGAGTGCCTGATGAACTATGGAATGAGGTTTGTGACATTGTACAGGAGACAGGGATCAAGACCATCCTCATGGAAAAGAAATGCAAAAAAGCAAAATGGCTGTCTGGGGAGGCCTTACAAATAGCTGTGAAAAGAAGAGACACGAAAAGCAAAGGAGAAAAGGAAAGATATAAACATCTGAATGCAGAGTTCCAAAGAATAGCAAGAAGAGATAAGAAAGCCTTCTTCAGTGATCAATGCAAAGAAATAGAGGAAAACAAGAGAATGGGAAAGACTAGAGATCTCTTCAAGAAAATCAGAGATACCAAAGGAACATTTCATGCAAAGACGGGCTTGATAAAGGACAGAAATGATATGGGCCTAACAGAAGCAGAAGATATGAAGAAGAGGTGGCAAGAATACACAGAAGAACTGTACGAACAAGATCTTCACGACCCAGATAATCACGATGGTGTGATCACTCACCTAGAGCCAGACATCCTGGAATGTGAAGTCAAGTGGGCCTTAGAAAGCATCACTACGAACAAAGCTAGAGGAGGTGATGGAATTCCAGTTGAGCTATTCCAAATCCTGAAAGATGATGCTGTGAAAGTGCTGCACTCAA
>NW_011494761.1:2357921-2358440 GCF_000754665.1 Bison bison bison
CTACCACACAATTGCACTCATCTCACACACTAGTAAAGTAATGCTCAAAATTCTCCAAGCCAGGCTTCCGCAATATGTGAACCGTGAACTTCCTGATGTTCAAGCTGGTTTTAGAAAAGGCAGAGGAACCAGAGATCAAATTGCCAACATCCGCTGGATCATGGAAAAATCAAGAGAGTTCCAGAAAGGCATCTATTTCTGCTTTATTGACTATGCCAAAGCCTTTGACTGTGTGGATCACAATAAACTGTGGAAAATTCTTCAAGAGATGGGAATACCAGACCACCTGATCTGCCTCTTGAGAAATTTGCATGCAGGTCAGGAAGCAACAGTTAGAACTGGACATGGAACAACAGACTGGTTCCAAATAGGAAAAGGAGTACGTCAAGGCTGTATATTGTCACCCTGCTTATTTAACTTATATGCAGAGTACATCATGAGAAACTCTGGACTGGAAGAAACACAAGCTGGAATCAAGATTGCCGGGAGAAATATCAATAACCTCAGATATGCAGCTGT
>NW_011494761.1:2358540-2360778 GCF_000754665.1 Bison bison bison
AAACACAAGCTGGAATCAAGATTGCCGGGAGAAATATCAATAACCTCAGATATGCAGATGACACCACCCTTATGGCAGAAAGTGCAGAGGAACTCAAAAGCCTCTTGATGAAAGTGAAAGAGGAGAGTGAAAAAGTTGGCTTAAAGCTCAGCATTCAGAAAACAAAGATCATGGCATCCGGTCCCATCACTTCATGGGAAATAGATGGGGAAACAGTGGAAACAGTGTCAGACTTTATTTTTCTGGGCTCCAAAATCACCACAGATGGTGACTGCAGCCATGAAATTAAAAGACGCTTCGTCCTTGGAAGGAAAGTTATGACCAACCTAGATAGCATATTGAAAAGCAGAGACATTACTTTGCCAACAAAGGTTCATCTAGTCAAGGCTATGGTTTTTCCTGTGGTCATGTATGGATGTGAGAGTTGGACTGTGAAGAAGGCTGAGCGCCGAAGAATTGATGCTTTTGAACTGTGGTGTTGGAGAAGACTCTTGAGAGTCCCTTGGACTGCAAGGAGATCCAAGCAGTCCATTCTGAAGGAGATCAGCCCTGGGATTTCTTTGGAGGGAATGATGCTGAAGCTGAAACTCCAGTACTTTGGCCACCTCATGCGAAGAGTTGACTCATTGGAAAAGACTCTGATGCTGGGAGGGATTGGGGGCAGGAGGAGAAGGGTACGACAGAGGATGAGATGGCAGGATGGCGTCACTGATTCGATGGACGTGAGTCTGAGTGAACTCCAGGAGTTTGTGATGGACAGGGAGGCCTGGTGTGCTGCGATTCATGGGGTCGCAAAGAGTCGGACACGACTGAGTGACTGATCTGATCTGATCTGAAAGGGCCCCTTGGAGGGTGGTCCACTTACTCTCACAAGCCCAAGGCCTCTGCAAGAAACGCCTACAACAACCATAGAAAATGCACGTTTTATTCTGCTGCTCCTTCTTGCAGATACTGACTTGGATTTTTAATGAAAAACAAGCCTGCACTCATGATCCAAAATTTAAAGCCTCTAGGTCCTTGTATGAGAATCAGATGAATAGATTTTGCTTTTCCTTGCTTTGGATCAGCTATAGCAATCATGCCCTCTAGCCTCTGAAATCTGTACTGCAACGGCCATTTTAACAGCAGTTTTTTCGGCGTTATCCTCCTCAGCTTTGGTTCTTGAACTCAAAAGTCAGTAAAAATGTGATTCAGATGCACAAAGACTCCTCCAGGTGAAAGTAAAGCAAGCAAGTAATATCATCTGGCTGCACAAATATGGCTGTTGAGCAGTTCATTTGCCTTCCTAGCTCTATTTTTTAAAAAAGAATTTTAAGTGGCATTTAGGCTATATACTTTCATATTACAGGAAGAATACTCCCTAAAATATTGCCAAGTAGGAAGTTATCCATCAATTCCTAATAAAGGCACACAGCTAAACTCATATGACAAATTATGAAAGTTGCCTGCCTGACCTTCATTAACCATCTGGCATTTAGAATGCTAATCTTTAAAAAGCCACCTTGGCATCTATAAAAAAAGACTTGCAGTTGATTTCTTTCTACTGCTTTGAGATCATCGAACAGGAGGTCTGGGCACACTTTCTGTTTGCTCACTGGTTCCTGTGACACCTTCATGCCCTGTCTGCATGCCAGGGCACACCTCCCCCGACAGAGCTCGGCAGCGGTTCTCAGGAGCAAAAGTGTCAGTCAGTGCCATCATCTCGGGCCACCTTTAAGAGAACTTCATCCTTTTTCTCCTTGATTTAGAACAGGGCACACATGTGTACACACTGAAGCCATTCTGGCAATGGATTTGGAATTCAGATCGGTTGTCAGGCTTTTGAAAATGCCTTCCTACCTGAGTTGGATCACGGCAAATTGCTCTGATCAAGTGTAATACATACTTAGGAGAAGAAAAAAGAATAATGAGAAGAGACTTCAGTCAATATAGTTTTCTTTCATGGACAGAGACAAATGACTGGTTTATTTGGGTGAGGAAATGTTAGAGTTGGACTGTGAAGAAAGCTGAGCACCGAAGAATTGATGCTTTTGAACTGTGGTGCTGGAGAAGACTCTTGAGAGTCCCCTGGACTGCAAGGAGATCCAACCAGTCCATTCTGAAGATCAGCCCTGGGATTTCTTTGGAAGGAATGATGCTAAAGCTGAAACTCCAGTACTTTGGCCACCTCATGTGAAGAGTTGACTCATTGGCAAAGACCCTGATGCTGGGAGGGATTGGGGGCAGGAGGAAAAGCGG